>NC_143398.1:185380941-185686232 GCF_052110815.1 Crocodylus siamensis | reverse complement strand
CATATATGGATCTGGCTCTGTAAAAATAATATTTTAAAGCTTACATAGTAAATTTAGAATTAAAACCATTGTATTCTTCATATATTTAATTGCCCTGTATGACAGATAGATTAGAGAAGCAAAGTTTTTTGGTGATATCTTTCAGTGGACCAACTATATAGTTGAGAGGGATGTTAGACAAGCTTTTTGGCACAAAGTGTCCTGAAGAAGGGAATTTGCCCAAAAGCATGCCCAATGTCTCTCTCGACCATACAGTTGGTCCAGTGAAAGTTACCACAGGAACCAAGAAAAGGAAAAAAAAATTACTAACAACCCCCCCACACCCCAACAACCCTCCCCTCCCACCCTAATTTCCTATATTATTACAGCTTGTACAATATTCCAACCCCACTACATAATACACAAGATTCTCAGTAACAAGTCAACAGATACATTATTAAGTTTCACTTTTGTTTCTAGTTGGTTGCTTTTAGGTCTTGTACAGTCCAAAATTCCTTGAGTGACTGGACCCTAGTTGCTAAAGACAGGTTTTGTTCAAGTTAAAAACATTTTTAAAAGTAAAGTGTCAACAAAGTCTGATACAATAAAGTGCTTTGCCCATACAAAACTTATTTCCAGTACAATAATAGTTCAGTGTACCCCTTTAAATTATACAGTTGATTTCAAAATTTTATCTGAATAACATTTCACATTAGTATCCCTTAACAAACTAAGGAAGAGACATGTTTCACGTACTATGAGAATTAAGATAAGATATGGACAAATGTAAAAACGAGAACCATAGTTTTGGGACCCAAAACTAACTTGAAATTGAGGAAGATACCAGAATGCTCAGAAGTCTCAAGAACACACACACAAGAAAATAACCCCCAAAAATCCAAAAGCAAGTGCATACCTAACATACGCTTATTTATTTTGGCTTCTGAACCTTCTGAAATTCATAGTACCAGAATAATACATAAGAACTGAATAATACAAATTCAAGCACATGCACAAAACGGTGTTTTAAGTGGCTTGTGAGGAATATGGCACCAGCCCTGAAAACGTTCAATATTCCCAGACAACAGATTGCCACTTCAATGTGAGGTGATCCTAAGAATATAAGCCTCCAACTGCACAAATTACTTTTCTGATGAGGGCATTGAATAAGCTCCAGGAACTCAAGAAACACTGAAATTTATGCAACAGACAAGGATTTCTTAGGGCAACATCTTTTAGTGGACCAACTACTCAGCTGGAACAATTAGACAAGCTTTTGGAATGCAAGACATTCTTCTTGTGTTCTCCACCCCAAGAAATCCTTGCCTCTTGCACACATCTTGGACCATCACAGCTACAACACCACACTCATGCCACCTCCAAACGTGAATAGTATTTTGGCTGTGACAAGGCACATGCTGGGTGCAAACAGAACAGAGCCCTGCACAGACTGGGAGAGCACCCACCAGGAGTGCAAGCGGTTCCACTCGCCATGCTGATACAGCTGGAGCTGTTCAGAGTTAAACAGGCCAACCAGTCTCCAGCAGAAAAGGGGATTAGCAGGGTCCTATGGATAACACAGGTCTGGAAATACCAGTGCCCAGGAACTGCCCTGGTTAACACTGGGCAGGAAGGAGGGATGCGAGCACAGAGCAGCCACAGGCAGACATGGCACTTTACTGGCCAGCCACGTGAAACAATCACCAAGCAAAGAGAAGCTCAGGGGTGCTGCGAGGCCTGTGCCTGCTCCTCGCCAGTTTCCTAAGGTGCCTCAGAAGGTGGGAGGGCGGCAGCCGCTCAGCCCATACAGCTGCTGCCCGTAGACTTGGAGCCCCGCGGAAGCACCAACCCGCCCTGAGGCCGCAAGGCCCGAGTCCCCGCGGCCGCCTCAGCCCTGGCGTGCCGCGCGCTGGGCCCCCAAGCCACCACGCCCGAGACTGAATCGCGGGCACGAGGCGAGCGCGTGGGCGCAACCACAGGCCTGTGGGGGCTCCCGGCCAGCCCCGGGGTGGGGGGGCGGGCCCCAGACGCCATTACACGCAGGCGGGCCCAGGCCGAACCGGGCCTGGCCGCAGCCCCTACCCCTGCCGCCCACGGCCCGCTCGCCGAGGGGAGACGGGCGCGGAAGAGCGAGACGGGAAAACGAGGCCGGGCATGGATAGCGGATAACCCGCCCCTTACCTTCGTGGGTCTTGGCGATCTTCGCCATTTTGTCCAGAGCAAACAACACCGAGCCGGAACTGGAGCTCCCGCCACTTCCGCTACGAACGGGAGGAGTAGGGGAGGGAAGGGGCTTTCACTGCGCAGGCGCGGGCGGCGACGTGGAGCCGGAGGGCTTCGGTGCGCATGCGCAGAAGGGAGCGGAGCGGGGCAGGGGAGTTCGGGTGGCCCGAACAGTTTCCGTTAGGAATGCCTGGGGTTGTGGGGCGGGGCAGGCTCGCCGGAGACAAAGCCCCGCCCCCTCGTCTCTGGCTGGAGGCAGGGCTATGCAGCTACGTCACCGCTCATTCCAGGGGCTAAACGATGAAGAGGCGGGACCGGGGCAGCAGTGGCAGAGCGGCCTGGGCGGGCCAAGAACGACCTGGCGGGTTGTGCCTGCCGCGTCGCGCCGGTGAGGGAGATAAAGCGCAGGGCTCCCGGCTGGATCCACCGCCTGTGCGGGAGGCCAGCGCCCTGGAGCGCTCCCAGCTACAGACGGAAGGGCTGCCGGTGAAAACGGCCCTCTCAGGGCCTGAGGTGCTGGATGATAAGCACTGGCAAGGAGCTGGCCCTGGCTGCGAGTGCAAAACAGGCCTTACTGGCCTCCTCCCAGGAGCTTCAGATACCTGCAGAAAGCCAGTGCCTGTCTGGCTTGCACCCAGGAGGGAGGGCTCATCCCTGATTCTGTTCTGCCCCACCTTAAAATCAGGGGCAACTCCGACAACACTAACACTATGCTGCTTTTCCCAAAGGGGTCCAACTAGGATGGAAAAATGGGCGCTCTTTCAAGCCACAAGCAAAGTGCATATTCCACCTAATTCAGGTGGAGTAAGGTGCCATTCCCGTTGTGCAGCCATACAGCATGTAACAGTATGCATCACCAGGTCATGCATGGCGGACCCCACCTTTGCCGTGTTAAGCTTGGCTCCACCTTGGATGTCCTGCTGCGCTGTGTTCTGCCACATTTCTTGGGCTTGGGTTATTCTTGACTGGATCCAAGAATGGAAGGTGGTTTTCTCTCACATGCCACCCAGCCACAGCACCAAACTGCAGTGTTACTTGCTATAAAAAAAGCCTGTCTTTATTAAGGTGTCTTCCCCTCCTGTCTTGTATGCTTTGGTCAGCAGTGAAATAGTTAACTATGTCAACATTTACATTTTCATTACTGGACTTCTGAGTTAACCTCTGAGAATAAGGAAGTATTTAACAACTAGACTTACAAACTAGTCAGGGGGATCAGCAGGCACTGGGGAAGTCCCTGTTCCCCTGAGCATTGCCAGGAGTGACCAGGAATAACGGTCACAAGCTGGCAGAGGGTAGATTTAGGCTACATATCAGGAGGCGTTACTTCCCGGTCAGGGCAGCTAGGATCTGGAACCAACTTCCAAGAGAAGTGCTGGCTCCTACCCTGGGGGTCTTTAAGGGGAGGTTAGATGTACACCTTGCTCAGGTCGTTTGACCCCAGTACTCTTTCCTGCCATGGCAGGGGGTCAGACTTGATGATCTACTCAGGTCCCTTCCGACCCTAGAAACTATGAAACAGCTCATAGATAGTGTCTTAGGCCCAGCAAATCAAGGCAGAAAGCACTGAACCTGTAACTTAGATTCAGTTTGTGTTTTTAAACTAAAAGAGAATGAACACCACAAGATGGATCAGGGAGGCAGGGTATGTCATGTGTCTTAGTTCTGAGCCACATCTACACTGCTCATGGCAGCTGCCACTTACCTTCTCACTATGCTGGGAGATCATGGTCCCACACTGTGGCACTTTGACTAAACATAATTATACCATGATGTGCAAAATTATCCTTATGGTGGAAAGCAGTTCCCCATGAGCACCAGTGTGCTGGTTGGAGTTAAATCATACATTCAATCCACCATACAGATGTGGTGCATCCAAAGGTGCTGAGGGAGTTGGCTAATGTGAATGCAGAGCCATTGGCTATTATCTTTGAAAACGCATGGTGATTGGGAGAGGTCCCAGATGATTGGAAGGGGGCAAATATAGTGCTTATCTTTAAGAAAGGGAAGGAGGAGGATTCAGGGAACTACAGATCAGCCAGCCTCGCCTCAATCCCTGGAAAAAATCATGGAGCAGGTCCTCAAGGACTCCATTTCTAAGCACTTGAAGGAGAAGAAGGTAACTAGGATCAGTCAGCATGAATTTACCAAAGGTAAATCATGCCTGACCAACCTGCAGGAGCCCCATGCCACTTACCTGGCTCATGGGACCAGAAGACTGAGCACCACTAGTCTACACCATGGTATCACTCAAAGAGCTATGGCCCCAGTTTCTGCCAACCTCTGCAACCTGATTGCCTTCTATGATAAGATGACTGGTTCTGTGGATATAGGGAGAGCAGTGGAATCGATATCCCATCAGCCTGACCTCTATCCCGGGGAAGGTCTTAGAAAAGATTATCAAAGAGGCCATTTTTAACAGGCTGGCTGATGGCAACATCCTGAAGGATAGCCAGCACGGGCTTGTTGTGGGTAGGTCTTGCTTGACCAACCTCATTTCCTTCTACGAGCAGGTGACCTATCACCCGGACAAAGGAGACAAGATTGATGTCATATATCTTGACTTTAAAAAAGCCTTCAATCTGGTATCCCATGATCACCTCTCAGTAAAACTGGCTAACTGCAGCCTCAGCCACACCTCGGTCCGCTGGCTGGGGAATTGGCTCTGTGGTAAGACCCAGAGGGTGGTGGTTGATGGTAGTCAATCATCGTGGTGCCCTGTGACCAGCGGGGTCCCCCAGGGTTCTGTCTTTGGACCTATACTATTTAACATCTTCATAAATTATGTGGACATTGGTATCAGAAATGGACTGGCCAAGTTTGCTGATGACACCAAACTCTGGGGCAAAGCGTCCACACCTGAAGACAGGAGGGTGATCCAGGCTGACCTTGACAGACTCAGGAAATGGGCGGACAAGAACCTGATGGTGTTTAACACTGAAAAATGCAAGGTTCTCCACCTTGGGAAGAAAAACCTGCAGCATCCTTATAGGCTTGGCAGTGCTACGCTGGCTAGCACTACGGATGAAAGGGACTTGGGGGTCATTATTGGCCTGCAATGTGATACTGCTGCTAGTAAAGCAAGCAAAATGCTTACTTGCATCCACAGAAGCTTCTCAAGTAAATCTCAGGATGTCATCTTCCTGTTGTACTTGGCCTTGGTGAGGCCGCAGCTGGAGTACTGCATCCAGTTTTGGGCTCCACAATTCAAAAAGGATGTGGAGAAGCTTGAGAGGGTGCAGAAGAGAGCCACATGCATGATTAAAGGTCAGGAAAGCAGACCTTATGAAGAGAGTCTGAGAGCCATGGGACTCTTCAGCCTGGAAAAGCACAGGCTCAGGGGTGATCTAGTGCCCACATACAAGTTCAAGGGTGCTTATCAGGATCTAGGGGAACATTTGTTCACCAGAGCACCCCAAGGGATGACAAGGTTGAACGGTCACAAACTCCTCTATGACCATTTCAGGCTGGACATAAGGAAGAACTTCTTTACTGTCTGAGCCCCCAAGGTTTGGAATAGACTGCCGCCAGAGGTGGTTCAAGCACCCACTCTGAACGCCTTCAAAAGTCATCTGGATGTTTATCTTGCTGGGATCCTATGATCCCTGACGACTTCCTGCCCCTGGGGCAGGGGGATGGACTCAAAGATCTTCCAAGTTCCCTTCCAGCCCTAATGTCTATGAATCTATGAATCCCTTGACTTGGCATGTTACAGTTAAGAATAGGATTCGAATCTAGTGCAATTAAGGATTGACATGACACATTGTTCAATGAATGGCAGAAAGGCTTGAATAAATACACCGTAAATGAGTTTTAAAACAAGACTCCTTCCAAATATTCAAATAAACAAGCTATCATTAAAGTCCAATGTATTTTAGCTGCAATAGTGCCTCTGACCAATACAGGTGGGAAGCGGTTCCAATCTCTACAGCCTTCAGGGTTGTGGATCTGTTGCTGAGGGTTATTAGCTGGATGCAGGTTACAATATTGCAGTTATTTTGCTCTCTGAGCACACATCTCCAGCAGCAACTTTTCTTATACTCTTCCATTGTATACAGTCTGAACAAAACAGATAAGAAGGGATCATCATATTTTGGTTAGGTCACAACTGTTAGCCGCTTGGAACCTGTTTTGGGTTATCCAGTTGTGAAACTTGCTTTTGCAAGCTCTTGATCGGACCAGAGGTTACAATTTAATCAGCTGGGATGGGGCTTGACTGAATGGGACACCTTGGGACATCAATCATAAGACACTTTTTTAGGAGTTGTTTTAATAGTATGGCAGAACCCAAAATATTCTGAACTGGTAATAGTCTATGGAAACATCACAAAACCCCAAACAGACACTGAATGCCTGTTCTGCGAAATGTGACTTAAACAGGGAAGGATGTGTCAATAGGGAAGATACAGTCATATTATATAGGGAGGTACAGTTATTTATGAATGGTTTGGCATAGTAAAACATCAGGTGTATTTACAACTAGCATGGGAGATTAAATTAGCTAGGACTGCTTCATTTCGAATGGCCCCAGTCATGATCCTACATTTTTGCGCAAGATGAAACTCTTATTGTAATTTAGTCATTTAAAATTTCATATGTACCTTCATGGCCAGCAAGCTAAGCTTTGGATATGGCCTCCCACAACATTCTCATAAACAAACTAAAGAAGTGCAAGTTGAATAAATGGACTGGAAGGTGGGTGGAAAACTGGCTGGATCGTCAGGCTGAAAGGGTACTAATCAATGGTTCAATGTCCAGTTGGCAGCGCACCCTCAGCAAGTTTAAGGATGACACCAAGCTGGGGGGATTAGTAGATGTGCTGGAGGGTATGGCTAGGATTCAGAGAAACCTAGAGAAATTGGAGGATTGGACCAAAAGAAGTCTCATGACCACCAGGTCCTTTTTTACAAAGCTGCTGCTTAGCCAGTCAGTTCCCAGCCTCTGCTGTTCACAGGATTGTTCTGTCTCAAGTGCAGGACTTTGCATTTGTCCTGGGCAAAGGGGACCAAAGGACCATCTATTTCTGAGCTCCTTTGACCTATCTATGCCCTTTTCTAGGGTCCCAACTTTACTCCTAGGGCTCTGATCCTCTCTGCCCTGTTCCCAGGCTCTAGCCGTACTCCCAGGCCTGTTGGGACCTTCTCCACCCCAGCCCACTACTGCTTACTGCAACTCAGCTGTTACCCAGGAGCTGTTTTCTCTGTGGCTCTCAGGGCTAGACTGCTGGACCAGCTCAGGCCCTAAGTTTATATGCTGATAGCCCAGCTCCTTGCTCCTGACTCCTGATCACCACCTGAGCCATTGTTACAGCCTCTTCTCCTCTGAAAGTAACAGGTGTGAACTAAGCACCCTGTCACACCTTTCAAAAGGGAGAATTCTCAAAAGGGCAGCAGCTGGTATATCCTAACTCTTGTGTGTGAACGATCTGAGAATGATTCAAATGCAGCAAAACTGCTCCTACCTTAACCTTGGATGAAGGAGTGTTAGTTTGCAAGAGGCAAGGGTTTCTTAGGCTGGTATCTTTTATTGGACCAACTGTGTAGTTGGGATAAAGACAAGCTTTTGAATACAAAACATTCTTCCTGGGGTCTCAACAGAAAGTTTGAGCACTTTTGCTACATTTGAATAGTTATCAGCTCTTTCACACAACAAAAGAATTAAAAATACCAGCTGCTGCTTTTGTGAAATGGTCTACCCTGCCTTCTCCTTTACACTTGTTATAGTGGGTACAGATTAGGGTTCTGCAGTGAAATATCTGTACAGTATGAAGTAGGGTGGAGTTGCTAACAGGCTGAGTGAATTTAAAATCACTGACTTTAAATGTTGGTTAGGATAACTTTAAGCAAGAGTGAAGATTGTTGTGTCCCTCCCCCCCATGGTTCTCAACATTTTCAATCTTAAGGCACCTCTCAATAGAATCAAGGCACCCCTCAGAAAATACCAGCTCTTCATTTTCACTTGTTTTTTGACTATATAAAAATTCTGTTCCAAGGAACTCAGAAGATTGCAACAGGTCAGAATGTTTTTAACACTATGGATTTCTATTTTAAATCTCTGGGTCTATCTTGTGAAACATGTTTGTACATCTAACCTAACACTGTGTAGCACCCTTGAAATCCCAGGGTTGAGAATCACTGCTTTACTCCTCCCATCAGACTCTGCCCTGCTACTGTTTCCAGCACCCGCTTTCCAGTGGCATGCTGACAGTGGAGGGCACCGGCTGGAGAGGCTGCAGTGCCTCCCACATTTGGTGTGTGGTCCATGCACCTGTTCGGTGAGTTGTAGGTTTCTTTACCTGTTCCAGATGGCAATTCTGGCTGCCACCCCTCCCCCGGTATCTGGTGTGCTGCAACGTTAATTTCCCCAGGGAAGTGCCATGGGATGGGAGAGTGGGCTCTGCATCTCCATTTCCCCAACCAACTCCACAACAAAACCATTAGAATCCATGGATCCTACATATGCTAACAAGTGATATGCTAAATCAAGTCCACCAAATGGCCTCAAGTAAACTACATGGGTGAAACCAAACTACCACTATGCCCCAGAATTAACTTACACAAAAAATGATGAAGAACAGAAACATTATCTCCAGTAGGAGAACATCTCTCTCAAAACTATCAACTCATCTCTCACCTTACAGTCCTCATCCTCAAAAGAAAACTACACAGTATTTTCAGAAGACGTGTCTAGAAACAAAAATGAATGACTTTACTACATACAAAAAGCCATAAACTAACCAAGACATTAATTTTATAACTACATGCAACTCACCCCTCCCCCTGCTAACTTATCTTTGCTTCACAGATCATATCAACCCACTTGCCTTTCAAGTAGTCCGATTCATGAATGTAATTAGATGAAATGCAAAAGATTCTTCTCATTTGTACTAAGCTTCTTTCTCAGGCTCGCTGAAAAGCCCTTGAAGTTTGAAAGCTTGTCTCCTTTTGTCAACCAAGGAAGCCATCCTAAGTTTTTGTTGAGAAGAGCAGCGTATCAATCCAGTATTCATGTTGCTTTGTTCTAGGTTTGATGCAGGAGCACTTCATTTGCCATCTAGTTTGTCTGGCCTTGCACAGTAAAGGTGATACTATATTAGGGATTGTGAGCCTTTCCTCTGACACAGTCTACCTGGTGCTTCATGCTCAATCAGTATGCTGTGAGTAGAGCGGGTAGCCAGCTGCTGTTAGAGGAAGGACATATTATAGTTTCATAGTTTCATAGTTAGTAGGGTCAGAAGGGACCTGAGCAGATTATCAAGTCCGACCCCCTGCCATGGCAGGAAAGAGTACTGGGGTCAAATGACCCCATCAAGGTGTTCATCTAACCTCCTCTTAAAGACCCCCAGGGTAGGAGCCAGCACCACTTCTCTTGGAAGTTGGTTCCAGATCCTAGCTGCCCTGACCGGGAAGTAGCGCCTCCTGATATCTAGCCTAAATCTACCCTCTGCCAGCTTGTGACCATTGTTCCTGCAGTCCTGGTAGTGCTCAGGGGAACAGGGACTCCCCCAATGCCTGCTGGTCCCCTCGGACTAGTTTGTAACAGGCCACTAGATCCCCCCTCAGCCTTCTCTTGTGGAGGCTGAATAGGTTCAGGTCCCATAGCCTCTCCTCATAGGGCCTGCCTTGCTGCCCCCTGATCATGCCCTCCTCTGGACCCTCTCCATGTTGTCCACATCCCTCCTGAAGTGCGATGCCCAGAACTGGATGCACTGCTCCAGCTGTGGCCTGACCAGTGCCGCATAGAGGGGGAGGATCACCTCCTTGGACCTGCTTGAGATGTATCTGTGGATGCATGACAAGGTGCGGTTGGCCTTCCTGACTGCATCCCCGCACTGCCGGGACATGTTCATCTTGGCATCAATGATGACTCCAAGATCCTTTTCTGCCTCTGTGCTGATGAGAAGGGAGCTCCGCAGCCTGTAGGTAAGGTGCTGGTTCTTCCTCCCCAGAGGCATCACCTTGCACTTGTCAGTGTTGAATCCCATCCTATTCTCATCCGCCCACCCCTATAACCTGTCTAGGTCCGATTGCAGCCTATTCCTCCCGTCTAGCGTGCCCACATACATCCCCCCACATCTTAGTGTCATCAGCAAATTTGAACAGAGTGGTTTTTACTCCCTTGTCCAAGTCACTGGTGAAGATGTTGAACAGTGCAGGTCCGAGGACTGAGCCCTACAGAACCCCACTGCCCACGTCCCTCCAGGTTGAAAATGACCCATCCACCACCACTCTCTGGGTGCGGCCCTCCAGCCAGTTGGCAACCCATTTGACTGTGTGGGTGTCGACACCACGGTCCCCCAGTTTTTTAATGAGAACGGGATGAGAGACGGTGTTGTTGGCCTTCCGAACGTCCAGGAAGACTATGTCCACTGCTACCCCTGCATCTAAGGATTTGGTGACCTGGTCGTAGAAGGCCACCAGGTTGGTCTGACAGGACCTGCCGCTAATGAACCTGTGTTGGTTGCCCCTAAGCATAATCTCCCCTGCTGGCCCCTTGTGGACATGTGCCAGGATAATTCTCTCAAAAAGCTCACCCAGGATCGAGGTAAGACTAACTGGCCTATAGTTTCCCGGATCCTCCTTCCTCCCCTTTTTGAAGATGGGAACCACATTGGCCCTCTTCCAGTCCTCTGGCACCACACCAGAGCACCACGAGTGCTCGTAAAGCCGTGCCGGGGTCCTGCAATGACCTCAGCTAATTCCCTCAGCACTCTGGGGTGGTGATCGTCCAGACCAGCTGATTTAAATACATCCAGTCCCTCCAGAAGTTCCCTGACTAGATCCTCCCTGACTCTTGGCCTAGGTGTGCCTCCCTTGGGGCCTGAGGAGGGTTTGGTGGGGGGGCTGTTCCTGTCCCTGCTCAGGAAAATGGAGGCAAAGAAGTCGTTAAATAGGTTAGTTTTGTCGTCTGGTGTGACAACAATATTTCCTAGCATGTCTTGCAGTGGCCCCATGTTACCTGGTACCTTCTTTTTGCCCCCTATGTATTTAAAAAAGGACTTCTTGTTGTCCTTGATCTGGGAAGCTAGTCCCAGTTCAATCTCCACCTTGGCCTTCCTGACTGCCCCCTACATCCCTGAGCAACTGCAGTATAGTCCTCCCTGGTGATGACCCCTCCCTTCCATTGAGTGTACACCTCCCTTTTAGCTAGAAGACATTCCCAGACGATTTTGGTTAGCCATGGGGGCTTTTGTGCCCTCCTGCTCCCTTTGATCCGTGTTGGAATTACCTCCCTTTGGGCTTGGAGGATCGTCTCCTGAAGGAGCAACCACTCTTCTTAGACACCTGGCTCCCCTCCCCTCTGGGACCTCAGTGCTTCCCCAACTATTCTCCTTAGCTCACTGAAGTCCACCCTCCTGAAATCTACCTTGCGCTGGATTGTGAATTCCAGCAGGCGATGATCACTGTCGTCCAGGTGGTTGAGCACCCGCAGCTCCCTCACCAGGTCATCGCTGGTGGCCAGCACCAGGTCCAACAAGGTGTCTCGCCTGGTAGGGCTGTGCACCTCCTGGGTTAGATGGATGTCCCGCATTATGGCTAGGAACCTACATGAGCGGTCAGACCTGGCTGACTGCTCTTCCCAGCAGATGTCTGGAAAATTGACGTCACCCATGATGACCACGTCCTTTGACCTAACTACCTCTGTGAGCTGACTTAAGAACTCCTGGTCTAGCTCTTCCCCTTGGTTGGGTGGTCTGTAGTAGGCCCCCACTGTTAAGTCTCTTTCCCTGAAACTGTCTTGTATCCTAACCCAGAGCACTTCTGTGTACCCCTCTTCTGACTCTTTGCTAATTGATAAGGATGTGTATTCCTCCTTAATGTAGAGTGCCACACCCCCGCCTTTCCCCCCTGTCCTGATCTTCCTGTACAGCCTGTAGCCCTTGATATTCACCGCCCAGTCGTGTGCTGGGTCCCACCACGTTTCAGTGAGCCCCACTATGTCTGGGTTGGTGTCAGCTAGCAGGAGGGTAAGTTCCTCTTGCTTGTTTCCCATACTACTAGCATTTGTGTAGAGGCATTTGAGGGCTCCTGAGGATGTGTGCACTGGTCCCCCTATTAGAATATTAATTCTAATATTAATTAGAAGCTAGATACCAACTCACAATTAAATTCATAATGCTTAGCTGGAGATGCCTAAAATAGTAAATACAAAACACTGAGGACAAGGTGTTTTGTAATCTCCAACCCTCTTGAGGCTGTGTTACCAAATTTGCCTGCTACTTTGGGGTGTGCTCATTTATTAGGGCTAGGGTCTTGGTAATTCTATCAATGTGCTGCTTGTGTTACTTGTGTTTCTATATGGAGCTGTATCTCTTCCTTCTGCAAGCCCCCACCCCCAGTGGAGCTTTCTTGCAGGATTCAGTTCAGTGGGGCTGGGTTCTTCCAGTCCCCAAATCAGTCATACACACAAACACACAGATTAATGTGACACGCCTGACCTGGCCAGGTTGATCAGCATGGACAGACTGACACCCTCCGTCTGCCAAGAATCAGTTCATTAGAGCAACAATAAACTTCAGTCAGACACAAGCACACAGTTAAACAGAATACCCCTGAATCTGGCTGGGTGTCCAGATGACACCCTCATGAGCCAGCATTCAGTTCATTAGGGCACGTCTGAGTTAAACTGGGTCAGTTAGCCTGTACAAGCTGATCCCCTTATGTGTTTCGAACTCAGCACATCCTAATCTTTTAGTCTCTTGATGAGCAGACCCCACAATATTTCTGGGCTTCACAGGGATCTTTAGCTTAGGTAAGAGGGGCGTTACTGCAGAGCAAGTGCGGAGAAAGAGAAGTAAAGAAGGCAAAATATACCTAATTACCACCAGTTTGACTATAAAAGTTATTTATTGCTAAGTAGATGAAATATATATTGACACTAGTAGTGACAGACATACAAAGGAAAAATAAACACAAACAGTCACAGTATACCCTGGTTTCCCTAAGTATTTGGGGAAAACTTAGCTCAAGCTTAACTAATACAGTTCAAGTTCAGAAATCTATGCTTAGAGGGAGAGAAGAGAAAAGAGAGAGAGAGCTGGGATCTCACCAGTCCAAGGCATTCGGGTTGCAGAGCTGACAGGTTAAAGTTTTCAGCACGATCCTTGAAGGGAGATGATCTTCCTCCTGCAGCCTCTCCAGAAGAAAGCAAGTGGTGTCAGCACCCCTACTGCTGCTTCTTTTTACAGATTTTTATACCCTCAGTTTAGTTTCTTTCAAGCATTGTCAATATTGTAAATCAAATTGTCTTGACATTTTTATGGATAGCAGATATCTCTCTTGGTGTTTTCAGAAACACCCTTTTTATTGACAAGGGGTTTTTGGATTTTTGCTTGCTGTGAACAAGCCTCAGCTTAGCATGACTTTTTAGATCTTACTATAGTCTTTTAACAGACTTAAGGCAATTATTGGAGTGTTCATAACCTGTTGTGGAGAGGACTTCCACCAGTCGTCTCGGGAAAAGTATGACAACACTTGTGGTCAGGGCTCCAATGGGCTGGACGCTGTGATGAACCCTGTACCATTGTTCAAATGTTGCCCATACCCCCTCTGACTCGGTCTATTGCCTCAGCATTCCCTAACCCGGCAACCAAGTTTTAGCCAATTAAGTTTACATAGGCCTCTCATAGTGGGACCAGGGAAAGTACGGCCCGAGATGCCTATTAAACTTACTTTTGCTTAGAGTTGTGTGTGCGTGTGTGTGTGTGTGTGGGGGGGGGGGAGTCCTTTGTAAATCCAGATTAGAACTGGTCTGATAAATGCTGAGCTGGGTGTAAGGGTCGATTAGGATTTGGAACATAGCTTCCCCATCATGCAGTGCTCCCCTGCTTCATTGATCCCAGAATTTACTGCAGTCTCTGCTTCAGGTTTTCTGTTTAGGTTGGGGGGGGTGAGTCTTTGTGAGTCAGACAGTCTGTGTCCTGTGTCAGGGTTCCCCAGGAACATGGAGCTGACAGGTAACAGCTGTAAGCACTTAATTGTGGGTTGCAGGAAGGTGCCCACATCCACTTGAAATTCATAGCCCTGTACTACCTGGTGGAATTAAGCCAGGGGTGGACAGTAATTTGGGCTGAAGGGTCACTTAAGTTTCTGTGAGCTGTTGCAAGGGGTAGGTGGGTGGTGGGAGGGTGGGGTGGGGTACTGACCTGATTTAGTGTAGCAGTGGGGGATGGGGACCACATGATCCCATCTGGCCTCTGCCCATCTGCACCATACCTGCCACTGGAGGTACCAGACAGAGTGGGCAGGTGTGGTCCCCACAGAGACTGGCCTGAGAATCCCCATGTGGCAGGGTGTGCTTAGCCAGGTGGATGGGATGGGGCCAAGGGCAGGTGGGGAGCTGGACAGGTAGGCAGAGCCCAGATCCTGGGGTATTGACAGCATAGGGCCAGGGCCTAGGACAGAGCTGCAATCTGTTGCCCGCAGGTTCCTG
This sequence comes from Crocodylus siamensis, assembly GCF_052110815.1. NCBI lineage: Eukaryota > Metazoa > Chordata > Crocodylia > Crocodylidae > Crocodylus > Crocodylus siamensis. The sequence goes on along the minus strand of NC_143398.1, from coordinate 185,671,601 downwards.
CAATGGGTACAGGTTCTACAGGCAGAGATGTGCAGGGAGAAGGTCGTGGCTCTGCCCTGGGCCCTGGCACCACACTGTCACTGCCCGGGAATCCTGATCCTGGCCCCAGTCCCAGTTCCCACCCACACATGTCCTGCTTTCAGCTGTGGCCCCATCCTATCCACCTGGCTGAGCACGCCCTGCCTGCAGAGGTCCCAGGCTGGTCTCTGTGGAGACCCTGCCCACCTGCTAGCTTCATCTGGCAACCCCGGTGCCAGACAGATTTAAGGTGTCTGGGCAATGGGGCCATGTCTGATGGCGGCGGCAGTGGGGTGTGCACCTTCTTTCTGGTGGCAGCAGTAGGGACTTCCAGGAAGCAGAGTCTGGCTACTGTACCACCCCACCCTACGGCCCCACAGATTACGGCTCCCAGTGCACCAATGACTTGTGTGTGGGAGTGGAACGGGCTGCATCAGGTGGCACCTCTGTGCCCATGGACACCGGGACTGGCCACATGTGCCATGGCCTGGACTGCCCTCTGCACCTGGGCTGGGATGGGTGAAGGGACCTGCTGTGGGCTGGGCAGAATCCCTTGGTGAACTGGATCCAGCCTGTGGGCCATATTTTACTCACCCCCGAGTTAAGACATCTCTAATAAAAACACAGGATGGATTCACTCCTTTCTTTTAAAAGATAGTGCAAACAGGAGGCAATCCCCTTTTAAACAACAGGGAGTATTACTGAAACAAGGTCATTGTCCATTACTTCTTGGATTAATGGAGTGCTTGATTGGTGTGTTTCCCCCTTGATGCTCTGACATCTTAATTTCAGGCTAGAGGTGAGAACCCCTGGCAAATGCACTCCGGTGAAGTAAATAGATTCCATCTTGTTTCAGTGCAACCTCTGCCCAGAAGCTAACAGGATCAGCAAGACGTTTAAAGCAGAAATGGTTAATCCAGTTACATTTATTGCTGAATGTATGGTGTTCTTTGGTGTGAAAAATCATGTAAACTTGCATCTTTACACCATGGTCATACTTAATAAATTATAATGGCGTATCAAACCATTTGGGAACCTCTCTTAGAAGTTAATTTTACATTAATATTTCTATTTGATTTAACTAACACAAATGCAATCTCAGACAATAAGAGACCATCTAGCATTGGTGTAGGAACAGGATCCTTGAGTTTGAAAAATGAGCTAAAGTAACTGCCCACAAATACTCATCGTCTCAAATCTATGCTCTTAATCTTTCAGTTGTTCTAAATCCTGTAAGCCCTGAATTCTTAATGCTTTAAGGGGGATCATACCTAGATGAAACAGCAGTGAGAGAGTATGCCTGAAGTCTTATGAACGAGCGCAACATATAGTCCCACAAAATAGTTTTGGAAAGAAATTATAAAACATGCAGATTAAGTTGGCAATGAAGTCTTTGTTGAGCTAGGACCATTTGCCCTTCCCCTTCAGCTGTGTAGCTATAGAGTATAATCTCTCAAATATACTTGAAGGCAAGGTAGGGTAGCACCTTAGAGGCTAAGTGGTGAATTTGATCAATTAATCCAATACAATCCAAGCTAAAAATAGAACACAGGAGAGAGAGCCTGAAAGCACCCTAAGCATCAGTGCCTACATGCACTGAAGTATGATCTGCTGCGATCAGTTTCAGCCATCCGATGCAAGGAGTTCCTTGTTTAACGATATTATACAGTTGCAAATTGCTAGCATGCTACATCTACTTCATTTTGGGGGTGTCATTTAATGTGTTGGTGGTACACCTCTTGGTTGAAAGTTCTGAGCTGGCAGTGTACCAAAACCTTCACAAGTCTATGAGAAGGCAGCCCATTCATGGTAAAAAAAATCACTGAGGAAAAAAAAAAAGGTCAGGCACAAAGACCAGTAGGAGCACATATCTCACAAACCAGCCACTCCCTTTCTAACCTCAGATCCTCATACTGAAGGGAAATCTACCAAACACCTTTAGAAGGCAAGTTTGGGAACAAAAATTTATGAACTGGCTGGCCGCTAAAAACCAAGGACTGAACACCGATTTTGATTTTATGGTGTGCTACACCCTGAAACTCTTCTTTCACACTACAGGTAATAACAACCCTCCTCTCTTTCGGTAGGTCTTGATCTCTCATCAATTAAGTTTCTTTTCTTCTGCTAATTGTCTCTTATGTCTGAGAATTTCTCTCCTCCCATCTCACCCATTTACCCACTGATTTTAATTAGTGCTGGGCCCACTTCCGTCCTCAGGCCTGATGAAGAATGCCTTACATTCGAAAGCATGCAGCTGGTGCAATGCCAGGTCCCACCCACAAAAATCCATGCAGCTACGTTGTGCCTGCAACAGGTAAAAGATTGGCAACGTCATTGCAAGGCAGCAGTTAAGTCTAGGATTTGTTGTTGGTGCTTTATGTGAAAAAATCAGAGCAATGGCACACAAGAGTAGTTTTAATGATTTGGAGCCTGCTTTTCCTCACTGTGTGCAGGTCTCTTTCAGCACTCCTTGGCTACTATAACCCCCACTCCGTGAGGAGGGAATGGGGTAGTCTGCTGTCTACAAATCAGAGCCCAGGAGACTCTTTCCATACGGCTCCCTGTCTCGCCCGCTGCACAGCGCTGGCCGGGGGAGGCTGGGAGGGAAGCAGCCCCTCCCCACAAGCCCTCACCCCGGCCCCTACGCCTCAGACTGCCCCCAGATGCGCGGAGGCAGGACACAGAACTAAACTCGGCCCACGCAAATCCCAGACGCTCTCACCCTACCCAACCACCCCCTTCCTACCAGGATACAGTCCATGTGCGGTCAAGATCAAATATAGCCCTCCCCGCATTGCGTCCGCTGAGCGACACCCCTTGTGGCCAATCAGGAGAACGAGTGCAACCCCGGCCTCGCCCCCGTGGCTCGCACACTTACGTAACCCCCGCGAACCCCAGGTGGCCCCCGGTCTTGTGACTGCGAGCGGCTGGGCTGTGACCAGGCCGATCACGCGCCGGGAGTGGGAGTGGGAGGGGTGTGTTGGGGGCGCTGACGTTCGGCGGTGACGTTAAGGCAACTACGCGCGCCGATAGGCTGAGTGCGCGGCGCTGCCGCGTGATGATTGGCTCCGCGGAGAGAAGGGGTGGGCCGGGCGTTGGCAGCCGTTAGGCTGTGCAGCGAGCGCGGCGCCGGGGGGTGGGAGAGCGGGCGGAAGATGGCGCGGAGTGCGCGCGCGCTGGGCAAGGTGCTGGCCGAGGGGCTGGCAGCGCCGGCGCGCAGAGGCGCCCTCAGGTACCGGGCCGCCGGGGGATTTAAAGGGCCAGTGACAGCCAGTCCCTCGCCCTCCGCGCGGGGCCGCAGCCGCGGGGGCGGGGCTTGGCGCTGGCGCTTCCTTTAAAGGCCAAGTGAGGGGAGAACGTGCTGCTGGGGTGATGGGAGTGACCAGCCTGGGGGGGGTTTGTCCGGGCCTCGCAGGCCGGGAGGACTGAGCCGGCGCCTGACCTGGTTTAGTGACCGGCAAGAAAGGGCTGGTGGCAGCCGAGCCGACGCAGTGCTTCCCCTGTCCCGTCTGCGGCGCTTCGTCTGCTCACAGGGATGTCGCCGGCCTCGGGCAGGTCGTGCTCAGCAGGGTGGGGTTTTTATACTATTTAGTGTCTGGTCTTCGTTCTGGATTGAAGGCAGGCCCCCGCCGGTTAAGTGCTACCAAATAAGGGGCACGTAGGTTTGCAGTACAGCGGGGCCGAGCTCTGAGACAGGCAGACTATGGGTTACCCTCCCTGACTGCCACTACTGATCTCCTGCTCTGCTGGCTGCGCCTCACCTCGCAGTGGCACTGGTGTTGCTGGTTGGCCATCCCTTAGTGTCCAGACACTTTCTGGCCTGCTTTCACATACATTGTTTAAAAGTGAGTGTGTGTTTAGGAGTCAGGAAGGCTTATTTCAGGGAGAGAGAGAGGAGCTGTTAGGGGAGTAGAGCTCCTCCTTGCTGTTATGCATATGCTTTCCACTTTAGTATGTGATTGTATATTCATGTTAGAATTTGCATAGCTATACTTGTAGTTTGCATAATGGAGGTATGAAATCCTTACATCCGTTTAATGTGCGGGTGTGATTGGTTATACGGAGAAAAATGAAGACTGCTCCTTCACAGGGCACTGTGACACGCATGCTTTTTCTTCATCTACTACAGAGAAGAGCAAATGTGGAAAATAGAGGGGAGAGTTGCACAATGGGAGGGAGGGAATGATAACACCTATCATTGCTTTCAGGCTCTTCAAAATCTGGATTTTGCTCTGTCTGCATAGGCGTGGGGTAAAAAGCCAGGAAACGAGTAAGGATTTGAAGGTATTGGTTGCCTGGTACCTATGATCTTTGAGTTCTTGATAATGTTCAAGAGACTTTCAGTTTATCAGTTATTAAATCATTAACTTACAGTAAAAATGATATAAGGCCTCCTAAAAGTTGGCTTCCAGTGTGGGGAAAAAATGGTCAGTTTGCTATTACAATGGCTTGCAATTCTTGTTTACAAAAATATTCCTCTGGAGATCATCTTGCAGCAATTGGCTTGGTGTGCATGTTATGTTTAGTGATCTGCAAAGGGTAGGTAATGAGTTCATTAAAATGTACCATCAAGGTAGACTGAGATCTTATACCATTTCTGTCAGGCTTGCTTAGAACAGAACAGCAATGGTTAGATTTGGTGCAAATTAATAAACTAATCTATGAAATATCTGTATATTCTTAGTTTAACATTTTTAAGCGAGTTTAAAGCTGGTTAAAAGGTGCTGGATTGATTGCCCTGAAAAGCAAAGATGGCTTCTCTTGATTGGTACAGTCATCAGTACCTTCTGTTTAACACAGCAGGGTACCGTGACAGGGTTAGGAATCCGCTTCTAGGGTTGAAGCAGAAATTTAGCTTTTTGTGGACATTTAGTCTGAAAGATTATAATTGGGATGTTGGCAGTGTTTGGTTTTCAGGACATGGACAGCTGTCCACTGGGAACTGGAATGAGATCAGCTTGTCACATGGCTTTTGATGGCTTAACTTTATGAAAGTGACATTTGGCATACTGTAGATAACCTACATTGATACAGCCTTAGCACTAGCGTCAGTCTTATCTACTATCTGTTGGAGATCTCTTTTAACATTACATTATTTTTTCAGCTGTAACCTTATAGCTGACCAATGGGGCTTTTTTTTTTTTTTAATTAAAAAAGTAATTGAATGTGTATCTCGTTCATCTCTGATACAGTGGTAATTATTTCCATTTTAAGGAATGAGAACCTTATGGGTGGGTTAGTGTTCATATGATAAAGCAGCAAATAATTGAAATTAGACAAAAAATAAATACATAAAAATATGAAAGTTGTTTGCACTGTTTCCAAAGTGGGGTGAACACAGTAGAAGCCAGGTACTTTTTGAGTTTTAAAATGGGATTTGCTTACTGTCTATGGCCTTTTAGAATTGGATTATGGAAGTGTCTGGCAAATCATTTGAAACAACAGTTTTCTCTACAATTATGTTAAACGCATTCCTTTTGAAAATGGTCTCTATATAGCCTAATACCAAAGCTAATTTAAATGAAAAAAATGGAGCTTTCATTCCAAAATAAGGGTCTGCTCTCAGTTTTCTGAATGCCTGTTTAAACAAACAAATAAGCCTTTCATGTCATATGGCCAGTGTAAGATTGGTCCAGTTTGGTACCTCTTTGGCCATGTTGTCCAGCCCTCTTCTTAGTAACAAAATATTATCCACAACTCTTGAGATACTATTCCAAAACCAAATAAATCTTGGTCAGCGCTTTCCCTAGATCAGTGGTGCCCAATCTTTCACCCCTGAAGGCTAGATGAGGGGAGCAAGGCTGGCCCATGCGTCCATCTAGTGCAGTGTATGGGGCAGGCCTTGCTGAGATCCAGTCCAGTGTGCAAGGCCAGCCTGGCCAGGGCCCCAGCTCTGCAGGCTGGTTGGACTCTAGGCTCTGCTGTGTATCCCCAGATTGCACCCCTGGACCCAGCCCCATTCACAGGACTGTTACTTGGGACTTGGAAATTTGACAGCAGAAGAGTGGTGGCAGTGTTAATTGCCACTGCTTCCCCACTGTCAAATTTCTGGTCCTGTGGTGATGTATATTTCTAGGCCAGATTTGGCCTGTGGGTTGGTGGCTGAGCACAGCTGCCCTACATAGTCTTTCCCCTTCCCTATTATAATACTCTCAGTTGCACCTTCAGTGCAATTCCAATTCTTTTTTTCTCTTCAGTGTTTATAATTTAAATATTTGTAGTTTGTTCTGCATCATACCTAGCATGAGTTACTTCCTAGCAAGATGTGTCCAGACATGAAAAAGTTAAGTTACAGGCCAGAAGTTAATAGCTTGTTCTCTAAATAGTTGACTGTTTATGTGGTAACTACAGCTTGCTAGATACAGCTTCTCCTTGCCTACTGAAGGTATCCACCAGTATGCTATGTAAATAAATGGGGAAGGTCAGTTCCATTTTTAACTTATCATCTTTATGATTGCGTGATTCTAGAGTTATGCCTCTCATTGGTTCATAAGAAAACACAATAAACAGCTTGTTCTTTAACTAATAGGAAGAGGAGACTACTGATAGGTTGTGGATCTCTTAACTCCTTGATGATGAAAATCAGGACTTTCAAGGTGAATATTTGTCAAAGAATGTATGTGTGGTGCTTAAAAATTGGAGAGCTTTACCTAGGCAGAATCTAAAATTTAACTGTGTAGAAAGTTCATAAATGTCAAGAGATTTATACTGAACATCTAAGTACGATGTGTTTTGTATTTTCTGTAATCCAGAATTGACAAATGTGACCTTAAAATTGCTAGTATTCCTCAAAGTGTGATGAGGTTTTATTTCCAAAAATACATGAGTTTAGAGTTTTACATGATGATTTTCCATGGGAATTGAGTTGCAGTTAGAAACTGGCTTTTAAGAGAAATTGAGGGCAGAGGTGAAGGAGAACGTATTTATAATGGAATTCAGCTATGTACTCTCGTCCAAACTTTTTTTTTAATTCTTGCTCCTGTAGTTAGAAAAGGGACAAAATGGAACAGATGACTTCTGAAAACAACTTGAATATTAGTAGGAAGTGCTGTTCTGTGAGTTGAAATAAGTTTTATTACAAGGCCTGATGGACGTAAAGCCAAGTTTATAAGGGGGAGGCCTTTTGTGTCTTGCTGTGCGTCAGTTATTTTTTCTCGTGACTGTAAGCTATTTTTAGTTTCTTCTATGGCAAAAAAAAAAAACAAAAAACCTTGCACCCTATACAGCTTACTGACTCTTGTGAAGTTTCTCTCATTTGAATCCAAATTTTTCAGGAATGCAGCGTTAACAGATTGCCTACATGCCACTAAAATGTATTTATAAGTTGTTTTGCTAATTCAAAACACAAATTAATATTACACTTTCACCATTGCAGGCATGTGGCTTCCTGTGGTATTCTGATGAGCAGTATTCCTCCATTGCGAGCATCTGTAATGAACCATAATGTCCCAAGAAGAACTTTCTTCAATATTGCTGCACCACTAGTAAACAAAAGAAAAGAATATTCTGAGAGAAGAATTATAGGGTTTGTATTGGAGAACCATTGAAACACTTTTGCCAGGTGGCTTTCAGTATTCATGTTTAGTTCCCATGGGTTGCCTTAGTTAATTAAAATGTTAGAATTCAAAGATTATGGCCTAAATTTTCAATGGTGACTAGTTACTTGCATACTCGAGAGACGTCAGGGATATTCATAGCCCCGTGACTACTTAGAACCGAGAGGCTGTGACAGGGAATGGATCATTCTCTACATGTCCTGTTTCTTACATTCTTCCTCTAAAACAATTGATCTTTGCTGTTGTCAGAGAAAGAATACTCAGTAAGGCAGTTCTTTTGTTCTTTAGACTTAAAGGACCCTGCTTGTCCAAAGTAGTTGAGCAGAAGCTCTTTGAAAATCAGGCCCCTCTGATGTTCCAAAACTGAACACCAAAGAATAAAGCATCCAAAATGACTAGGAACTTCTATTTAAAATAAATAAATATATAAGTAATGGTCTATATGACTCATTTCAGGAATAACATTTTCATGAATAACATTCTGCCCCTTCTATGGGAAAAGAATGCATTATTCATTTGATGTACTGATGCAAATTGCATCCACCAAAATAATATAAATAATATAAAGAACTAAACTGAACTTATGGTGCACCTCTCATTTGAGGTTTTTAAGTTGGTCCAGATAGATGGAGAGTGTAATCTTTTGTATATGGAAGAAACAGAAATCTTGAGAACAAGAACCCTGGGTAAATCCTGCCCATTGAAGTCTGTGGTGAAACTCCTGGTGAATTTGTTATACTCAGGATTTTGTCCCAGGTTTCTGCCCTCTATCCCCCATTACATACTCTGTCCACTAGATACAATGCTTCCTCTTCAATCTTTTGCTTTAGTATGAACCTGCTTGACTATCCTTGTACTGCAGTGAAATATGCATCTGTCTGAAAGGAAGATTCGCCAACAACTCTCATCCTTACCATTCTTGATTTTTCCCACCCTTTCCCCCTCCCTTCCACTAATTTTCTTTCAGAGTAGAACTTTTCTTTTTAGGCTTGAAGAGAGATATTGTTTCCTTTTCCTTTTGACCCATCTTCTCTTCTTAGTAGCAGTTGGCTGTACAGTGCATTTGTTTAACTTCTGGGACAGTAATTTTCAACATTTTCAGACTCAAGTCACCCCTCAAAGTGGAAAGTTTAGCAGCACCTGATTTGAAAAAAAAACAAAACATTTATAAGCATTTAACTATATTATTAATTAATATATGGTTAATTGATTAGATCCATGAAATTATATTGTATTCACTAACCACACTGCCACCATCACTGTGGTGAGGTGGAACTGTACTGAGTGCTTCCTGTAGAGTCAGACCAGGAAGTAGCTGCCACAGTATTGTCTTGCTGCAGCCCTTCCTGGTCTGGTTTTGCAGGGTCTCTTCTGGAAACAGGTGGAACTGTCCTGTACACGTCTGTTTTCAGGAGGCTTGCCAGAGCTGAACTAAGAAGCAGCTGGAGCAGAAAGGTGTGCCTGCGTGCATTGCATCACATCCCAGTAGAACTCGTAGTTTTCAAGGTCTTGAATTGCCTGAAAGAGTTCTTTCAAACTTCTATGGAAAGTTAATTCCATAGTATTTTGAGGACTCTTTTTGAAGCTTATTTCACAATAACAAGAAAAAAAAATACAAAACAGCAATAAAAAAATGGAGGGGACAAATATTTGCTCTGGCTTGAAGGTTTGGCAAAACCAACAAAAACTGAGGCCAGCGTTCTAATGTCATAAAAGCCTTAATCTGTTTGTCTGTTCATAATGTTTTATTCACACGCTGATTGGCTGACAAACAGCCAATCAGAGTGCAAAGAAGCATTCAGACAGGTGGCAGTGTGCTGCCATGATGGCTGGCCTCCTTCTCCCTGCCTGGCTCCATGGAGGCGGTGACAACAGAGCAGACGGAAGGGGAAGGGGTGCAACAGCAGCAGCCTTGTCCCCCTTGCCCTGCTCCCTGCAGGTGGCAACAATGGAATGGGGGAGGAGGGGTGGAAGGCAACTGGAGCTGGCCTCACCACCCCCTTTACTCCCTGGAGGTGACAGCGATGGCGTGGCAGAGGGGAGGGATGGAGAAAGTGGGCTTGGGATGCCGCCTGCAGGGCCAATGCAGCGGTGATAGGGGGAGAAGCGGGCCTGATGGGGAGGGGGGATAATGGGCCTGGCCCAACATGGCAGCAGTGGGGGGAGGGAAGGAATGGTCCTGCCGCCCCATCCTGGCCGGGGCTCACTCCTCCTCCCCCCACCCCCCTGCCAATCCCCTATGTCAGCCTCAAGCCCACTCCTCCCATCCCCCTGCCTCCGCCAGGTCAGCCCAGGCCTGCTGTGGTGGGGAGGGGGGAGCAGGCCTGGATGGGAGAAAGCACAGGGCTCCATCCCTGCTTGCTTCTGCCACCTCTATCATTCTTGACAGGCAATTGGCTAGTTTTCCTCATAAAAGCCAGTTACGGACCTGCCAGGACTAAAATTTCCTTTGTTCCTTTTCCTATTTTTAAGGCTTCAAATGGAATTAGACTTACCAGAGATTCAGATGAAGGTTTTCAGTAAGAACATCAGTCAGAAATTGTCTTTTCCTCCTTTTGTAAAATCCATTTCATGTTCAAGGAGCACAACAAAACAGAGGTTTCATACTCTGAAACACTCTCAGAAACTTAATGCTGTCTGCTTATGAACATCTGTAAGTGCAGTGTTCAGAATTGTGACATTCAGCCTTTGTTTCTCTCTCTTCTCTTTTTAAAAGGCAAGTAATATAGTATCCAGTCCTACAAACACTTATGGATATAAATAACTTCATGCACATGACCAATCTTGTATTACTTAACACTTGTGTTTGCAGGATTTAGTCCCTTGAATTTAAAAGCAAAGGTCCTATAGAAACTGTTTAAACAGATAATGGTAAGCACAGATTCCCTCTCATACCAGTACTCTTCCGAATGCACATCATCACAAACAGCACCCTAGCTGTTCAAGTATCTTGTCTCTTTGTGATGATAGTAATTTAAGCCAAATTTCCTACACCTTTTTTCCTAATTTGGCTAATTGTTTAAAATGTCTAAAAATATCCAGTTGTGTTGGAGTCAAAATTGTTTCCTTACATGAGCATATTACACTGTGCAATAGGCATCTATTGTGTTCTATTTATATTTCAGTTAAAAGTTGCTAAAAGAATAAGTTTGCATAGTCACCTACTCAGAAATTAGGAAACAGTAATATTAGTTCCCAGTGCAAATTGTTCAAGCCTAGAAAGCTGTTGTATTGAACTTCTGGTCTATATGTTTTCTAGCTTGTAACGGCCATGTTTCTTTTATCAGGTATTCCATGCAGGAAATGTACGAAGTTGTTGCTGGTGTGGAGGACTACAAACAGTTTGTTCCTTGGTGTAAAAAGTCAAACATATTATCCAAACGTTCTGGATACTGTAAAGCCCGTCTAGAAATAGGCTTTCCTCCACTGGTAGAAAGATATACATCAGTTATCACTCTAGTGAAACCGCACCTGGTTAAGGTAACATTTATTTATTTATTTATTTGCGGGCTTTGTGTTCCTAATATTTTGTTTTTTGTATTTTAAATAAAATCAAGTCCTTAAGAGAGAACAGAAAATGGTGAATTAAAAAAAAAGTTAATTCTAAAGTTGCTTTGTGTGGCTCTATACTGTTGAGAATCTCTTTAAAATGGGAGCTAAAAATCAGGAAAAAAGCTTGTTTTGTGAGAAATAGCTTGCCATTATTGAGAGAGACATACCAATTCCTGTTTTCTTCATTGTAAGGTATGCTAATTTATATATATATTATGTAAGCCTCTTTAAATAATCAAATTGACTTACCCGTTTCTCTGAGCAGCGTGTATGATGCTTCAGACACTTCAACAAGAACTGTGGCATCTGACGGTCTTCTTACAGCATTCATGACTTAAATTATCTGGCCTGTCTGGGAAGGCTCAAACCGAAATGAAGGATTTTCCCTTTAACGGTGAAGGCTTGTTCAATAGCAAGACTGATGGGAAGATGAGACTAGGTCTGTTGTTATCTCTAGCATTAATTTAATCAGAAGAAAAAGAACTATACTTCATATTCTTTTAGGTTCCATAGGCAAGAAGTTACTTCTTAATATTTATCCTTTTGAATAGAAGTTTAACTATTTAGTAATATAAAAAGCAGAATAAGAGAGATTAGTTTAGGCAGAGGTTTATCACTTGAGTGGCCTACTTGTTCTGCTTACCAGTACAGGCACTAGTTTGACTGCGTGGGAACTTAAGGTGTGTTTCTGTGATATTCACTTTGCCTAATCTTTCACTTAAGAGATCATCTTGACCATATCTGTAGCAATTCCACTCCATGCTACAGAAAACTGATGATAAAATAATAGTTTGGACATGCAGTCCAATTCTACCCTTCCTCTTCCCTATTCTTTGTCGGTAGTTCTCTAGTGAAACACTGGTCAGAGAAAAAAAAGGTTTTCTTATTATGCCTGGCGGAGGTATGTTGCGAGGCAGCACAGATGGGCCCTTACTCAAAATACACTTTCATGTTTGGAGTAAAAATGATCTTCTGTTGTGGACCTGAGGAAGTCAAACACTTTCAGCAGAATGGTCAGGTTCTACATACTGACTGACCTCCATCCTGACTGGTTCTTGACCTAGAATATGCCTGCATTGACACAGCTCTCAGACTGACTTGCCAGCTACCTCTGTGCTTTATAGCTCACCTTTTTAAAAAGGCAGATCTAGCCTTGAAAAAGACTATAATACTTCTAAGATAGTGATGAGGGGTGAAGTCTTCTTCTTGGACTCAAGGACACTCCCATATTTGTTAGGCTTGTTTAAGGTAGGACTTCGTTAAAAATTTCCATTGTTCCATTCCACGGGGTCAGTGCCAGTAGCAGAGAGAACTGCTTGCTTGCTAAGTATTGTATTGTTATGGTGATTTAAAAGATCAGCAGTTAACCTAATAGGTAGCTACTCATGATGGAGTGGAAGTAGTAGTAGGAAAAGGAGGAAATATGAAGGAAAAACATCCCAGTTTGATGCATCTACTGTATCTAGAAGAACTTCAGTGGTAACATGCTGAACTTCAGGTTAGAGAAGGAACTGCATCATTCCTCCAGGAATTTCAAGCCAACTGCAAGTCTATCTTAAAGGAATTATCATTCAGTCCTACACTAGAAGTGCAGCTTGGCCAAAGCAGTTTGGCATCAAATGGAAATAAGGACCACAGCAAATTAACCTTCACATAAAAGCTTATAAAGCTAATTAATTCCTTTATACTCTTTGGGGATTTAGATAAGGACTCTATAGTCAGACCCTATCTTAACCATCTGGTTAATACTATGTGTGGGTAACTAAAGTCAAATATGTAAATTTGTGGCCAGATTCTGCTATCCTTATGCTGATGAATACCTTCATGAAATGCAGTCTTAGAGATTTGCAATAAAAGCAGTAATATGTAGGCTTTAAATGCATATCACATGTGAGCACTCAAGTTTACAAAAGCTGGTGACAGTTAAGATGTAATTCAGCTTGGCCGCTAGTATTGCCTTTTTGATGATAAACAGTATCTGAACACTGTTCTATTTATAATAAATATTTGAGTATCAGTGTATCTAACTTAACATAAAGGTTACATATTCATATGCTTTGTTTAAAAAATAATTCTACTTTCTATACCTGCAAAGATATGGGACTTTCATCTGGGTTGTGAAAACTGTTGTGTGGCTTGTAGATGGAAGTATATACCACCCATCTTTCTCTAGATACAAGACAGACCTTGCAAAGAGGACTTGGATATGTTGTATAAAATTGTGTTAGTTCACCTTGACTTCAGTGCAGGAGTACATTTGAGCTATACCACAACCTTTTATGTTTAGTTAAATGTTAAAAGGTTAATTTTCTTAATACCAGTTTCAGAAGTACACACTTTACCTTCTATATCAAGTATATGAGAGTTGAGCTGTAGCTTAACTTAAACTGTCTTCTAGGCATCCTGTACAGATGGGAAATTATTTAATCACTTGGAAACAGTATGGCGTTTCAGCCCTGGAATCCCTGGTTATCCAAGAACATGCATATTGGATTTTTCAGTAAGTACTGTAATTAAGCCCATTGTGTGGTATAAACAGGAAATGGAAACCTACTTTTAACCAGAGGAGGCTTGTGTTCCTCATAGCTACTGTTACTGAATAAAATTGCAAGTGTTTATATTTCAACCCACCAAACTTTAAATATTAATATTTGGGGTAAGTCTTATAGGCTTTACACATCAAAGTTTTTCTACAGAATTCTCTCAAGACACCTTCCTTCTACGTTGCAACCATTAGCACAGGCGACTGGTGCCGCCTTATTCAGGGGAGGCACATTTCCAGCCCCCCCGCAGTCAATCTTGCCACCCAGGGAGGGGGTCTCCTGTGGTTGATCTCGCTGCAGTGATCAGCTGGTGCTTGCAAGGGGGGGCACTCACACTCCCACTTGGCCCTCCTGCCCATTACCTAAGCAGCAAGTGTGGCCAGTCCGGGGGTGCACCAGTGCTCTCAGGGGGTGCATATGCACCCGTTTATCCCCTATATGTCACCACTGACCATTAGCTCCCAACATAAACATTTCAGGCATTTGAGTGTTTTTCCTCAAGCTGCTGTTATTTGCTGGCTAAACAAATACACCTGGCCAGAATAGTAAATCAGCAAGTCGGAATGTTACTGGGTCCATCAAAATGTTACTGGATTAAACAACCCCCCACAAATTATAAGCATCTCTGAGGGGACTTCATCAGTAGCTCTGTTCCTAAACTTTATAGATTTTGCTGTTAGGAAGAATCCACCTTATTTAGCTGAGACTTGTTTGTTTCTAATTTAATCTCTCTTTCTTATTGGTTACTATCTTGATTCTCTCTCCTTTGCACTGTTCCCCTGTCCTCTATTGGTTGTCTCTTGATCAGTACAAATACCCTGGCTGCTTCTGATGTTCTCAGCAAGACCTGTATTCTAACTAATTTGCTGTTCCAAAAACTAACTATTTGTGGTTACATCTCTCAGGGTTGTGAGGTAGCCAGCAACAAGGAGGTTTGCTCTGATGTGGTATTGTTGCAACTCAAAGCTGTATTTTCACTATTCTGATACACTGTCTGCTTTGCTAATACTTCTTTATGGGTTCTCTCCCCCCAGTGAATTTTTGTTCTAGTTTTTCCCATTTATTGTCAAGACTAACTTTATTTAACTGTGCTTTCCTGTGCTCAGGCCAATATTGCTGCCACCTGCTGGTATTCTTTTGTTTAAAAGTCTCTCCCCTATAAATAGAAGAAAGCTCTTGTCACTTGAAATGCTCCTCCCCTGGGTTAATTTCCTTCAGTCTACTGATGAGAGATTTTGCAAGCACTTGTAAAATGCAGTTTCTCATAGAACTTGGCTTGCTTGTCATTTCACTTATGGAATCTAAAAACTCCCTAAAACCCTTATACAGAAGTCTCAAAGTTCCTCCAGAAGGCAGCACTAGGCCTTTATGCTAATTCCAGTGACTTGTTGGAAACTTTGCAAGGCTTTAGCCTAAATTTTAGTCAAGTTGTAAAAGTTAGTGCCTTAAATAAATTCCAGAATCCAAATATTTTGTGCTAGGGAATCACAAACTCTTTTTTTTTTTTTTTTTTTTTTTTTTTTTAAAGGTTACTTTTAATCTAAGCCACTTTATAACATTTCAGGTGGATAGCATGTATGAAATTTGAATGTTGGCCCTGAAATGGACATTTTCCAACTTTGTGAGGGATCATCAATACCCTTAATTATGCATACCTTTTTAAAGGACAAAAATATTTTGCATTAGTGACAGAAGTAAAAATGACTGGCTTTCACACTGGACTAAGAGTTGGATGCTTATGAACTCTAATCCTTGCTCTATTACTGTAGGATTTAGCCAGTGAGTGACACCACCCTCCTCCCCATTAAATTAAAGTTATTTATTCACAGTACATTAAGAGGCTGTCACACTGGGGATTACTAAAAGTCTGTATAGGAAAAATAGACTCCAATGGTGTTTATCGACCTTAAATTCAGTAGTTTGAGTGTATACAGCTGTAGACACTAATAGCAGAGTTTACCACAATCTTCACGTATGTGACTAGGTATTAAGTTTTATGCAATAATTGAGCCATTAGGTGAAATAATTATAACTTTTAAAGGTATTACAATTTTAAATCTGAGCCTTGGGCAGCTGCTTGTTCCAGTAGGCTAATGTGCCAGTATTCAGTCACTCTGCTGCTGCTAACTTTATCAGCAACCTTTAATGAGGTAGGTACGTCTAACGTAAGTTGCATTTGAGCTCGTAAACTGGGGGGAGGAGGTGGGAAATACTGCATGTGGGCCAGATTTGGCCCACCAAGGGATTTTGTCCAGCTCACATGGGTTGGTTCTTCAGCCCTGCCTGTTATGGCCCCAGCTTAATTTACAAGAATATGTTAGCAGGGAGGATCAGGTCTAATAATTGCCACTTCAGTAGAAAGTTAGGGCTTGTTGTGCAGGTGATGCTTCTACTTTGGTCCCATTTTGTGCTCAAGGGGAAGAGTGGAAACCATTCTTTCCCTTAAGAACGGAGATAAGGAGGAATTCTTGAGATGCTGTGTGAGAATAGTAAGTGCAGTCTGCAGGAAGATTAAAACTATAGCCAGAGCCACTGAAAAATGAACAAGAGTAACAGTTGGCATCCCTAACTTACAATTGTTATTCTTGCTTTAAATGCAGCTTTAGCACATTACAAACCACGACAGGACTCGAGGTAAAAACAAATTTAAGTGTTAAAATGAAGTCTTACCTCAGTGTCTCATGTCTAGTCATATCCTCCACACATTTCACCTTCATTTTTTTTTTTGTAAAGATCCTTGGCTTGCTGTAGCTTAGCTGTCAGTCTTCATTGACCTGTCCATGCTTTACCAGTACCAATCTTTCTTCAAACAACCTTTCTCCTCATTGCATGGTTTACCTTTTTTTTATTCTTTCCTACTGCTCTGACTTGTTTTTTTCCCCTCAGTGTTTTGGGATAGTTTAGACTATGTATCTTTGTACAATGCAGCTCAATTTTTTTACAATGTCCTCTTTGACAGAAATATCAGTGCTTTTTCTAAAATGGTAGATACCACCTATCCTTCAGATGATAAGTGTAGCTTCCCTTACAAGTCTTGAGAGTTTAGAAATATTCTTTTCCCTACAACTTGCATACAAAGCAATGGGAAACTTGAAAAAAAGTTGTATGCTTACAGTAGAAGAGTTCCTATAGGGTAATTCTTGACATTTGGTTGCAGGGGTAGATGCTGGAATAATCTTTCTTCATTTCTCACACAGATTTCCTTTGAATTTCGGTCACTCCTACACTCACAGCTTGTTACACTGTTTTTTGATGAAGTGGTTAAGAAGATGGTAGCTGCCTTTGAAAAAAGATCATCCAAACTCCATGGTCCAGAAAC
This sequence comes from Crocodylus siamensis, assembly GCF_052110815.1. Classification (NCBI taxonomy): domain Eukaryota; kingdom Metazoa; phylum Chordata; order Crocodylia; family Crocodylidae; genus Crocodylus; species Crocodylus siamensis. The sequence goes on along the minus strand of NC_143398.1, from coordinate 185,654,613 downwards.
CAGTATACCTCAAGAGTTTATGCTTCATGAAGTTCATCACACATAAAAAGAACTACTAGCCCATCTATCTTGATTGTAAACTAGTTTTGTAAACTTTATTTATAAGAAAGGTGCTTTTCTCCTTTTGTGGGCATCTGTCAGCTTAGTGTATCATATTACTGTACAAAACATGGACATATGCAGCCTGATGTAAATAGAATATTCAAGTTTCAATCAAGTGCAATTTAAGGTGTTAAGTGTAAAAACTGAAGGGCAGCTAGTATAACCTAGCCAACCATAACAACCTTCCTTTTTCTGCCAAGCAGTTTTCATTGTACAGATCATAACAAAACTTCGCTTTCTCTAAACTTTTTTTTTGCGGTGTTTGTTAATATATTATTCAAGTTTAAGTTATTAGTAGTTAAAGCCTGTACGTTTGTAACAATGTATTGGTATCAACCTGAACAAAATCTGGCAATGTTAAAGGATAGTTCTCTTAAGAGAGATCTTGCTCCTTTACTGTCAGTAAGGAATGCACTATTACCTTTTTTCAATATTTTAACTGACAGCGCTCTAGTGGGAAAGGGAGGTTGAGTCATAGTTACTAATGCAGTTGTATATACTGACTACTTATCTGCAGGGCAGTAAGCCATCAGCATTGATCAGAAGTAAAATTGGTAAGCAAATTCCTTTAAAAATAATGGCAAGTCTAAAAGGCACAAATACAAGGGGAATTTTAAATGCAGCACTTGTAGCCACACCCAGCCTAAACTTTTATCAACCCATGTAGGAAAAGAAGTGAAGGCCATGCTGCTGTAAGTGCTGTGCACCTGGCAGCTGAGTTTGAATGCTCTATGCTGTCCAAATCCTCCACTCCTACCTTCCAGCTGTAGTTAGATATGGGATGCCCTAATATTTGGTTGGCTAACTATGCATTCAAACATCAAAATCTGTTTTCAGTAAACTCTGCTAAACAGAGTGCACTGGAACATTAGAACATCAATGAGGGGTAAACACCATTTAATATTTAGAAAGGACATTTTAGAGTCTCAGCTGGGAAACTGATTAGGGTTGGTAAATGTTTCCTCTCTGAAGTGGGAGAGACTTGAAATGGATTCTTCAGATGTAACAGGAGAGCAATTAGGTTTGCAAGCCTTTAATATAATCAACTGAAAAACCTATATCCCTTTTACTTTTGTTACAGTAAGTTGCCAGATTTATACTGAAAGCTTGTTTACATTAAGGCAAGTAGTATTTTAAAGCACAGTGGCATTTACAATTAACCAAAGTTAGCCCAATGGGACTAGGGAATAAAAAGAAATTTCTTTTTGGGCAAAGAAGTAAAGGAAGCAAGAGGAGGGAAGATCACTCTTGCTACATTAAGATTCTTCCTAAAATACCAGCTAAAAAACATCTGCACGTGGAATGTTCTAGTTGTTTTTGGTGACACAAAACTGTTGGTCTCCAAGGTACTCATTTACTCAGCACTGGAAGAAGCAGGTCTTGGAAAAGAAATTTCTTTTCTTAAAAGGAAACTCAGGAAGCATATCCTTTTCACATCAACTGTTCACGAAGATTTTTCCCCTACTGCTGCTAAAAGAATCTATCTTGTCTCCATATATGAAACCAAATAAATGCTCCAGGAGTAGAGTAAAAGTTAATATACATAACTTACTTCTCCATTAGCACTTGAGTACATTTTTAAAAGTGATGCTAGCTGAGCCTGGATGCATTTCCTGCCAGAGTCTTATAGGACTACAGCTAGCCCCAAGAATAAGATGCTTCTTATTAGTGAGGGGAAGACTGTTTTGTAAAACATAGCTACCCCAAGTGTTCCAAGTACTGGTGTCAGAGTTCTCTGTTCATTAAGTCATGTTAACTAGTATTTGTGTACAGGTGAATAAGGTGATACATTTCATAACTTTGAACAATCTATTTTATTAGATAAAGGTTGTCACATAATTGTATATTTGTCTACTTTGTACACTTTTTTAGTCTTCCACACCATGGCTTTCGAGTTTTCTCCAGTAGTGGCAAGCACCAATAAATTCCAAAACAGAATTAAGCGCCTTGATTGGGTTTAAAGCAGACAATTGTTGGTACAGGGATCTCGCACCCAGTATCAGGAATGTACAAATGTCTTTATTCAAAAATACAGAATAAATTATCTGTAGGCATGGACAATGACTGTAAACAATTACATGTGTTTAACTGAAATCCAGTAACTGATGGTTACAGTGATTCTTTTAAAAACACCAGCCTCACTTCAGTCACTATCCATCCTCTTTCACTGACTAGGTTTTCATCAAACTGTCAGCCTCAACCATCACAGTTCATGATGCATTGTTATTCCAGGAATTAGAACATGCCACCTCCCATTCCTCCCCCCATTCCACCCATTCCTCCCATTGCAGCTTCCTTCTCCTCTTTAGGAATTTCTGTAACTACAGCTTCTGCTGTTGATAAAAGGGAAGCAACACCTGCAGCATCCATCAGAGCAGTTCTTACGACCTAAAAATATGAAAGAAAAATTTAATGCCAATTTCCCCAAGAGCGAAGTATGTCTGAAAGTATTTTGCAATGAACAAAAGATACTATTTACCTTTGTTGGGTCAATGATTCCTTTCTCAACCATATTCACAAAATCACCAAGCATAGCATCATAGCCAATTTCTGGCAGGCTCTGCATGATTTTTTCAACTATCAATGATCCTTCAACACCTGCATTCTTAGCAATAGTCATTGCTGGAATTTTCAGTGTTCTCTTAATGATGTCTATGCCTTAAAAAAATAAAAATCAACACTTGGTATTCTACAGCAGACCCACACATTTTACTACCATCTCAGATTCACCATTTTTCCTGATTTTAAAGAGGAATTAAAAAACCCCCCACAAACTCCTGCCTTCCCCCAGGAAAATACTAAGATAGTGACCCAACTCCTGGCAACTAAAGCATCATTTTTATTTTCTACAGGAATAGCACTTAACACTCCATGCTCAAGCCATGGCACATATATGACAAATTACAATTCAGAAACAAAGCATGCTATCAGATTAGAAGTAAAGAATGTTTCATTAGGAATCAAAACATTATTATATTAACAGTGGTTATTTCATCAATGGTTTTAGAAGTGAAGTTTTAAACAGCTGATTTCCTGCAGGCTGGTCCACAAAAAAAATGTTTCTTTACACATTAATAGAAGACTGAATATGTTAAGCAAAAACAATGATAAGCCTAAAAGAACAGAATAGACTTAAATCACATGTACTGTGATTTTTACAGGTTAGAATATGGCTTAAGGAATGTATTAGTGCATCAAATTGAACCTAATTTATTTTGCTTACCAATTCTTTGATCTTCATTGACTGGAGTTATAGCATCTAGTGCTGGAATGCATCGAAGTAATGCACAACCACCTCCTGGGACTATGCCTTCCTCTACAGCAGCACGAGTAGCGTTCAGCGCATCAGTTACTCTGTCTTTTTTCTCGTTCACTTCAACATCACTTGTGCCGCCAACCTAGAGCAAAAAAAATAAAGTTGTGTAAAATGCTGCAGATTCCAGAAGTCCTGCAGACCACTTTGCCAATAGATTTCTCCATCTAAATATTAAAAAGAAGCCAATCAAAATTAATTTTAGGATTTATTCAGACAGCGCGTTATGTGCATAGTGCGTTATGTGCATGGTGCCTGTTACGTACCAAGCAGTTTCTATTTAACCACTTTACACAGCCAGTCTGCAATGTCCCTAGCCCCTAAACCTTGAGAGGAAGCCCAACTCAGCACCTTAACTAAGGCCATCACAAAGCTAAATAAAATACACTTTTGGCATATACACATTATGTTACCATATAAAGGGTTTCCCCCCCTTTAAGCTCCCTAAAACCCACCTCAGGTTTGGAGGACCCTCAGGTAGTGGTAAATTAAGTACTTACACTTGACTACTTCACTGGTTAAAATCAAGGTTTTTTTAAACTTAATGTTCACTTGTATGCGACCAAAGAGGCACCAGTCCTGCACTTAAAAGACTGAGGCATTATGGTAAATTGCAAGCCTTCAAGGAACCAAATATATGACCATCAGCCAAAAAATGCTAATAAAAGTATTAAAGACTACTGTCTATTTGGTAAACACCGGAAGAAAGATGTTTAATTCCTCACCTTTAGTACTGCTACTCCATCAGAGAGTTTGGCCAGTCGTTCATTCAATTTCTCCTTCTCATATTCACTTGTAGTAACTTCTAACTGTTCAGCGATTTCTAGAATACGTTTTTCAATTTGAGCCTTTTCTCCCTTCCCTTTCAGGAACATAGAATCATCTTTTGTCACAATGACCTCTCCAACTTTGCCAAAGTCATGAGGCTGAATATCTTCTATATTCAGGTTTAAACCCTCTTCTCCAAATACCTGAAATATTACATAAGGGGCTTGGAATCCAAGGTCTTCACATAAAGATACTAACCAAAAATTGCTAACAGAAAATAGTAGAACAATTCCACAATAGAAAATTCACCATCAGATGCCTAAACTGTTAGGGACAAAAACTGGACAGTTTTGAAGAGGGGTATGATTTTAGTAGTACAGGAAACGCTTTGTTATCAGGCACCATGGGGAATGCCGGATAACCAAATATACCCATTACCTGAGGCCTGAACAGGTGTCTTTGCCAGTGGGCACTTCCAGTTTCGCTTTTGCCATGTCAACTGACATGCCAGTTAATGGAGCACGCAGGTTTGTAAGGTGCTGGATAACATAGCTTTTGCTGTACTACAATATTTTAGTAGTACTGAAAGCTTTCACGTTTTTCAGACACCAGGTTTGACAGCTGTTTACAAGGACATATCAGGCATCAAGTAGTTACCCTGTCTTATCTCAAGCTATTTCCAAAGCCTTTTCTTTTCTTTACATTGGGACAAGGAAATGGAAAAAAAAAAAATACTTGTCTGCTTGAAGCAGGGGAAAAAACCCTGAACTACCAGCAATGCATTCAAGGCTCACAAATTAAACCCTGCTTGCCGACTCTTTACATTTAGTCTCTTTAGACTTAACAGAGGAAGACAATGGTGTATTCTCACTGTTTAAACTTCAAACTCAAATATCTGGCAATAATTATAATAAGGAAAATAATCTTGAACTTCTTAGGCTTTATTCACTCAGACACGTTTCTTCTTTTCCACCCAGTTACTACTGATTTCAAGGGAGTCAAGTCAGTTAAGAAAAAAAGAGAAACTAACAATTAATTGCATTGTGAATACCAAAAAAATTAGAAATCAAGCATTCAGGTGACATTTAAGAGGTTTTTGAATATTAAGGGTCTCAAATGTAGCTACAGAACAATTCAGACAGTAACAGCAGAACCAGTCTTCCAGAACAGCTCCCTTTCAAATACTTCTCATTTGAAGAGCTATAACCCAAGAACAAAGAGGTTACATACCCAACCCATCACTCAGACTACCAAACAGCACCAAATATAAGGCAGACACATGTCACTGAATGGCATGGTAGATGTCTAATTGCCATCCAACCTGCATCAATTGTGAACCCGTGACTTAGAAAATTCAGTAATGAACTTTGCATATCCATCACTTCCATTCACTAAGCTAACAAATAAATGAATAAAAAGTAGACTGGGGGGGGGTTTGGGAAACAGCAACACAATTAAAATAGCACTTGGTGAGACCATTAAATTCATATACATTTTTCTATTCTCACAGTGTACTTACAGCGCCACCCGTAGCAATTGCCATATCTTTAAGCTGGTTCTTTCTATTGTCTCCAAAACCTGGTGCTTTTACAGCAACAACCTGAAGGCCAACCTTTAGTCTGGAAAGAATTAATGCAGAACATCAAGATTCTACTGGTGTTAAATTAGGTTGTATGACTATGTTCTTTGATTAACTGTTTGGGTTTCAGAAATCACCTGAGCTGACCACAGTTACTGTCCCCTAGGTATTACTTAGGCACTGGTGCTCAAACCCAGCATATGGGTCAGATCTGACCCCCCGCACTGTGTCGTATGGTTCTTGGGGCAACCCTTGGGTTCTGTAGTGAGTTCCATAGGCCCTGCACATTGGATTCGGCACACAGGGCAGCACAGGGCTCAGTTCCAGCATGCAGACCACTTCTGTGACACTCACATGGCTTGTGGGGCCAAAATGCTGAGCACCACTTAGAGCATAATCTAAATAAAAAGGAATGCAACCCTGTTGAAAAGCCAACATGCACTTTTGACCTTGGTGTTCTTTGATGTAAGCAGTCTAATCCAGAAATATCCATTATTCTAAAAGGATAAAGGAACAGCTGGCTAAGTGACAAAGCTATTGCAAGGCTTACCTGTTTAAGACTAGAGTACTGAGAGCCTCACCATCAACATCTTCAGCAACTATGACTAAAGGTTTACGGTGAGCATTGGCAATTTCAAGAGCTGGAACAATGGACTGAACACTGGAAATTTTCTTCTCACTTATTAAAACATAAGCATCCTGGAATTCACATTTCTGTCCTGCAGAGGCAATACACACTGTGTGAACCACCTTTCACTGAAAGCATATATTAAGTTACACTTTGCACCCCAAATTCCAATCAAATTTAGCCTTCGTGCTCTCCATGTTTTTTTTTTTTTTTTGCCAAGGCATGTTGCCTTATGCTCTGCCTCTCAAAAATATTGTACAATTGATAGAGAAACTGGTTTGCATGCTGTTTAAGTTACAGCAAGTTAAATTAAAACTGCACCAAAAAGCTGTATTAATTTAATTTACATTTGGTGTCAAACCAGAACAAAAACAAACAGCTAGGCACTTCGGCTTTGGCACATATTCCTGGATATACAATTGAGAATTCTTGAAGCTACTCAACACTTCATCTTGGAGTAAAAGGAGAGCAGATATCAAGATCCTTTACCATTTTGAAAATCTCTTCTTTGGAATGTAGTTCTTTTATACTCCTGTAATAAGAGTCCCAGTGTTTCTCAAGCCCATGGATTACAACCCAAAATGAATCATGAGAATATATGAAAGGGTCATGAACAAATTAAAATAAATAAATAAATAAACAAACAAATAAACAAACAAAACAAACAAGGGAAGCCATGGCTTTTCCCTTGCAGGCTGTCAGGAATTCCAGCCTGCAAGGGGCTGCTTGGGGCCCCCCATGCTCCCCACCCTGGGGAACTGGGGTCTGGAGGCAGTAAGCTAAGAGTGAGGGGTTGGGACTGGCCAATATTGACAAGTGGGTTCTGGTACAAAAAAGGTTGAGAACCACTGAACTAGACAAAGTGAACTTGTATCTTGCATATCATTTTTATTCGGTTTAACTGTAAGTGATGGCAGCATAAGTCTCAGATTTCAATTCCAATCTCATTCCGTCTATACTGTGATTTGAAATAACACCATTCTGCTTACAAGACAACCAATACTTTTTTTTTTTTTTAAACACCTGCTAGTTTAACTGCGTATTCAGCTTGCGATTAGAAAAGCAAGCTTTATTTTCTGGCTATGCAACAGGAATAGTAAGATGTTATAGTCGGAATGGAATCTAGTTCATGCTTCCTTTTGCGAATGCAAAAATCAGAACAGTGAGCAAAGGTAAACACCAGACAGACAAGTCTCAATGCACACACATTATCTAAATTAATCTGCACCAATTTTAGTTAGCATTTGACACTAAATTCACTTGACCTGAACTACATGATTTTTTTTGCCTTTTTCTGCATGCAGAGCAACACAAATTCATCAATGATACCTTTTGCTAACTCACCTTTAGCTGTATTAATGAAATATGGAGAGATGTAACCTCTGTCAAACTTCATGCCTTCAATGATTTCCAACTCGTCGTTCAGAGTTTTTCCATCCTGTTAAATGCAATAAAAAAACATTACATCTATAATTTTGGTGGTAAACAAAATGCCTCTGTGCCTATTTGTAACATACTAATCATTGCAAAATTAGCTTCTATTCCACCTCCACTGCAAATGAGTTCATGAGGTTCTCTGAGCCCTAGAGATGCACCAGTATATTAGTGCCATACTGGGCCAACACCAATAAAATGAAAATTAACATTATCAGCTTTTTTTGGCCAACGTAGCTGATAATGTCGCTGATAAATATAATATGCCTTTTGGCAGACAGCACACACGCATGTGCATATGGCCAGGAATGCAGCCAGGCAACATGGACAACAGCAGCCTGCAGAGAAGTCTGTGGAAGAGGAAGAGGTTGGGGGGGGGGGAAAAAAATCAGGTCAGGGCCCCCACAATGAAGGAAGGAGCAGGGCAGGGGCACTGCTCAGCCAAAGCAGTGAATGGAACCCAGTGCCAGGCTGGAGAGTGGATAGAGCCATGAGCAGCTTGCCTAAGGGGCACAGGGCTCCCTGGGGAGGCATACACCACCTGGATTTGCACACAGGGTGGATATAGGCTGCCTGCTAAGGGCAAGAGCCTGTGCCAGCTGCATGCCCCCTGTCCAGCAGCAGAGGCAGCAAGTTGCGCTCCCTGCTGCCATGCAGGCAGGAGACACGTGGCCAGTGCAGGGCTCAGGAGGGAAAGGCAGCAGGGCAGAAAGCCCTGTGCCCACATCTGCCCTCACCCCGCTGAGCTCCCCACCCCCGGTCCCGTTTGCTGCCCTGGCTGGGAAGCACCCTCTGCCCCACCATGGGGGACCTTGATCTGTCCCCCACAATGCCCCTTCCCCTCCACAGAGTTGTCTGCAGGGAGCTGCTCTCCACACTACACAGCTGCATTCCTGTAAATATCAGTTATTGGACTGGCACTGGCTGATATGCCTGGTTAATAATCAGCTATTGGGATCAGCCAAGAACATCTTTAGACTTTTCTAAAAAGGTTACATGAATATATCATCTCAAATAGTATAAAAGAAAAGTAATACTCCCTATTTCATGATGATCTCTAATCCTTAACATATCTTCAAGTTACCTTTATATAGGTGTGTTTTTTTTTTAAAAAAAAAAAAGCATCTTAACCAAAAAAATATATATATAAAAATAAAAATCAAGTAATACAATAAAATTTAAATCAGATTTTTATTAAAGAAATCCAGGCTTTTTTTATTTTTTAAAAAAGAAATAGTTGATTTTTAATCTACCCCGATCAGCAGGGAGGCAAAAAACAGAAGTTTTAAATATGGCGTAGTTTTTGCCTCCTGCCACTGATTGGCCAAGGTCCCCTGACAGCCCCGCTACTTCCTGCTGAGCAGCCAGGAAGCAAAAACTGTACCATATTTAAAATGGCAGTTTTTGCCTCGCCACTGATTGTGAGCAAGCAGCAGGGCCCTTCTCCCAATCAGTGGCAGGGTGGTGTGCAGAGGAAACTGCAAGATTAAAGGAACTGTCATGCAGCACATTTCAGCTGCAATTTCGGTCGGTCTCCAACTATAATCAAGCTCTAGTGAGCAGAATACATAGTGCATGTGAAAACAATGCATCAGTGCTAGCCTGTGGGCCAGATCAGGAGATCTGGTGGCAAGGGAGCCAGGGTAATTAATATTGCTACCCCTCTTCCACTGCCCAACTCCCAAGCCCAGCACAGCTACTTCTTAGCTGGGCCATGCCCCCTCCCCTCCATGCAGTCAGTTCCAGGCCAAACTAACTCCTATGTGGCTGGATCCAGCCTGCAGGCAGACTTGGCACTGCCCATCCAGCCCGCAGGGAAAAAAAATGTTGAGCACCACTATGCCATACCATAAAGAAGCCTATATAACATGTACCAAGTTCAGACTTTAAATTAGAACCATTTTAAATCACAAGCAATGGATGCATATATTGCTGTTTATTTAGACCTCCAGTAAAACGTTTATGCAACTTAAATTTCTTTCAGAAAATTGCATGAACTTTTCACCAGGCACAACAAAAGTTATGTTTACCTTAACTGTGATAACTCCCTTCCGTCCAACTTTTTTCATGGCATCAGAGATTATGTTGCCAATTTCTTGGTCTCCATTTGCTGAGATTGTGGCAACCTGCAACGGTATACAGTCATTTTTTTCCTCAATTGCCCTTGAGCAGCTGTCTAAAGAAGCATATACAACAGTAAGCCATTTCTTCCCCTGTAAGTCTAACAGAAGTAACTACAACAGTGAGCCATAAATATCAGTACTCAAAATAGTCTGGCTGGCTCCCATTAGCATGCCTTTACTTGTTTATTAATTTCTTCTGTTGGATGGAACATTATTATAGTCACAAGAATTACCTGGGCAATTTCTTCTGGAGTTGTAACAGGTTTAGACAGTTTCTTTAATTCAGCAATGACAGCATCAACTGCTAGCATCACACCTGATAGAAGAATGAACAGATAAACCTTATTAAATGACTATTTACATGGTACAGAATAGAATAGAACTGAACAAGGTTTGAAATTCAAACACAAAACCTGTGCCTCATTGCAAGTCACATAGCACAAAGTTCTGTGTGCCACACACACATACACAAGCTTTTTTGGCCAAGTATACACCAAAATTGTCCACTGCTGAATGCAGAAAAACAAGACTTTCCCCCAAAGTTACAAACAGATATTAACAAATCCAGTTCATCTACTTTTTTTAAATATTCCATAGAAAACATGCAGAAGTGTCAGGAAAGGAGAGGCAGAGATAGCTTTGATACTACTTAAGCTGAAGTCATACAAACTAAAGGGAGCACTCTGTTCACATAACAGTATATTAACTTTTATAAAAGTTACACACTAAAAAGTATTAGGCTTATTAGAAAACTGAATTAATGAATGGCAATTTACTAAAAGTATTACTATGATCTAACAAGGCAAGAACACACATCTGTACTGCCAATTACCTTTTTATATACATGAAAAGTACTGAGCATTTATAGTTGTGCTCCAGGAGGGGTGGAGAGGCTTTAATTACAGTGGCTCTGACAGCTGCTCTAATTAAAGTACCTGAAGCATCACGTGTATCAGCATCCCTGCATTGAAAAAAAAAGGTGACTGCTAACAACATTTCTTACCTCTCCTGATTTCCACTGGATTAGCTCCTTTGCTGATCTTCTCAAAGCCCTCCTTTGCAATGGCACGTGCAAGGACTGTTGCAGTAGTGGTACCATCTCCTGCTTCTTCATTTGTGTTGTTGGCAACATCTTGCACTAGCCTGGCTCCGATATTTTTATATTTGTCTTTCAAATCAATTGCTTTGGCTACTGTCACACCATCTTTTGTCACCTTCGGACTTCCCCAGCTTTGCTCAATAATAACAGTTCTTCCCTATATCGATGCAAGCAAAAATATTAAGTCTCTGACATCAAGCAGCAAAGATGAAAGATCTATTAAGACTTACCAGCTAAACCAAATTAACAGGTAACAGAAAAGGAGTATTACACAGACACCTCGCTCTTTCTGCACGTGCTCAAGCATGTTACTGCTGGGAAACAAAAAACTACAGGGATCTGGGTTTTCTATTTGTGATGGAAAATGTGTGTTTTCTCCTTTAAAGGAGAAAAACGGGTGAGAACTATGGGTTTTGTGCACCCATGGACATGACAGACAGGCAGTATGGTAGAGAACAGCTCCCTCCAAGTTAAATCTATGGGGGTGGGGCAAACAAGACAGAATGCGTGGGGAGAGGGAAGACAGGCAGTGTGCCCCCTCTCTAAATAACTGTCCCCAGAGGAGCGTGGGGCTGTAGCTGGGCTAGACCAGCTCTGGGTAGGAGCCATCTTCATGACTGTGCAGGAGGGAGCACCAAGCTACCAAGGTGAGCCACCCCCTGCCCGCCCAGGAGCAGCAGGGAACACAGCTCCATGCTACTGCACTTCACGTTGGCAGCCATGGCAGGACCACATTTCCCCCTATGCTGGGTCCCACCTGCTAAGCTGCAGAGACTGCTTCTGCACAGAGTTCATCCACCCAGCTTGAGCCCTGCACACTGCTGCAGGAACAGAAATCTAGCACCCCCTTCAATACATTACCCCTACCCCACATCGCCTGAGCCCACCCTCCCCTTCACACAGAGGGGCGGGGGCCTAGGGACAGCGGGTCAAGAGTGAGGGTCACCTGCAGGGCCAAGGGGCTGTTTGTTGGGAGCGAGGGGCAGCAGCACAGGCAGGGCATTGGCATATTGGGGCTGTTCACAGCCATAAGGTAGTGGGGACAGCTGCAGCTGGACTTGTATCCTGGTGAGTAAAAGTAGTAAGGGGAGTTCCGATTTTCCATGATAAAAATCGGAAATTAAGCACCAAAATATATAGGCAGCTAGAATTTATTTTATATTATGATTGAGGCACTGGTATGCTTCCACATTTGTTTAAAACTGTAAATATATCAATAAAACATATTTATACATACACGCACACTAATGGTACTTCATCGCCAAAAATGTGGATCTGGGGATTTTTTAAAATTTTTTTTTAAAGAGAATTTGGGATTTTTAAACAGAGAAACCCAGAACCCCTGTGTAAGGAATATCAACTAGTCTCAACACAGGCCTTTGACACTGACTCTCACCCCATTCTCATTAAAAAACTGGGGGACCATGGTGTTGACACCTACACAGCCAAACAGGTAGCTAACTACCTGGAGGGCCATACCCAGAGTGGTAGTGGACAGGTCATTTTCAACCTGGAGGGATGCGGGCAGTGGGGTTCTGCAGGGCTCAGTCCCGCACTGTTCAACATCTTCATCAGCGACTTGGACGAGGGGGTAAAAAGCACCCTGTTCAAATTTGCTGATGACACCAAGATGTGGGGGGATGTGGGCACGCTAGACAGGAGGAACAGGCTGCAATTGGACCTAAACAGGTTACAGGGGTGGGCGGATAAGAACAGGATGGGATTCAACACTGACAAGTACAAGGTGATGCCTCTGGGGAGGAAGAACCAGCACCATACCTACAGGCTGGGGAACTCCCTTCTTGTCGGTTCAGGGGCAGAAAAAGATCTTGGAGTCATCATTGATGCCAAGATGTACATGAGCCAGCAGTGCGGGGATGCAGTCAGGAAGGCCAACCATACCTTGTCATGCATCCACAGATGCATCTCAAGCAGGTCCAGGGAGGTGATACTCCCCCTCTATGTGGCACTGGTCAGGCCGCAGCTGGAGCAGTGCATCCAGTTCTGGGCGCCGCACTTCAGGCGGGATGTGGACAACACAGAGAAGATCCAGAGGAGGGCCACTCGCATGATCAGGGGGCAGGCCCTATGAGGAGAGGCTCAGGGACCTGAACCTGTTCAACCTCCACAAGAGAAGGTTGAGGGGGGATCTAGTCCCCTGTTACAGAGGGGACCAGCAGGCATTAGGAGAGTCCCTGTTCCCCCCGAGCACTACCAGGACTGACTAGAAATAACGGTCACAAGCTGGCAGAGGGTAAATTCAGATTAGACATCAGGAGGCGCTACTTCACTGTCAGGGCGGCTAGGATCTGGAACCAACTTCCAAGAGAAGTGGTGCTGGCTCCTACCCTGGGGGTCTTTAAGAGGAGGCTAGATGTACACCTCACTGAGGTTGTCTGACCCCAGTACTCTTTCCTCCCATGGCAGGGGGGTCAGACTTGATAGGGTCAGAAGGGACCTGAGCAGATCATCAACTATGAAACTTGATATTTGCTTTTACTCCAAAGCAGAATGCATGCAAGACCACTCAAGATTTAGAACCTTAAGACCCACCCATATTAGCCAGGAGCCCAGAGGTTAAGACATTCACCTGTAATGCAAGAGACTCAAGATAATCTGTATTCTGAATCAGCCAGACCAAGTCCTTGAAGCCTATCAATATCTCAACCTCATGTTCCCCAGAAATACCAGGACATCAGGAACACAGAAAGCATTAAAAGTGTCAGATCACAGTGTCTCTGCTATATTATGGTTGTCTGATAAGGAATGGGGGCCTAAAAACAAACCTCTGTATAGTTTCTCCTCCCCCACCAAGGAAAATCCCAAGGGTCAGGGGAAAAAAAAGACAAAAGAGGTTTAATGACACTCCATCTGTATCATTTAATTTGCCCTTCACTGCCTCTAAACCCGTTGCATCCTGCCACTAGCATGCTTCCCCTTCACCCATCCCCGCCAATTTCCTAATCTCAGTTCCTCTAGTCCATTTACTGCATGCTGCAAGATCCCATTAAGGGTGCCATGCCACCCAGCCCACCCCTGTGAGAGCAGGTAAATGCCCTCTTTCCTCATCTGGTACTCTGAACCTCCCCTAGCTACCCCAACATTACCTGCTGCTGCCCATCCCCACAGGCAGCCCCTTTGCCAGCTGCCTTCCATCCATCTCCCAGCAGCGTGATCTGCTGCAGGAAGGCAGGTGAAACAATGCTTTGAAGCCTGCCTCATCCTCTCCACTCCCCCATGCTCAGAGGGCCAGCTGAGGAGATGGTGGCCAGCAAGGGACCTCACAGGATCAGCAGCCCTGGACCCCTCAAGTACTTGGAAGGGAAAGAGAGGGGAGGCTAGTAATACGAAGGGGAGGTTTGTTTTATTTGAAAAGCAAAAGCCTCAAGGAGTAAGATGAGAAGATACCAGCTGATGAAATCAAGAAACAGACTGCCAACTTGTTTCTCATAGTCCGAGCAAATGTCAATGAGCAGATTTCTGAACCACTTCGTCTCACAAGCCATAGTTTGTGATTAGACTACTGCTATTATGACTTTTACAAGCTTAACAGAACTATGGCTCCATCAAGAAATGCAAGATGAACATACTTCTTTAAAGAAGAGGGCAGAGGAACTGCGTGATAAAACACATTTGCCTTTGAAAATGAATCTGAGTGGACCCTACATGCTAATGCCTTGCTTCATTAATGCAATTACAGTCACTCACCGGGATTAAGGGAAGGCAGAAGCACCTCCAAAACTACACCCTATGGCAATATCCTCTCATCCGCCCATTATTACCATACTGTAATTAATGAAATCAAGCAGCTGATGGGCATAAAACTAAAAATATAATGGGCTTCCCTTGAGCAAGAGCTGAAACCCCCTTGCTCTCCTGTCATCTGAGAACAGGAAACAAGAGCAGCCACATGGTTTAGCTCAGGGCACAGCTGGCAATAAAGGCTGTACATCCTACACACCATCATTTCTTCCCTCATGCTTTGCAGGCAAGTCATGAAGATGTTTCCCATCTACAGAGCCTGGAGGCAAAGGCTCCCAAGAAGCTGCTCCCCTCAGAAGAGCTAGTCACGTGCACCAGCAGTTCAAGCAAAGTGTGGCCCTCGGGATTTTGCTGGCGCCATGCCTGCCTCCCTCCCCCTTCCCCCGTTAAAGGAGACAGATGAAGAGAGCTCCTCCCTGTCCTGCCGGAGCAAGGCCAGGGCAGCCGTACAGGGGCTGCGCAGCTACCTTGGGCCCCATAGTGAGGGCGACGGCGTCGGCCAGCAGATCGACCCCCTGCAGCATAAGCGCGCGCGCGTCCGGCCCAAACTTCACGTCCTTGGCGTAGGCGCGCGCGGAGGGTGGCGCGAGGGCCCGGCCCAGCGGCCGCAGCCGACGCAGCGCGGCGGGGACACGCAGCATTTTCTAAGAAGAAAACAAAGACAGCCTCAGCCGCACCGCCCGGGAATCTGGGCCGAAACCCCGCGCGAAACTGGAGGACGGGAAGCCCCGGCCCGCACCGCAATCGCTATCCGGTCCCCCCACGTGCGCACCGCGCCAAGGCTAACGACACGGCCAGGAGACCGCCCCCCTCCCGATGTACGTGCGGCCGGGCGCTCTCTTCACTGCAGAAACAAGCAGCAGCAGCAACCCCAGCCCCAGCGCGGAGGCCGCGGGCACCCCTCACCAGACGAGCGGCGGGCGCGAGGCGGCGGCTGCGCGAGCGGGCGGGCTCTGGCAAGTGCCTGGAGGACGCACGGCGCTTTCAGGCTATGCCCCTCCCCCCGACCGGGCAGCGACCCATGTGCAGCTCCGCGCGGCCGCCCCGGACCTAGCACTGCGGCCCTAGCCCACCCCGCCGGGGGAGGGGCCGCACCCATCAGCCAATGGCTGCAGCCCCTGGCGGGGCGGGGGTGGGGCTCGCGAGGCTAGCCCGCCCCGCGCATGCGTTCTGGCCTCCCTCGAATGCTTCAGGCAGGTTCCGGGGCCCCCTGGTTCCAGAACTTTCTAGAACGCTCATGCTCGCCAGGGGGTTAAAGGGGACATAACGTCACTTCCGGGCGGTGGAACTTTCCGTAGTCGGTCGGGGGAGTATTAAAACTGGCTTTAAGGTCGGCCGTGGCTAGAGTCCGCCCCAACGGCTGCGCGGGCGCACGGGCGAAAATAAATCAGCAAATCCAATCCAATCCCCCCCTCTCGCGGCTCCACCCCTTCTGTCATCGCGGCGAAGAGGCAGAGCGCTTGCGCGGTCGGTGACCTTTTCACGTGTGGCCGCAGCGGGCAGTGTAGTGTGTGGGGAGCGGCGGGCGCGCCATGGTGAGTGCTGCGGCCGGTCTAGGGCTGTGCTCGGCTGTGCCCGGAGGGTGCAGAGCCGGGCCGTGGGTAGTGACGGCTGTTCCTGCTCGGGCGCGACTTTAGGCCACGTGCTGGGGATGCCCGGGCAGGGTTCGGGGGGCTTGGCCCTCTCGTGCTCCTCAGCGCTGTCCTTCTTCCGCCTTTGCCTGTGGCGGGATCGCTAGAGCCGGTGTCCCGGCCTCGCTCTGCGGCCCGGCCCCGCGGCCGGCTCGGTTGGTTCGGACCAGGGGGCGTTTTAGTTCGGTTTGGACCCCCCGCCATTCTCCCCCGGGCGCGGGAGAAGAAAGTGCCGCGTTCGGCGTGGGTAGAGGTGGCACCGCCAAGTGCTGCTGCTCGGGTGCCCGCGACAGGTTTGCCTGGGCAGGGCGGCCCCGGCTTCCAGGACGCCCATTGAGCCGTGTAGTAGTGGCGACAGCCCCGGGCTTGGCTCCCCTCTCTCCCCTAGCGGCTGCCAGATCTGGACACTAGTGGAAACTGCTGGAAAGGAGCGGAGCCCGCACCACGTGACTAGGCTGGGCTCCCTGCTTGCCCGCATGGTGCGACTTGCAGGCTCGCATTTAATTTTGGCTCTGTGATCTCTAAATGTTTTTTGGGTGATTTCAAGACCAAGGTAGAACAGTAAGCTAAGATGTACGATAAAAAGAAGCCTTGAGACTTCTTTGCACAGATCAGTAGATCAAATTAGCCATATTTCTACAAGAATGCCAGGAATCTCAATACATGTTTTACTTTTCCTTCTAAAATGTCAATAACAGGTAAGGTGCCATGAGTGAACTTACACCTCTACATAATGTCTTTCTGGAAGGGCATGCATAATGGATGAAATACTGAACTGAAGTAGTGTAGCAGCCACAACATGTTCTTTGTATCTTATTTGTGTCATGAAGGACATGAGTGAAATAACTCCAAGGAGAATTGCCATCAAGATCTTTTTTTTTTTTTTAACGGTAGCCAAATCTTGATTTCAAACTTCTTTAGATGAAAATGCACTTAATAATCAGTAATACTTGTAGCGTTCCGGGCATTTGAAGCAGCCACGTATAACTTAGGCAGGTTATCTAAAAATTTACCTATCTGTTACTTACATGAGTTAGTTATTTAAATTCTTCTACATCTTTTTTTCATTGGATGTCTATTACAACTATTTGAGGGGAGGGAGTAGGTTCATTTCTGCTATAATAAATTGTGCGTGATCCAAAGAGGTACAGAGCTTATGCAGTTTGATTAACTTGAGTGCTCAACATCTCTCTGGAGCCTGCTACTAGCAAAATAGTTTGCGTTTTTCAAGTTTTTGGGCTCGCAACCTTGTTGCAGTGTTATGTGAAATATTCCTTTAGTCTATAGCGCAGCATATAAAATTCCATTTTTTTAACAGGCAGGACAGGCATTTCGGAAATTTCTTCCCCTCTTTGACCGTGTTCTGGTTGAAAGATGTGTAGCTGAGACTGTAACAAAAGGAGGCATCATGCTTCCAGAAAAATCTCAAGGAAAAGTGCTGCAAGCAACAGTTGTGGCAGTTGGATCGGGATCAAAGGCAAAGGTAAATATGTTAGAGCTGGAAGCCTGTTTGAGGGGGAAATAGTAATTGTGGTGGGATAATTCGGGGGAAAAAAACTGTTGCAGCATACTTAGTAAAGTTATTGCATTTGATCAAAACCATGAGAATAATTTGAAGAGGGATTGGAGGCAAAGGAGCCAAGAATTGAGTCCTAGCATGGTTCTGAGCAGGTTTTAGAGCAGTTAGCAGTGGTGTCTGATGCTATGCTAAACTAGACTTTTCTGGAAGAAAGAAGTCTGATACCTGTTAAGCAAGGGCTTTCAGCATAACTTAAGCATGCTTTATGGCAGATAAATTGCATACAGGTTTTTATAGCTGTTCTTTGCAAATCAGTTCACAAATATTGAAGACTTAAGAATATAAAATAGACTGTAGTAATTCAATTTTTTATTTTTTTTTGCATTCTTAAAATCTAAAAGTTGAGTTAAGCTACAGTGAGCTAAACTTGCTTTACTCATTCTTCTAAAAAGACAAGCCCACAAAACTTCCTTGGGACAAGCAGTAGAATGCTTGTAACTCTCATTCAATGCCTTTGCTTTACTTTGCCATGTGTTCCTATGTAGATGTAACCGGAGTATTAAAATAAGTTAACTTTAGTTGTATCATGAAATCCATTTATAATTGACAGTCCATAATAATATTTAACTTGTGTAAAACATACCATGTAAGCTTTAACTTAAGTTTTGTTGCACAATTCCAAACAGCTTGCCCACCAAATGGATGTTAACTGTTCAAAGTAGTTTATGAAACAAGTTTTTTAGTAAGCTCTGAATTCAGGTTACAGAAATAAACTAATTGTAACTTTTTTTTACTTGCACTTAAGAGATTTTAAAAGCTGTTCTTATAACCTGTCTGGTTTGCCACACACTTTCAGAAGTCTGTCTTGTCTTTGTTTACAGGGGAAATCTGTTGACTTGGCTTATATTATACTGAGACAAATAAACCCTATGCTCTCATATTAGGGCTTTTCTGAATAAGAAATCTAAATTTTTAAAAAGAACGAATTGTACAATGAAAAGTCTTGGAATTTGAATTCTGAATATTAAATCCTTTGGTACCCAGGTATAGCATTATGCTAATGTTTTGAAACCAGAAAGTGGAGCGCATTACTCATTAACCTGAATTGTCTCTCTCTCTCTCTTTCCTCCCCCCCATCTTTTTATGTTAGATTGCATATATTTTTATAATCTGGAAGTTTGGTTTTTAAACTACAGTAGTACTTTGTGTTGTAAATAAACTTGCATTTTTTTTTTCTTCCCTTCAGAATGGAGAGGTCCAGCCAGTCAGTGTTAAAGTTGGTGACAAGGTTTTACTACCAGAATATGGGGGTACCAAAGTAATACTGGAAGATAAGGTTTGTCTAAAATACTTAATAAAACTAGCTTAGCTTGCACTTAACTTGAGACTGTCTGTAAAGTCCAGTTGATTACAATATATAGTCCAAAAACCCCCAACATTGATTCTTTAAGATGTGTGCCACTAATTAAGTTAAAATACTAGAGCACCAATAACAAGTTGGTTCTGAAGTGTATACTGTGCTTCCCCTACTGGAAGAGAAACCCTACACCCTCAAATGTTAGGGGAGAAATACCTAGTAGGAGTGATTTATAGGATGAATTTTGCTGAGGCGGGGAGAAGATTCCAGAACCTCCCACCACCAAACTTGCAGGAATTGATAAATGCGGTCTCAAAGGTTATTCTAACTAGACAAAAATTATCCTGGTGCTTGTCCAAAGGGGCAAAAGCATCCTCTGGAACAAAGGTAACCAAAGGTGCATGATTTCTATACTTCAGCTGCCCCATAAAAGCCCTTGGGTTAATAATTCCTTTGATTGTGTAATATTAACTCTCACGTTTTAATAGTTATTGCAGTCATGATTTATAACATTTAGTGCCATTTACTTTTGTGTCAGTGCTTGTATGCTATTTGGCTCTGGATATTTATTCTTTTTTTTTTTTTTCCTTTTCATTTGCAGGACTACTTCTTATTTAGAGATGGTGACATTCTGGGAAAATATTTGGACTAAATTTCTTGTATTGCAGCAGTATCATGAAGTCATCCATTCCACTAAACTGTCGAATTTTTTCATCATGTAAATAATTTTCTGTTGTTTAGTTTATAATAAACAGATATCGAATCTGAAATAACTCGTACAATCTCACTGTAGTGATTTGGAGCACTTAAAATAAAAGGATGTGTACTATCAGATAAACATTTCAGTTCCTCATCTTTTAGAGTTCAACAGTAAGAAGATAGTGATTGTGATTTCAGTTATTTTTTTTTAAAGAATTTTATTTGATAACCTCTACATTTTTCGATGGATCTAAGACTTCTGTAGCAAAACTACAACAGGCTTTTCATCTTTCCTGCCTTAGTGTCTGTTTCTACTCCCCTGGAAACAAAACCGAACTCCCAAATGCTGTGTCACACAGTAACACTTTCTGTGCTTGTCTGTAATGCTATTTTGTTTCTAGTAAATAAAGGTAGCTTAGTATTGGCACAGAAACCTGTCAGCCAGGTGAGTGTTGTGAAAACAAAGTGAAGTCTGAACGTACTAATTACAGCAATTTTGGACCTTCCTTGTTTTAAGTAACAGATTATCATCTTTTACCAACTTTTTTGGCTTGTCTGAGTTTATTTTTGGTTTGGTAAAATGAATTTGTTGCACAAATCTGTACTTCATAAAAAATTCTTTTCTTAATAGGGAAACTTTGGAACAGATCTGTGCAAAATAAAGTTAAAGGTTCTTGGAAAGTATTTAGTTTAAAGAGGTTTTTCTGTAGGATTTTTTTAGAATTAAATAAAGAAATTGAGCTTGAATTACTAAATTGGCAGGAGTCTCAACAATAATGTCTGCATGGAGTAGCATTTTTTTTTTTCATGGCAGTTGGGACACAATTCTGAATTCAGCTGGAAGAATAAAGACCAACTGTCTTGACATCCTTACCAGCTCAAGCAAATGTAGCGTATTTACCTAAATCCAAGATGACACTGAATTTAAGATGAGCCTACTAATATTAGATTCTGTACATGCTAGTAAATTGTCTATGTATAGAATCTAATGGAAGATCATCTTAAAGTAGTCTTGGGGGAGCAAGGCAGGCAACTTTTCTCTTGCTGTCTGACCTTTTACTGCTCTCATCCTTGAGCCCCTGCCCTGGTGCCTTACCCTTGCTCTGGTACTATCAGGTGCTCTCCCTTGCTTCAACTTGGAGCATAGCTCTAGTCCAGCCCCACAGCAGCAGCGCAGAACCAGTGCCACTGATACAGGGCCAGCCTGAGGCTGTTTCCATGCCCCAGGCTGGAGCCAAGAATAGACCCTGGTGGCACTGGGGTAAGATGGAGGGGTGTGGGTTGGGTGTGTGAGACTGCCCCCCACAATTCAGAGGCAGCATAGGGCAGATGGGGAAAGGTGGAGCAGCAGGCATTGGGTGGGAGGGTGCACTGCAGCTCCAGCCATGGCTGGCCACCTCCCTCATTGCTTTGTATTTGATTCCAAGATGGGGTGATTAAATAGGGGAAAATAAACTCATCTTGGAATTGAGTAAATACAATAAAATCTTCACTTACAACAAAATAAAGCCTAAGCATTTAGCAACCTTGAACCTTGTCCCATGGCAGTCTGTCTTTATGATTTTATTTCTGAAACTGAAGATTGTAGGAACTAGGCCATGGTTATGCTAAGTTATCATAGCTTACAGTACTGAAAAGCAGTAGGAAGAATGGCCTGACCACTAGATGACCCAGTAAGAAAGAAAAATGAAGATGCACTAGTGGACAAAAAGACACTGAAAGAAGTATGAAAATGGCTACCGTGCATGTGTGTAAACTGCATAAGGAAGTCAAGATGACCTTCATAAGACTTGGAATGGGGGGTGGGGAGGGGCATGCCAATAAATGGGTTTGGAGACTTGTCCCTTGTAGAGACCCAGGGGGTTATGAACAACATACCAGTGAATCTACCAGTCAAGGATAAGCTGCTCCCATTTCAGACTGATTGAATCATCAACTGGTGCCCTGTCAAACACCAATATACCTTTTGCCACTGAACACGTGTACAGCTGTGTTTTCTCTGTCATGTTCTGGATCTGGAGGACAGCTTGCTAGCATCAGAACGTTACAGACTCCAGTAGCCTGTGCATTGTAAGCAACAGCAACCAAATAACACCTGAGAAAACTGCGTGGCTAAGAACAAAGATTACTTGTAGCCTATTTTAAAAGACAGCTTATCAAGTAACCCAGTGAAAATAAACCAGCAAGCATAGCACAATGATGTCTGGGTTGTGACCTATTTTTTCTGGTCACATGTTAGGCCTTTGAAGTGGTTGAAGTATTTAAAATATTTACAGTTTAGCTTACACAAACAAGCCATGCATATAAGAGAGAACAGGGATTGGAAGAACATTTTGAAGACAAGTTGAGGTACCTAAATACATGCTCCAGTGTATTCTAATTAGAACATAATGAGCAGACAATCTAGAACATGCCAGCATGCTGCATTGTAGCATGTATTCAGTGTCTCATGTTTCAAATGGTAGCAGGGGTGTTGTAACTAAAACTTGTCAAACTTTAAAGTACCCCTGCAGCCGTTTTGAAAAGGGGGACACTGAATCCATGTGTTTTAATTAGAGTGGCTGTCTGGGGCATTATACATGCACCCCTCCCCCATCCCATGTATAGACACCCTCAGTGTTTAGGCCTACTGTTTCAGTCTGTCTTTTAAATAATGCCATCTGCAATGGATTTTTGTTGGCAGTTGTAGCATAGGGCAGTGGTTTTTAACCTTTTTCATTTTCAGACCCCTTTGGAAATTTTAATGGAGGTCTGGACCCCTTTGAATTGTAAGTGTGGGTATTCACATACTCTTAATTGATCATAGTCATCTTTTGCAGACCCCTTAGACACAGGCTGCAGACCCCCATGGGTCCATGGACTACAGGTTGAAAACCACTGGTCTAGGTTTTTGTATTCTTAATTTCCTACTAAAAGAAGGCACTATAATCTGCACATGCATTTGGGTCCAAGAACACCCAAGAGAACACTGGTCTCCTTTGGACACATATCATATTTAATTAATTCCAAGACAAACCTTCCCCCCAGTTAACATGGAGGGAGCCCCTCATCTTGGAATTAAGTATGAATTGGTGGGTGGATGGGCAGCTACTGCAGCTATAGTTGTAGCCCATCCCACCTGTCTCCCTGCACTGCTTTTCCTGCTGCAGTTGCAGGGGCACAAATTTAAGATGATTCCCACCCCCAATAATTAGTTTCTTTACATGGAAAAATTATTAATTGGTCATAGGGGGTGTAGTTTGTAGCCATCTTAGTTTAAGGACATAGACAGACAACTGGTCTAATAAAAGATATCAGATTTACCCGAAGAGTTGGTTTATTGGATTTACCCAAAGAACCTTGTCTGTTTAATATATCATAAGTTTTCATGTACATCTTAAATTTGTACCCCCTACAACTGCAGCAGGGGGATAGGTGACAGGGGATGTCAGGTGGTAGAATGGGCAGTGGGTGTCAGCCAGTTTGCCTACTAGCACCTGTCCCCCCTGCACTTGCTATCACTCTTCCTTCCCCAGTGCTGCAGCTCCTACTAGGTCAGGCTGAGGTAGGGACTCTGCTGGCACTTTCAGCCATACTTGTGAGCTGCCAGCACATGGCTTTGAACTTGCCAAGTGGTGAAAACCCCTGGGCAGTCCTGGCTTAGTTCAAGAATCTGGGCTTCCCTAGGGCCCATGTTAACAATTAGTTCACCATTTGTATCAAACAGGACAACTGGGGGCTCCAGCTGGGCCAGGACTACCTTCATCCCAATCGGGACAATCACTTGATTGTCAGCAAAGGGGCTGGGCACACTACATCTTCATTTTAAGGCACCATACAAACCAGCTGCAAAGATGGGCTACATTAATTGTGCCATAAAAATAATACATGCCAGGGGCACCAGTGCTCTCTTCCTTAGCCTCAGACTCTCAGGCGCAGCATCTTTTTGAAAATCAGGTTATTAATATGCCTAATGTGGATATAGCTTTACTGTTCATTAAGTTTAGTACCTGTAATAACAGGTACTACTAACTCAACATGCAGTAACCTGCACTACTGCACAGTAGCATCGGCGCATGCCTTTTTAGTGATACTAATGTGCAGTAGACTAATTCTACTGTGCATTAGCACAATAGCATAGTTTTTGCAGTGACATGCTAATGCGCAGTAGAATTAATCTACTATGCATTTAGCATTTCATGTACATGCACCCAATGTTTGTAAAGTGTTTTGTGGGTTTTGAAAAAGGATTCTGTAGTTTAAAAGTGTAAAGTACTGATGTGTTCCTGAACCCAAACTATAAAGGGGGGTTAGGTCGTCTGTAAAGTTTGCAGATCAAACCTTTCTGCAATATGAAGACCATTAGTGCAGAATAGTTAATTCTTTCAAAACAAGGCTATCGCTGTAAAAGGATACTTCTATCATTAGACAGAAACAGTGATCTATCTGCCACAAGTATAATTTTCTCAGCAGTGGCTGGATGGCAGGTTATTGCTGGGTTTTACTTAGAAGGGGAAGACTAGTCCCAGATCTGCTCGTGATGGGGGATGGCAGGGTGTTTAGGCTGCTCCTCTCATTGTCTTCTATACTGTTTCATTGTCCTCAGGGGATGTATAGGTGCTCCTATTTAGCCCCTCTCATTTCTCTGTATGGGTGAGGATCTCCCAGCCTTTCCCAAGCTGTATCTGAACTGGAAGGGAGAGAGAGGCTATAATAGCGATGTTTTGCCCTTTTGTCTTCATTCTACACTAGTAATATTGCCATTAGAAGCAGCTGTAATGTCTGCAGGAAATCTCAGCTGCCCTATCCAGTTGCAACCCAAGCTGATGTAGGAAAGTACTTGAATAAGGCTTTTCCAAGTGAGGAAGGGACAGAAAGTAATGATCAGAGGTCTCTTTTAATGCAATAAATAAAATATTGGACTGAGTTTCATTCATAAGGTGAGGGTTGGGTTACCAATAAAAAGAGACATACCTTCTCTTTCATCTTAGCTAAGAAATATTATTGATTCCTTTTTTTCTTCCTTGACTTGCAGGAAATACAAATGGGTTGCAGACTGATGTACATTGCCCTTGACAGAGGTTGTTAGATTGCCCCTGTTAGATTTA
The DNA here is from genome assembly GCF_052110815.1 of Crocodylus siamensis. NCBI lineage: Eukaryota > Metazoa > Chordata > Crocodylia > Crocodylidae > Crocodylus > Crocodylus siamensis. Next base: position 185,629,512 of record NC_143398.1, on the reverse strand, counting down.
TTTGCATTGTGGAAGCTCCACTGTCCTTGAATTTAAAAGTCAGGGACAAACACAGATGTTAAAAACTAGACTTCTCTGTGCTTTAAATGTTAAGCCTTGACAATTTTGTCTGGTGGAAAAAAATGGTGCTTAAGGTATAGAACCCAGCTAGTGATGCTTGGCTCTACCCTATTCCATGCTTAACTAAACAGAATGTCATCAGGATGATAGCAAATCTTAAAAGCCTTTTTATCTGGACTTGCTGTAACTCCTGTAAATGATCCAAGTGGCAATCTGCACACAGAGCAAAAGTGTAAAATGATCTCACACTGAGAAGCAAAGTGCATACAGTAGAATTTGAAACCTTTAAAATTGGGAACTGGCAGAATGGAAACAACCTTTTTTTAGGGAGTGCAAAGAAGAGAGCTTTAATGTGGAGTAGTTGTTTAACATTGTTTGGTGTCTGTTTTATTCATTGGAAAAATAACTCTTCCCTCCTGCTCCATCTCCTTTTCTCACAGTTGTTTGCTTTCCTCTGCCTGTAATACCTCATCCCCTCTCCCCCATTTCCTTGCCTCTGCCTTTCTGTCCACATAGATGGAATTCTCTTTTCTCTTGTTCAGTTTCCCTCTGATATCCCCTGATAGTTATTCCAGTCCTCTTCCATAGCTGCAGATCCATGGGAGGATCTAAAATTTTGACAAGGGGTGTGCAGATGGTGAGGTGCATCATCACATATGAAACAACACATATTTTTCTCTAGTTAAAAATAAACTAGAAGCTTTACTACTATGCCAAGGGCCCTGGGGCTCTATTATTCAATTTAAGATTGGAGCAAAAATAAATATAACTTAATTGGAATGAGTTAAAAATAATCTGCAGGGCTGTGAAATAGGATCTTCATTACCAGGAGCAACTAACAGGCAATAGAATTGCAGAACAAAGGTTAAGTGGTGGAACATCAAGACCATTGCAAAGAACAGAGGGTCCTTGACAGCTGTGGAAGGACGAGTTTAGAAGGGATGGAGTTTAGCCTGCATGGACCAATGGGCAGGCTGGATGAAGTATGGCAGGGCTGCACACTGCTGGCTATCACTGCCAGGTGACAGAACGGGTGTGTCTACACGTGCATTTATGCCGGCTTAAATTACTGCGCAGTAGGTGGGAATAGGTCCACATCTACACATGCAGGCAATAAAGTGCATTAGTGCCGTGTGTAGCTCAACTTTTAGAGAGAATGCTTCTAGACAAGATATTTAAATCAGCGAGACCATTTATGGGGGGGCTAAGAATCAAACTCTGTGTGGCAGCCCCATGCATTCAAGCCAGATCAGCTCACCAGGCCCCTTCCCCTAATCACTCCTATCCTTCACGGCATTTCAAACCGCTTGCCACACAGACCCATTGTGTGTGCCCCGTGCACGTGCAGGTAGTGGTGTCCGTGGCCTAAGGTAGGATGTACATGTGCACACCTGCACCCACACGCCTGTGGACAGGTAACAGAAGTGTCCCCAGGCAAGGCCCGAGCCCCTGGCGCGGGGGCCCAGCGACGCAGAGCGGAGTGAAGCGACCCCCTTGGCTACTGCCTCCGCCTCGCGCCCAGGGATGCTGCTCCAGGGTCCGCACCGCCCGCTGGCGCCTCAGCCCCGCCCCGCCCCGGCGGCTGCTCCGCCCCCTCGCGGCGTGCCCGCAGTGCTACCTCCCTCCCGCTGGGGGAGCTGTTCCCTGGTGCCCGCTGTTCCGCCGCCCCGCGCACTCGCTCCTCCCCGCCCCGCGCGCCGTCGCATCCGGGTCCCGGCGCCGCTGGCACTATGGTCATGGCGGAGGGAACAGCAGTGTTGAGGCGGAATAGGCCGGGCACCAAGGCCCAGGTGAGGCGCGGCCCGACTCGCGCGGGGGAGCCTCTGCCCAGGTCCTGGGTGGTAGCGGCCTGCGCGGCCTGGAGCCGCCGCTAGGTCCGGCCGTGTGAGGCCGGCAAGGAGCGGGCCCGGCTCGGCCTAGTGCGGGGGAGGGGTGCAAGGAGGAGGACCCGGGTCCCGCGCTGGCTCCGGGAGCGGCCGCCGCCGCGGCGCCCTTTGTGTGGGCCCTCTCCCGGTTCCTGAAGTTAATTTGATGGTGACAATGGCCGGCGCTGTTGACAGCGGTTGTTGAAGCCGCTCGGGCTGAGGCGGCCTGTGGGGTCTCGCCGGGCCTAATTGAGTCAGGCCCCTGGGGTGCGGATCTCCCTTGCCTGCTACTTGCTCATTCAGGTTAGCCTGGAAGAGGAAGTGTAGGTGCAGGCACCAAAACCTGCATTTTGGTAATAAAGGTTTGAAAGCAGGTGGTGGGGCAGCATCTTGCTTTGCTCATATGAGAAGTATCATAACTCCAAAGCAGCTTGGGACCTGCTGGCCTTCCCTCTGCTGTCACACAAAGGCAGAACTAGTAAAACAAGAGTCTGGGGAAAAAAAGATCTTTTTGCTAGATCTTTGGGACTTGCTCATTTTCAGCTGTTCTGAATAAGTTGCCTTGTATTAAGTCAAGCATGTGAAAACTGTTTTTAGGATTTTCAGTATTTAAAAAAAAAAAAAGAAAAAGTGATGCAACTGCCGTGCTTAGTTCTAGTTTGTTCAAATAATAGATATGGCATGTAGACATAGCTGAATACCATTGATTTGTTCCTTTGTCCAGAGGATTAGTTTAGTTTCACAAGAGTTTGCTTGTTGGAAAACGCCTATTGAGTCATCCAGTCAGTCTCCCACAACTGCTACTGCATGTGCTGTAAACCTGTCTGTTCTGACATCCCAAGTAATGAGAGCATCTTAATTACTAAATCTTAGTGAACACACATATACAATCGGCTTACATGTCCTTTCATCCATAAAAATTGTGTGTATGTGAATTACTTTATCCACTTCTGAAACATAGGTACTTTGTATGTGGGGACTACTTATTAGACAGCTTATTCATAACATCTGAAGTACCAAGTGATGGTAAGGACTGATGTCTATACAGTCGATTAAAAATGAAGATGGGGTATTGAGTAGGCCAAAAAAAGTGTGATTAAGTGTGTTTGTAACCTCAGTAGTTACCTAAATACTACATCTCAACCCATAGATGGTACAGGTACTCTTCACACAATGACATCCTGGTTAACGTTGTTATTATGTCACTGATCTATTAGAGAACATACTCATCTAAAGTCGCACAGTGTTCAGTTATAACACTATTTGGCTGCCACCTCCTAGTAGGGAAACTACTGTGGCATAATTGGATTTGTTTAACATTGTTTTGCTTATTACCTTTTTTTACTTGCTAGTCACTTTTTTCTAAAATGTAATTACAACGTTAGGTGAGGAGTAGCTGTAATTCCAGCAGCACATCTCAAATACATGAGTGGGTATTGATTATTGCAGTTGTATATGGACAGTGGGATTGAGTGTGTGCTTAGCAAATTTGAGGACAACACCAAGTTGTATAGAGTTGCAGACGTTCTGCGTATTGTCCAGAATGACCTGGATAGAGTGGATAAATTATCTAGAATTGATCACATGAGATTTAACAGGGGCAAGTCTTGCACTTGGGATGGAATAATTGTGTGCACAAATATAGACTGGAGTATGTCTGACAAGGCTGCAGTAGTGTGGGGAAGGACCTGGTGTTATTGTGGACCATAAGCTGAATAGGAGACACAAAAGTGTTCCTATTGCAAGAAAAACCAACAGTACAGTATGCTGGGTTGCATTAATAGCAGTGTCACTTGCAAATCAAGGGAAGTGATTCTTTCAGCACTTGTAAGGCCTTGCCTAGAGTACCAGTGTTCAGTTTTGGGCCCTGAACTTCAAGAAGGATGTGGATAAGTTGGAATGAGTCTAGTGGAGAGTGACAGAAATGATTAGGGGCTTGAGAAGCATGACTTAGGAAGAAAGAATTAGGAAAAGCTGAAAAAATGAGGGTTATTTAGTTTGGAGAAGAGAAGATTGAGAAGGGATTTAGTAACAGTTTTCAAACACCTGAAGGGCGATTTATATAGAGAGAATGGAGAGAAGCTGTTCTCTGTGGCCATACAGGACTACATGATGAGAAATGACCTTAAGGTGCTGCAGAGGAAACTTACGTTGGAGATTAGGTAGAACTTCCTGACTATAAGGGTGGTCAGGCATTGGGACAGGCTCCCTAGAGAACCTGTGGATCTCCATTCCTGGAAACTTGAGAGCAAGTTTGGCAGACACTTGGCTGGGATGGCTTTGAGAAGGTGGCTGGACTAGATGACCTCATGTGGTCTCTTCTGGCCATGCTTTCCTATGTTCCTAAACTGGGTAGCCAAAAAAGGATCATTTGGCGGACCATATCTGGCTCTCTGGTGGGAACCTGAGGAGGGAGGGCTGTGCGTTGCTCTGCTGGAGCTGGGGTTGGGGTTGGGCCTGGCCACACAGCATGCAGACTCTTCTGCTTCCCTCCCCATTCCCCGCATCTGGCTTTCTATTGGTGTTACTGGGCGGAGGGGGCTCTGCTCAGGGCGGGCCTCTGACTTTCCAGATGTGGCCTGGCTCATTGTAGCGGGCAGGTGGGAGGGGTGGCTATTTGACATGCTGCATTACACCTTGTCCCATGCAGTTCCGGTTGCTGGTGCCCACGGTGTCAGGACTGCACAGCACCAACAGCAAGCTGGGGTGTGGGGGAGGGCATGCATGCAGTGGGGAGGGGAGGAGTCTGTGTGGCCCCAGCCGCCACAGAGTGGAACAGTGCAGGGCACAGCCTTCCCTCCAGACTCTTGGCAGATCAATTAGCATCTTCCTGCTCCTCCTTCCCTGCCCTCAACAACTCACCAAAACTCATTAAGTGGCCTTCCAGACCAAATACTTGCCCACTTCTGTCTAAGTCATCAGTATAGTTCTCTGTAGAACTTGGACTTTCCTTTGGGGTCTTCAGTCCTTTTCTGATGCCTTTTAGTGTGTAGAACTGTGGAAGCAAACTGTTTAGAGCCAAACACTACAGGAAAGGATTACAGCAGTAGAGTAGGTATGGAGGTAATAACAAGGACAGTAGGTCAAGTCAGGCAAAGCATCAGCTTCCATTTCAAAACATTATGAAATAATTTTATATACATCCTTTATTGTAAGCTTCGTCTTACAGATCTATGAAGGTCAACACTGATTCTGTTTAGTCCTTGGGTGCAACAGACATGTTTTTCTTCCCCCCTGTGGCTTTTTAAATTGATTTAAACCTTGCTTTTATTTTCATAGGATTTTTACAACTGGCCTGATGAATCCTTTGAAGAAATGGACAGCACGCTTGCTGTTCAACAGGTATCTTTACTTCTAAGAAATATTTTCTATGTTTAATTCTCCAAGTGGTTGTGATTTTTGTTTTTTAATATGGAAAAGGCCATAGGGCATGTTCTCTGCCTGCTCTCAGTTTAGCTTTACAAAATAACTGAAGGCTCTTCTACATGTACAGTTTCACCGATCAGACTTAAAGGCAAAGGCTTTATTTCTGTGCATAGGAAGTTTCATTCTCTTACTAGTTTTCATTCAGTGAAGATATTTTATTATTTACTCGCTGCATCTTGGGCCATCCTCTTATACCTACCATAATTCTTCGTGTTCTTTTACCTTAGTCTGTCAGTTTAACTGTTTTTCTAGTTAGATGTATTGCTATTTGCCTTGCTCACATCCTCTGTGAATCTAAGAGGTCCGAAGAGCTAACAGTAAGGGGCCAGTTCTAAATATAGAGTCCTAGCATTTTTGAAGGATATTAAGAAATTATTAATCTTTCTTCTCAGTATATCCAACAAAATATAAGAGCAGACTGTTCCAACATTGACAAAATTCTTGAACCTCCTGAAGGCCAGGATGAAGGTGTGTGGAAATATGAACATTTAAGGTGAGAATTTTTGTTTCTGTCAAAATACAGGATTTGGAAACCCAGCGTCTTAAATAGTATTAATAGGAATCTTTATAATAGTCTGATTTTCGTATTATAAATATATATTTTTTGTTTCTGTAAAAAGTTATATCTACAGAATGTGGTACTGTTAAACCTTTTAGGATTAATTTGTTGTCAAGTCATGAGGTCATATTTGTGACTATTCCCTTAAACTCCCAACTCTGTTTAATGATTTGGCATGCTGAGTATTTTAGTGTTTGTCTTGTTTAAAAAATATATATTTTTAGTTTGCTTCAAAGAATGTGATCAGTTGCTAGAAAAAAGCAGTTACTATGGTCTTATTAATTAATGTACTGAATTCCTGCCAGGTTCTTGTTGATTTGTACACAAAACACTATGGATATTTAATAGTCTGTTAAAGCTTTATCAGTCACTTCCAAAAATATGTTCATAGTAAAACACGGTCAAAATTTGCTCCTGATAATTAGTTTAAAAGGCTATCCTTTCCTTAGTAGGATCTTGTTAAGTCAGCTGATGCTCAAAGCATCATTGAACCAAAAAAGCTGAAGAGTATCCAAGACATATGCAGGAAGGCCGTAAGGGTTATGGACAGGTGTGTGGGGATGGAGCGCCGCTACCCACCACCCTGTGCTGCTGCCTCCCAGGAGCAGGGCTGTGTGAGGGCAGTGGCGCCCCTCTGTGGGCTGTGCAGGCACTGCCTGGTTGGTCAGATGCAGGGTGGGGCAGGGAGCTTGCACATAGTGACGGGCCCTACTGCCATCCACCACCCCACACTGCCACCGCTCTGCATTTGGCAGTGCGTCATCTCCCTCCCTTTCTCCCACCTGCTCCAAGTCTGGCTGCCAGAGGTACACTTATTAAAAGAAGTTAAAAACCCCTGACACAGATGATCAACTGCTTCATTTTAGAGAATGATTTTATTTTGGTGATGCGTGCATATAAGTGTGCACAGCAGAAATCTCTGACTACTTATTTTACTTTATTACAATCACTTGGATTCTTAATTAATGAGTACTCTGAATTTTTGTAGTAAGAAACTGTGTGCTAGCTATGTAATCATGCACTTGGCACATAGCAAGACCAAGAGCATACCATTTGCACTTGGAATTTTTACAGTGTATTTTTTCTTTAGCTTGAGAATCTGCAAAATGCTTACTATGAAAAATATCAAATGGCCAGCTACCACTTATTAGTCACCCCTGGATAATTAGTCATAAGTGGTAAATTAACCAGATTTTGCTGTATGACTGTTGTAATAGTCAGATTTTAGAAGCTCTCCAGCTTTAATCATATGTCAGAAATAGCTGGACTTTCTAGTATTAAATCCAAAATTTTGTTTTGGCCATGAAGACTACATATTTCTCACCTTTTGTTAAACATTATGTTCTCAGTTATTGTACCAGTTTTTTCAGAGGAATTAAATTATTAGGATAATATTTTACCTTCTCTTTTGTGTCATAGCTGTTTTATTGTTTAAACTGGAAACCTCAGAGACATAAGTAGCATCTGCGTTACTGATTTGATATTCTAGAATACCTTCAATATTCTGCTCACCAATTTCCTCTTTTTCCTGTTTTGTTTTTTGTATTATTTTGCTATATTTAGTATTCTAGTGTCCAGGAAAACAAAATGGGTTGTTTTCTGCCCCTCTTAGTTTGACTTGTTTAATTCTATCAGCTATTTTTTCAGGAATAAGAATAAATTTGATCTGGTAATTTTATCCTTCCCAAATATATTTTGATCTATTTGGGGGGGGAGGGGAGGGAGGAGCAGCAGTTATTTTGTTATTTTTTTTATTTTTTTGAAGCTGATCATTTTTCTTTCAGGCTTAATAATCTCTAATTAGGAGACTATAATTTGTAGAGGGTTTCAGGTATTTGAGCACTTATTTTAATATGGCCATACAGACTTCTAGAAGCCTGAGTCTTATTTTTGAAGAACCATGGACAGGTACAAAAATTATATCTTAATTAGTATGGCCTAAGCACTGAACATTTTTTAAATTGGCACATGCCTGAGAGTGAGGCTATCAGTCGTGTCCTGTCCCTTCCCCCCCCCCCCAGCTCCTTTGTTACACATCAGCTCCAGCTGGCTTAAGGTGTGGTATTCCTGGAAGTCACAGTTGATTAGGAGTGCAGCTGAGTCCACAAAATTGGATTTCAGGCTATGTAACACAATAAAATAAGCAACATAATTAACAGTAAATAGCAAAAGGACTGATTTAAGGAATCACTTTTTTTTATAGTATTGCTGAATTTGAGATGAGTTTTTGGTTGTAGCTGTATTGGTCTAAGGACATAGGCAGGCAAGGGTCTTTGGGTAGATGTGATATCTTTTATTAGACTGAACAGTTGGAAAAAAAGAGAGACTTCCTGTGCCTGAAGAAGGGCAGTTGAGCCCGAAAGCTTGCAAATAACTTTTTCCCAGCTCCTCGGTTAGTCTAATAAAAGATATCACATCTACCTAAAGAACCTTGCCTGCCTGCTGTATTTAAGGGCATTTACATTTTCTGCAATCAAGTAATAATAGCAAAGGGAAATATGTAAAGTGTAGACTTTCCTATAGGAAGAAAAAATTCAATTTGACAAATAAAAATTAGACTACAGATACATGACTTGTTCTGAATAAATAATAGATGAAATATTCTTTCTTCTTTTTGTATTCCTGTTACCTTAGTCTTCCCTTGCTTTTGTTCTTACCGCATCTCTTCCAAGTGTGTTTTGCATGTTTTCTCAACTATGTGACACCAGTTGAAATTACTTTGAATAGCTGTTTTTTCCTCTTCTACTTTTTCTGCCCTAGAATATACCCATGTACTATAAACTGATCAAAAGATTTAACACTCTGTTGTTCTGATGCTTCCAGTAGGGAAACTGTTCATTAGTTTTGACCCTGTTGCATTTAAATTTTTAGACAATTTTGTCTCGAGCTCAATGGACTTGCTGTCAAGCTTCAGGTAACTCATTTTGTGTTCTTAAATTTTGTTTACATCTGTGTTAAATACCAGGTTGCTTTGTATTTAAGCTATAAAGCTAGTTCTCAGGGATTTCTAACTCTTAGCTCATGCATTTGTGGTTGTCAGTGATTTTTTTTAGAAACATGGCTTTAGGATGCTAGATGACTTCAACTGATCAAGTAGTTTAGGATTTATTTTTTCTTTTACCTTTTAAGGAATTAAAAATGTTCAAATATAATAATAAATATTGCTTTAACTGTTGGCATTTTTTAAATTAACTGAACAATTATTTCAACAGAGTGAGTGCCACCCAGACACATGTACTCAGATGACAGCAACTGAGCAATGGATTTTTCTTTGTGCTGCCCATAAAACTCCCAAAGAGGTGAGGATGTGTGGAAATACTGCCTGTAAAGACTCAAATCTTTTGTTTCAGGGAACATGTGTGCTGGGGTGGGGGGAGGGTTGCTTGTTTTCCATATACTTCCTAAGAGCTCATCTGAAAAGAAGAGCAGGGGAAGAGTTCTTTACAATAGTGCAGACCATTGCCTTTTCTTCTCTTCATATGGATGAAATCCTGGAAGCATAAAGCTGTTATTTTCCTTTGGCAATAGAAACCCCTTTATTTTCCAGCTTCTCTGACATGGTCCTGTTGGTTTTTAAGAAAGTTTAGAACAAAATTGGATTTGTTTTCCTGGACTGATGGTAGAATAACTGGTGTAAGTACTTCATCCTGCTGGCCCTGTTTGGATACTACTAAAACACTAGCATTCTTCCAGCTTTTTGGAATTTCTGCATTATTCAGAGTTTTCTTAAAAATGAACATTGTTGAGCCCTACTTCTACTCAGCCAGTTATCTCAGGATTCTTGGATCCAGGCTCTCCACATCTTCTGATCCGAAAATGTTTATCCCTAAGAGATGATGTTACTTAAAATTCTCCTTATTTAGTAATAGGCTGGAAAGTGTCCTCATCCTCATGTGACATAAGCTCTTTTCAAATACAGGACAGAATTTTTATTGAACGCTTCTCTCTTCTATATAATTACTAGTTGTTTTACAGTCTTTACTCATTGCTAATGTTTTGTTTTTTAAGTACTTTAAAACAAAACAAAATTTTTAATTTTGTCTAGCTTTGCCAGTTATGGGTCTCTTTCTGTGAAGTCTTTAGCTTGCATTATCAATTTGTTACACTTGACTTAGTGTTGATTGGTAGCTGTTTCTTCTTTTTAATCATTTTACCAAGTTGCTCTTTTATTTTTTAATGGTTGCTTTCATATTGCAGTTGAACTAGACTGGGCTTTTAGCTAGTTGCCCTCTTTCCTGATTATGAAATAATGTTTTTGGTCATTCTATAGGCGTCTTAAAAATAATGAATATATATGTATTTTTCTGTTTTTTCCCCCCTCAGTTTCAGTCGTCATTTTTCTTGGCTTTGGGAAAATGGTATTTTTGAAGTACTAACTGCGTGTATATGTAGGTGAACTAAGGACTGTCCTCTCTCCCCACTAATACAGTCAGCTTGTGATTGATACTTTCTAGTGTTTCTTCTAGTACCAATCTTGTGGCTATGCCAGACAAGAAAGCTGATATTTGTAACAGTTTCTTTGCCTCTGTTTTCTTGAACAGGGACTGGGATATCCTACCTACCAGAAGTAGGGACAATCTTGGGGATAGCTCTGTCAGGTATTCAGTCAGTGCAGATGTAGTTAGGGATCTTCTGGAAGGGCTAGACATTTTTAAATTCACAGGTCCAGATGCCCTCCATCCAAGAGTGTTGAGGGAGCTGGCAGGGGTCATCATGGAGCCCTTGGCTCGGCTGTATGAGCATTCGTGGTCATCTGGCCAGGTCCCAGGGGATTGGAAGCTGGCTAATGTGGTCCCAATTTTCAAGAAAGGGAGGAAGGAGGACCCAAGTAACTATTGGCCTGTAAGCCTCACCCTGGTACTCAGGAAGATCTTGGAGAGAATCATCAAGGAGCACATCTGTGGGGGGCCTGCAGGGGAGATCATGCTTAGGGGCAATCAGCATGGGTTCAAAGGCAGGTCCTGCCTGACCAACCTGATTGCCTTTTATAACCAAGTTACTAAATCCTTGGATGATTGTGTTGCTGTGGACATAGTCTTTCTAGACTTTAAGAAGGCCTTTGACACTGTCTCTCACCCCATCCTCATCAATAAATTAAGCGACTGTGGCATTGATGCCTGCACAGTTACATGGGTTAGAAGTTGGCCGATGGGGCGCACCCAGACAGTAGTGGTGCATGGGTTGTACTCAACCTGGTGAGATGTGAGCAGTGGGGTACCCCAGGGCTTGGTCCTCGGGCCTGCACTGTTTAACATCTTATCAGTGACTTGGACAAGGGGGTAGAAAGGATGCTGTCCAAGTTTGCTGATGACACTAAGATGTGGGGCGAGGTAGATACACTTGAAGGGGGAGAGAGGCTGCAAACAGATTTAGACAGATGACAAAAGTGGGCAGATGAGAATAGGATGGGGTTCAACATAGATAAATACAGGGTGCTGCACCTTGGGAGAAGGAATCCACAGCATGCATATGGCTGGGGAGCTCCTGCCTTGAAAGCACAGAGGCAGAAAGGGATCTTGGAGTCATTATTGATTCCAAGATGAACATGAGCCACCAATGCCAGAGCACAGCCAGCAAGGCCAGCTGTACCTTGTCATGTATCCAAAGGTGTATCTCAGGCTGGTCCAGAGAGGTGATACTCCCCCTCTGTGACATTGGTCAAGCTGCAGTTGGAGTACTGCGTCCAGTACGGGGCGCTGCACTTCAAGAGGGATGTGGCCAGCCTGGAGAGGGTTCAGAGGAGGGCCACCTGCTTGGTGAGAGGGCAGCAGCACAGGCCCTACGAGGAGAGACTGAGGAACCTGACTGAGTAAGAGGAGGCTGAGGGGGGACCTGGTGGCTGCCTACAAACTCATTGGGGGAGATCAACAGCAAATAGGTAGATTTTCTCCCCAGCACCATCTGGGGTGACAAGGAACAATGGTAATAAGCTGATGGAGAATAGGTTTAGGTTAGAGATCAGGAGGCAATATTTTACAGTTAGGGTGGCCAAAATCTGGAACCAGCTTCCCAGGGAAGTGGTCCTTGCCCCTACCTTGGGCAAGTTCAAGAGGAGGTTGGATGATCACCTGTCTGGGGTCTTGTAAACCCAGCATTCATTCCTGCCTGTGGCAGGGGGTCAGGCTAGATGATCTGTTCAGGTCCTTCCTGACCCTAGCTACTATGAATGATAAATTTATCTTTTATCTCTAGCATTTAAGGTTCAATAGGTATAATAGGAAAAGGGGGAAAAAAGTACAAAACGTTAATTGGAATTGATCTTGACATGCTCTCAAGTGGTTTTAATATAGTTTGAAAGGTAGTTAAATTGTCAGGCCAGAACTGATTGAAGTATACATAATCTTTGAATTGTTTTTCTAGGTCCTAAGGCCAATAATGTTTAGTTAAATACAGAAAATCAGAAAAATCCCAAAATGATAACAAATTCAATAGTACAAGTTATCAACCCTTTTCTGGGGTGCTAAACTCTTGTTTGAAATACTTCCAGTAAGTGAGATATATCATTAATTGTGTTGATACTACATGATGAAAGTGCTTCCCTCCCATTCACTTTGAACATCAATATATATATATTTTTTTAATATATTTGATGATAATTTTTTTTTGGCTTGGTCTGCTATGATGCAAACTAGGACTGGCTTTTGCATATAAAAGGTAGGATAATGACAGTCAAAATACTCTGGTACTTCTGCTTTTCCAGTTTGTTTCCTCTTTCAGACAGAATTTCTGGGGATGGTTCTTTGTAGAGAGGGTTCTTAATTTTGCTCTTTTTGACAGAGGACTTCTGCGTTGTATCCCTTCAATAATTATGCTTTAAAAAAGTAGTGTCTTACCCTTCTTTTTCTAAATTTCTTATAGTGCCCTGCCATAGACTACACCAGGCATACACTTGATGGGGCTGCATGTCTTCTGAATAGCAATAAATATTTCCCCAGCAGGTAAAAACCTTTAAAAAAAATAAGTCACTTTATGTTAATTAGAAGATATTGTTTGCAGTGCAGCATTCCAGTGCTAGGCAACACAGTATACTAAAAATAGTAAAACAGAAAATACAGTATAGCAGAAAATTTAAATGTGGCAATCTATCCACAATTGAAAAGCTCCTGTCAATAGGTGCTTGGAGATGAGATGCATATTTCTAAGAGGATATATTTTCAATCTAATTATGTGGTTGTTCTCCACCCTCTCCCCATCTGTATCCCAAATCACTAGGCCGCCAGTTGAGAAATCATGCCTGGGTAGAGGGAAGGAATGGCAGTGGCTCAAGATACCTGCCAGCACTATATTCTGTTTATAAAAAACCTGCAGCAAGCTAGTACTTCACAAATGGGGATGGCGGAGTGCACATTAAGTGCATTCCTAAGGTAACCTCCATACTAGGTTATGGAAACTTGGCTAGAAAAATAAAAGCTTGTCCCTCTGAGGAGGAACCTCCATGTAGTCAAGTGATCTGGTTGGGGTGAGAGGTGGACCTGTCATTTCCCTGTGTCAGAAATGAGGAATCTAGCCCCAACTAGACTGAAAGCTTGTAGGAGGAGCCAACTTGCTATTTTTTTCCCTTTTACTAAATGCTTTGAGCAGTGAATAAATATAAAAAACATCAGTCGTCTATAAAAACTAATGGGTGACATTTCCACGCAGGTTTATTTAATCTGGTGTAGCAAAAAAGTAATTTTACATACAAGTAGTTACTCAGAAATGTTTGTGTGCTGATTTCTTTAGGTTTGTCAAACTGAATACTTTCTGACATTTAACTTGCTGCTTACAGGGTTAGCATAAAGGAATCTTCTGTAGCCAAATTAGGATCAGTGTGCCGTAGGATTTACAGAATATTTTCACATGCTTATTTTCATCATCGTCAGATATTTGATGAATATGAAGTAAGTATTTGAGCACTTTCTGTATTAATGTTCTTTATAATTATGTCCAGCATTGCTCTTCTGCAACTGTTGTATCATTTTGTAACACTTCCTACAAAGTACACTTCTAGCCAAGAAGTGTACAAATCATAACATGTGTAACAGCTGAGAAATTCCATATTGTGAAGAATTTTTGCCTTCAGAGTGGAAGGGGAAGTTAAGAGGAGTGGGTGGCAGTAGAAGCCTGAATTGTAGTACAATGTTTAGCAGGTTCATCGAGCCGTTTGGGAGATGGTTTAGTTTCTTGAGCTAGGGAAGATTATGCATAGAAGAAATCACACTACTATAGCTTAGGTCACTATCTTGAGTTAGCTTTTGACTTTGGACTAAATCATGGTACGTTATCCAAACTAAATTACCTAACTGAAATGTAGATATGTATAATGCCTGATGGCATTCTTAGTTATGTAGAAGCTTTATATGTTCCTGAAACTTACAAAACCAAGGGTACAGTTGTTTATCCATCAGGATTTTTTTTTCATTACAAACTTCCCACATTTCAGTTTGAGAAATTTCTTCTCTACATACATCGGAATGCATTTTGTTGGACTTTAAATAAGATGTTTTTTCCATTTCCAGAATGAAACCTTCTTGTGTCACCGGTTCACTAAATTTGTAATGAAATATAATCTGATGTCCAAGGATAACCTGATTGTACCAATTTTGGAAGAAGAAGTGCAGAATTCAGTGTCTGGGGAAAGTGAGGCATGAAGGGAATTTGGTACAGAAAACTGTACTGAACACATAATTAACATAATTATGTACTGTATATATCATTTTACACACTTCAATCATGTATCCTTATAGCTTTGTTTAGTATACACTTTGTATGCTGTGTTGTTGCCTTTTAATATGGAAAGTACTTTAAGTTATTCATGAGCTGTATATTCATCAATGTGGCACTCATGGTTTTTAAATAAAAGTAGCATTATCTGTTTATTATGCCTGTTAATAAAAGAATTTACAGTTCTGTAAAACTGCTGCTAAACAATCATTGGATTACAATCCTCAGATATCTGATTAAAAATGAGTGAAGTTTCACACAAGCCATTTTCTAATGAAGTAGCAACATTAGCTTTATTTCTGAGTTTAATACCTTAAATTTAGAATCCTGCAGGAAGCTTCATGTAGTGTAGCTTAATCCTAATCTTGGCTCTGTCTTTTAAAGAAGAGCACTCTTGCTTAAAAGATTTACTTATGCTTTTGGATGTGCATATGTACTGCTAACAATTCTGGTGTGTGTATATCCAAATATTAAACATAACTACAGTGTTAGTAATGTCAAAAGGATAGATTGACTATGTTATCAAAACTGTAATCTTGCTACGTAGGAGATGGTCAAGTATTTTCTAGACTTGCCTTTCTGTAATGATGGAGGCTTGTTGGCATTGCTGAGGGGATGTGTTCTGTCTGATAAAGGCAAATAAACATTTCTGCTCTTCTATCTACAGCTTCTCAAAAGAATAGCAGAGTCTGAATATAACTTTTTTCTTGCCTATTGTAAAGCACATAACGGTTTATATCTGGACACATTTATGGTTATTGCTTACAGATTATACCTCATGTTACTACTATTCATATTTACACTACAGAACAACATAGTATAATCTTGCTTACATTCCTATCTAAGTATCTCCATTGAAAATGGAACCCTGCTTACATTTGTTACAGTTTGATCATAGTCTGTCTCATCATGAGACTCTTTTCTTTCATCCATTCATTTGGGTTATACTTTTTCTGAGTTGAAAAATCTGTGGTTGAATTTCACCCCTTTCTCCAATGCTTACTTTAAGCTATTTGCAGATTTGTAACAACTCAAGTTCTATGAGTGCTGCTTAATTATGTTGAACTGTTCCAAATTCAATAGAATTAAATGTTTAAAAAAAAACAAAACGCTATTATAGCAGACTTATTGTGAATAGTGTACATGAATGCAGTCTGAAAGCATTGGCAGTTTTCTTATTAAATGGCTTTTGTTTAGATGTTCAGAATAGTTTTAAAGTACATTTGCTTTCCTCAGATGGTGTGTGGGCCCTGTTGAAACATGTCAAGGTAGGCCTTAGTGGCTGCTGAGGTGTGAAAAAAAACAAACAGCGCTTTACTGGAAAAGGAAGTGCATTAGTTTGACCTGGGTCCCCAGCTTTATAGACTGGGTGCTTCAGTGAGGTTTTTTGGTGCTTTTGTCTAATAGCTGTCTCAATCAGCTATTGGAGAAAAGTGTCAAAAAGTCCCACTGAAGCGTCTGATCTATAGAGAGGTTGGGTGAGCCAGACCAAACTAATGCAGTGCTTCTTCTGGGCACACACTGCTGAGTGCGGGGGCACACCAGGCTGAAAGTAAAGTGGTTTTGTTTGTTTGTTTTCATATCTGTAAGCAGCTAGTGTGGCTAACTGTTTATAGAACTCCCTCTTGAAATTATGCTTCCTTGGAAATGAGAGTTCATTTATTTTTAGTAGTTTCTTTTTTGTGATGTACTGAACATGCCTTATGTAATTCTATACAGAACATTAAAAGTTAAGCACATCTTAAGTAGCTGTACCACCTGGATCTAAAGGGAACTTAAACAATGAGGAAATGGAGAGACTGAGGTCTTAAAGTGCTCTCAGCGCTGTGTTTTTTGGGCAGCTGTTGTCTTTGGTTTAAAAATTGTATTTAATGGTCAACAGGGTTATTGCACGAGATATGATTTTAGTGACAAAAGCTTTAGCCATTGTCTACACATTTAACTGCTGTTTGCCATGTACAGGCCAAATAACTTGATTATATTTGTATCTTTGAAATTCTCACTAAGAGTAGAGGATTGCATTTTGGAGATAGTAAAATGTACTTAGCTTTATAACAATCTGCTGTTGCAAGACATCCTCAATTGGTTTCTGTTGCAGTCATTTATGACAGCCTTATATTAGTCAGAGTGACTGGGACAGGCAAAAATCTGTTGGTATTCACTGCTAACCACACCTGTAAATTTTTAAGATGAACTGGTGCTCAGGACTGCAGTAAACTCTTAAGCTTTTTTCCTCGTTTCCCCTCATGCTTTAAGAATTCTAGTAAGAAACTTTGAACTGTTAAACTTGTTTCTTATTTGCATTCAGATTGCACTGTAAAGTTAACTCATTATACTATCTCTGCTGAATATAAAAAGCTTAAGTGAAACACTGGTTGTATTTTCCTTGCTGTTTACATGACTACTCTGACCATGTATACACATGTGCCTGAATGGTACTATAGCAGTTCAGTTAGCCTAGGCAAACCATTGATTTGTAATAATAGTAAATATATTACCAGATTAATTTAGTAATTTACATTCTACATGACAGGGAAACAACAGCTACATTGGTCCTTGATATATATTGTAAAAAGAGGTTAAAATTAAATTTTTTCTTTTTCCATACCAGTATAATTTGCTAAATGATTATTTTTTCCTCTCCTCCAAGAGTACACATAACTGGATACTTTTCTGATTTCTTAAGTAAGTTCTACTTTCTAGATACAGAATGCATGTTGAGATCAAACGATATTTGTTTAGGATATAGAAATATAGGATTTATTTCAAAATCTAGGATTTTTCAGCATCCTGGAATTTGGATTTAGGCTTCTGCAAATATTTCTAAAATACGAAGTAAATTAATTGCAATTATTTTCATAAGGTCATCTCTGAGAGTGCAATTATGACAGTGTTTCAGACATTCAAGTGGCATGATTGTAAGTAAAGGATTGTAACCAATGACTTCTTAACTATTTGTTTCTTTGTGTTTGTAGTTTGATTTGCAATACATATCCACAGTAATTTTTCTTCTCAGCTTTTAGTCATGCCAGTTGTTTGAATTTAGATAATGCAAATCGATTTTGTATATCTAAAATCCTGCTACAATTTCCATTTTCTTGAATAAGTAGCAGGACGTTGATAAAATAGTTTCAATTCACCTTTTCCTCTTGTGCTGGGAAGGTAAAAATACTAAAATACAAATAAAATCTGACTAGCTCTTGGCAGCTTCAAAATCTATCTCTGGTTTTTGTGCTGCATAAATTCTTGAAGTTCCCTAGCCAAAAATGGTAAATCTAGTACATCGTAAACTCTGTGATAGGTATAAACTGTAGCCTAAGCCAGATTTCTAAGTAAATTTTAGACAGGTAAAGTTATGGAACTGTTCATCATTAAATTGATGCGTTTACTATTAATGGCAAGAAAATCCCAGTCACAAATACAGAAAGGATACTGACTACAAAGAAACAGAGATCTGGTTTACTGCAAAATCACTTTTCCCAGTTTGGGTACTGGCACATTAATCATAAACTTATCACTGTAGAAATATTGCTTATACAAGTGGTTGTCAGTCTTTATTAGAGTCAAGGAACCCCTCAGCAGACTCAAGATACCCTTCAGAAAATGTCAGTTCTTAGCTTTCACTTGGTTTTTGACCATGGAAAAATTCTGTTGCAGAGACCCCAAACCAACCACAAGAGATTTTTGACACTAGATTCTTATTTGAAACCTCTGGATTTATCTTGTGAATGACTTGAAGGTATTTGCATTCTTAACAGTGCTAATATTGCACAGCTCCGTCCAACACCCTTAAAAGAATCCCAAGGCACTTCATGTTGCCGTGGCACCTTCATTGGGAATCACTGTCTTTCACTAATCAAACACCAATATCTGACAGCAAGGAGAAATGATGCGTGTGAATAGGAAATAGCTTAGGAACTGGAAGGCATGTAAAGAGCTTTTGGCAAAGGTTCATGAATACTCTAGGTGTTTTCCAAGTATCTGCCACTCTTGCTGCTCCTGTAGTGTGCTGCTACTGTGATGCACACATAGGGGCCACTCTTGAATGTTCACACACAACGTTTGCACATACAAAGTTAAACTTCAGGAACCTCTTAACTATTTACTTGAGGTTTTTGGCTAAAGAATGAATCCCCATGTCAGAAGAATGATTCAAGTCTCGTGCTTGTTTCTTTTAGTAATTCTGTTAATTATTACAGGTGGGATAACTTATTCAGGGCTGATCTTGCCTTGAACTGAACTAGATGACCTTGTGAGGTCCCTTACAGCCCTACTATCATATGATCCTAAATACTCACATATGATAGAAACACAGGACTAAAAAGGCCTCCTGGGCTACCTGAGTTGCAGCACACTTTGAGTATTTAGCTGAAGTGAAAGTTGCACATAAGGAGGGATTCTGTGGTATAAATATGTAAAATGAAAATGACTTGCCACTAGGGCTCATTTCCCAAATAGTGTTTGGAAAGCAACCAAACTCTAAATCTCATTTGTTCAGAGAGAGATGTTGGTTATCAGGGGTATGCAAAGTGGACAGTATTTGATTCTGATTCGGGGGACAGTGATTTGATTCACTGATTCAGATCACTGTCCTGATTCGATTCAGCTGAATCTGAAGATTTGATTCTGATTCAGAGAATCAGGGATTCAGCCACAGACACAGCTTTATGTGTTTTGTTTTTTTTCCTACATACCTTGAGGTACCAGGTGCAGTTTGTGAATGCTGAGATGGTGGGGCAGATGGAGCATCCTACAGGAGTGTAGGTGGCCCCCCCGTGTGCATGACGGCAGACCCTGAAGTGGCCCGGAAATTCTTCCGGTCCATTTCTAGGTCCACTGCTGAGTGCATGGGGGACCCCCCCTGCATCTCCCCAGGTTGGCAATTGGGTACCCCCTGAGTCCCCCCCACCCAAACCCAGGAGCCACTAGTTGCTGAATGGGAGCAGGGGGCCCCTGCGCGCTCTGTGACAGACCCGGAAGTACTTCTGGTCCACTTTTGGGTCCACCACCAAGCATGCGAGGAGTTAGTTAGGGTACTTCTGGAGAAGCTGGACGTGTTCAAGTCCGCTGGTCCGGACGATCTTCACCCTAGGGTTCTACAGGAACTGGCTGAGGTCATTGCAGGACCCCTGGCACGGCTCTATGAGCACTCGTGGTGCTCTGGCGAGGTGCCGGAGGACTGGAAGAGGGCCAATGTGGTCCCTATCTTCAAAAAGGGAAAAAAAGAGGACCCAGGAAATTACAGGCCAGTTAGTCTGACCTCAATCCCGGGTAAGCTCTTTGAAAAAATTATCCTGGCACACATCCAGGAGGGCCTTGCGGGGGAATGCATGCTCAGGGGCAACCAACATGGGTTTATCAGTGGCAGGTCTTGTCAGACCAACCTGGTGGCCTTTTACGATCAGGTCACCAAATCATTAGACGCAGGGGTTGCTGTGGATGTAGTCTTTTTGGACTTCCGGAAGGCTTTCGACACTGTCTCTCACCCTGTCCTCATCAAAAAGCTGGGAGACTGTGGTGTCGATGCCCACACGGTCAAATGGGTCGCCAACTGGTTGGAGGGCCGCACCCAGAGGGTGGTAGTGGATGGGTTCTTCTCGACCTGGAAGGATGTGGGCAGTGGGGTTCCGCAGGGCTCGGTCCTCGGGCCTGCACTGTTCAACATCTTCATCAGTGACTTGGATGAGGGGGTAGAAAGCACCCTGTTCAAGTTTGCTGATGACACTAAGATGTGGGGGGATGTGGGTGCACTAGAAGGGTGCAATAGGCTACAAGCTGACCTTGACAGGTTGCAATGGTGGGCGGATGAGAATAAGATGGGGTTTAACACTGATAAGTGCAAGGTGTTGCACATGGGGAGGAAGAACCGGCACCACACTTACAGGTTGGGGAACTCTCCTCTTGCCAGCACGGAGACGGAAAAGGATCTTGGAGTCGTCATTGACTCCACGATGAACATGGGCCGGCAGTGTGGGGAGGCAGTCAAGAAGGCCAACCGTACCCTGTCATGCATCCACAGATGCATCTCGAGCAGGTCCAGGGAGGTGATCCTCCCCCTCTATGCGGCACTGGTCAGGCCGCAGCTGGAGTACTGCGTCCAGTTCTGGGCGCCACACTTCAAGAGGGACGTGGACGATATGGAAAGAGTTCAGAGGAGGGCCACTCGTATGATCAGGGGTCAGCAGGGCAGGCCTTATGAGGATAGGCTACGGGACCTGAACCTGTTTAGCCTCCACAAGAGAAGGCTAAGGGGGGACCTTGTGGCCTGCTACAAACTGGTCAGGGGGGATCAGCAGGTATTGGGGGAGTCCCTGTTCCCCCGTGCGCTGCCAGGAGTGACCAGGAATAACGGTCACAAACTGGCGGAGGGTAAGTTTAGATTAGATATTAGGAGGCGCTACTTCACAGTCAGGGTGGCTAGGGCCTGGAACCAGCTTCCAGGGGAAGTGGTGCAGGCTCCTAGCCTGGGGATTTTTAAAAGGAAGTTAGATGAGCACCTTGCCGGGGTCATCTGACCCCGGTGCTCTTTCCTGCTAAGGCAGGGGGTCGGACTAGATGATCTACCTAGGTCCCTTCCGACTCTAGCTACTATGAAACTATGAAACTATGCGGGGTACCCCTCCTCCCCCGCTTCCATGGGATGCTGCATCTGCCCACCATTTCGGTGTTCATGAGCCACGCCTGGTACCTTGAGGTATATAGAAAAAAAACATATAAAGTTGTGTGTATGGGCGAATCATTGAATCTCTTCAAATTGAATCTGAGGCTTCCAATTCGATTTGGATTCAAAGATTTGGCTGCTCAATCAGGCCGAATCTCCTCTGAATCGAATTGGTGACCAAAGCTTCGCATAGCCTTACTCGTTATGGCCTTTATATACATGGGTTGTATATCTCAGTGGTTTATTGAACTGGCCTCTCTATTGCTTGCATAGGTATTTTAATTTGCAATCTACAGTTTAATTCAGAATTAAGAATTTATCATTGTGGAACAGTCATTACATAAAACATGTAGACCTTGGAGCAGGAAATGGAACTCAGGTCTCCCTCCACCTTGTAGCCTTGAGGCTACAAAGATTTTCTCCTGCTTATACTGTCTGGTCTAATGAATCTTGAATCCCTTTCTGTGCAGCTTAACACATTCCACAGGGGTGGGTGGAGACTGCCCTCAGACAAAACAATATAAAAGCTGGTGGTTAGGGCACCTGGGAAGTGTCCTGTGCAAAGGGTTTAAATCTCTTTGTTAGACTTAGGCCTTCCATACCTTGGGTGCTGCTGCTGTCTCAACTAAAAGAAAGGAATGACTCCAGCTTGCTTTTTGAAAAATGCCAGTTTGCTTTTCCAGAAGGTTCTAGGCTGTGATTCCCAAACAGGGATGCATTTTTCTGCCCCACTTATCACAAGCACAACTCTACAAAACTATGCCAATTAACCTCTGCCAGTCAGTACAGTTCACACAGTGAAAGCAAGCAACTTCCAAGGGTGGAATTCAGGCTGAACTGATTCATACCTTGACTCTGTTTCCTGCATTACAGAAATTTGAGTTGTACTTGTTTTTCTGGAACAGCCTGAGATGCAACTGGGCAAACAAGTCTGTATTAAAGAAATCATCTTCCAGTGAATAATGTCATCCTTTAAAAAACTTTAGCCTCTCATATTATCTCAAATTTGTGGCTGGAACTCACAGGGTAGAGCAGGGGTGGGCAAAATGTGGCCCCCGGGCCAGATGTGGCCTGCCAGGCCATTCTATCCGGCCTGTGGGGCCCCTAAAAAATTGAGGAAGTTAATATTTATCTGCTCCTGGCTGCCTGTCATGCGGCCCTCAATTTCATAGATTTAGATTTCATAGACATTAGGGCTGGAAGGGACCTCGGGAGATCATCGAGTCCAGTCCCCTGCCCAAAGGGCAGGAAGTCAGCTGGGGTCATAGGATCCCAGCAAGATAAGCATCCAATTTACTCTTGAAGGTGTTCAGTGTAGGTGCTTGAACCACCTCCGCTGGCAGACTGTTCCAGACCTTGGGGGCTCGGACAGTAAAGAAATTTTTCCTTATGTCCAGCCTGAAACAGTCTTGCAGGAGTTTGTGACCGTTCGACCTCGTCATCCCTTGGGGCGCTCTGGTGAACAAACGTTCCCCCAGATCCTGGTGGTCACCCTTGATAAATTTATAGGTGGCCATCAGATCACCCCTGAGCCTGCGCTTTTCCAGGCTAAAGAGTCCCATGGCTCTCAGCCTGTCATCGTAAGATCTGTTTTCCTGACCTCTGATCATGCGTGTGGCTCTCCTCTGGACTCTCTCAAGCTTCTCCACATCCTTTTGGAAAATGGCTTGCCAAAACTCAGTAAGCGACCCTCCACCTGAAATAACTGCTTGCCCCAGGGCTAGAGGCAAGTCTTTGGCAGGATGAGAAAAAATTAAGAAGGCTTGAATGGTTGCTGACTATGCAGTGAAAGAAATCAGAACTTTTGCATACAGGGTAAATGTTTTGGAAAATCACGTCTCATTATATGTACTGAACCTCCTACAGAAGTAGCAGTAACTTAAATATATTATCTATCTAATTAGATGAGTAGAATTCAATAGAGCCTTAACAAAGCTATAGAATTATTTTATAGGATATAATATATAGTTTTAATACTTGTAGAATGGATTTATAGTATTAGAAAAGGGCTCACAGAAGCAGAGAGACTATTCCACCCTGATTATTATATTTAAGAGATGTAAAATATAAAGTATGTAAAGTAAAGCAGGTGGGGTGGTAGAAAAAATCAGACAGTAATAGGGTTTTATTTTTACCGACTAGACCAGACTGATGAGAGTTGGCTTGGATTTCAGTTTAAAAACAAACAAACAAACCTTTTTGCTAAAAACTGAGATGTGGTAAAACACTTCTAAATAATCACTGCTTCAACATTCAAGTAGTATGGATCTAGCAAAAGCCTTGTTTAGGAGTGTTAAAAGTGGTTCCTTTTTATCCATCTGGAAGCACTGCTTCTCTGAGATCCCACCAGCTGATCTGCTTGGAAACCATTCTAAATCTGGCTAAGTTATATTATCTTTCACTCTTTATTCCATAAGCAATATATTTCATTTAAATTTTATCCAGAAGATTAAAGGAAGTAAATTGATTAACTTAAAATAAGCAAAGTAAAACTACTGCTTTATATGTGAAAAACCATATAACAGACTGTACAGTAAAAATAGCTGTTAATCCATATCACATTTGCCAGAGCTATTTTCTCTTCAATCTTATTTGTAACAATTTAACAGAGGAGTAATTATACTACATCTTGGTAAATTTTATACATAGGAAAATATAAAGTATTCTGGTTATGTCAGATATTCCAAAGTGTTGAAGCAGATTTATCCAGGCCTCTAACTTGACTTCAGAGTGGAAAAAAAAATGTTTTAAGATAAAAAAAAACCCTTCTCCTTATTATGTCTCCATCCACATGGGAACGAATGTTTCTTTCTTTCCTAAAAACAAAAAAGGTGATAACAGTTCTCAAAACAAAACTTGTTGCTGAGCAAGCAACTATTATGATCTACCTTTGACTCTCTTTTCACGGATGCTTTGTTTAAACAATTTTAGGTATAAAAAGGTATGTTAACTTGTAGGGGGGGAGTTCTGTTTAGATCTCCTCCCTACGATCATATAGTATGAGGACCAATAAACTCAGACTGAGTCTGTTAATACTAATACCAAAACACAACGCGAAGTTTGATTTCTTCCACAAAAGTTAGGAAACGCTAAATTTCATTGCTTGTACAATTGTAATTCTGCTGCTATGTACAGATTGAAGCAAGGATTCTGTTGGAGAAAACAAGTTATGTAGTACTGTCATTAAAATCTGTTCCATACTGAATAGGTACCAGCAGTGTGTCGATGAGCATGCACATGCATTTCCCCAGGGACAAACAGCTGTGGCACATAGTTGTGCCACTGCTACTTGGCCCCAAGGAATGCTTGTGCACATGTGCTCTGGCATGTGGCAAGTTGCTCTGGGTGGGGTAGAGGAGGCTGGGGTCAGCACCTGGGCTGGCCCCAGCAGTCATATTTGGGGTCCTAGAGGCTTCCCAGGGCTCCAGTGATGGAGACCTGGCATATAGGAATCTAGATACCTAGATACCTTCAAGTCAGCTGGCCCTGACGATCTGCACCCCAGGGTATTCAAGGAGCTGGCGAGCGTCATAGCTCAGCCCCTGGCACGGATCTTTGAAAACTCCTGGCGCTCTGGTGTAGTGCCCGAAGACTGGAAGAAGGCCAATGTGGTGCCGATCTTCAAGAAAGGGAGGAGAGTGGATCCGGCTAACTACAGGCCCATTGGCCTGACTTCTATCCTGGGGAACATCTTAGAAAAGTTTATTAAGGAGGCCATCCTTGAGGGACTGGCCCAGGCTAACATCCTAAGAGATAGCCAGCACGGGTTAGTTGCGGGTAGGTCTTGTTTGACCAATCTCATTTCCTTCTATGACCAGGTGACCAATCACCTGGACGAAGGAGAAGAGATTGATGTCATATATCTTGACTTCAAAAAAGCTTTTGATCTGGTATCCCATGGTCACCTCTTGGCCAAACTGGCCAGTTGGCTCCACCACGATCCGCTGGCTGGGAAATTGGCTCCACGGTCGGACCCAGAGGGTTGTAATTGATGGCAGTCACTCATCGTGGTGCCCTGTGACCAGTGGGGTCCCTCAAGGCTCTGTCCTGGGACCCATACTGTTCAACATCTTCATTAATGATGTGGATATTGGAGTCAGGAGTGGACTGGCCAAGTTCGCCGATGACACCAAACTTTGGGGCAAAGCATCCACGCCAGAAGATAGGCGGGTGATCCAGGCTGACCTGGACAAGCTCAGCAAATGGGCAGATGAGAACCTGATGGTGTTTAACACCAAAAAATGCAAGGTTCTTTACCTTGGGAGGAAAAACCTGCAGCATCCTTATAGGGTCGGCAGTGCTACGTTGGATAGCACTATAGAAGAAAGAGACTTGGGGGTCATCATTGACCACAAGATGAACATGAGCCTGCAATGCAATGCTGCGGCTAGTAAAGCGACCAAAATGCTGGCGTGCATCCATAGATGCTTCTCGAGCAAATCCCGGGACGTCATTCTCCCCTTGTACTCGGCCTTGGTGAGGCCGCAGCTGGAGTACTGCGTCCAGTTTTGGGCTCCACAATTCAAAAAGGATGTGGAGAAGCTTGAGAGAGTCCAGAGGAGAGTGACGCGCATGATCAGAGGTCAGGAAAACAGATCTTACGATGATAGGCTGAGAGACATGGGACTCTTTAGCCTGGAAAAGCGTAGGCTCAGGGGTGATCTGATGGCCACCTATAAGTTTATCAGGGGTGACCACCAGGATTTGGGGGAATGTTTGTTCACCAGAACGCCCCAAGGGATGACGAGGTCGAACGGTCACAAACTCCTGCAAGACCGTTTCAGGCTGGACATAAGGAAGAATTTCTTTACTGTCCGAGCCCCCAAGGTCTGGAACAGTCTGCCAGCGGAGGTGGTTCAAGCGCCTACATTGAACACCTTCAAGAGTAAATTGGATGCTTATCTTGCTGGGATCCTATGACCCCAGCTGACTTCCTGCCCTTTGGGCAGGGGGCTGGACTCGATGATCTCCCAAGGTCCCTTCCAGCCCTGATGTCTATGAAATCTATGAAACATAGCCTGGCCAGCAGCTAGAGTGTGCTGCACCACTTTTTTAAGGCATGGGCTTTTTTGACACTGGGATATGTCAAAAAAACCTGCAAGCTGCTGATTTGCAGCATGGTGAATGCCTTGTGCGCTCATCTGGACACTCCCCAGGGAGTCGAATTAAGGTTGCACAGGCAACCATGACTAGTGCGCCTCCTGGACTTTGCAACCTTAACCACTTTCTTTCAATAAGCATTTTTAAAGGAAATAATAAGCATACTTTGATATATAACTACAGTAGCCCTTCCCTTTCCTGTGTTAATGGTTTGAACTCTGATCTGAAGGACCACATAGCAGACTTCTATTACTTCAACTACAGGCAAGTCAATACTAGCTGACTGCAGAGGAAGGCTATTATCCCAGAAGAGAAATGAGATGCTCCCAAAACAAAGGATGTGATGCTGGGACCCATACTGGATGTGGGAATCCTGGCCAAAGCTCCCCAACTCTCAATGCAGAATCTCTTCTGACAGCTCCCACAGTCCTCATTAGTACTAGTGTATGTTGCTGCACCACCGGTCCAGGAATTCTTAAAATGTTCCTGGGTTGTTGGTTGTAGTTGGGTTGGTCTAAGGACACAGGCAAGCAAGGTTCTTTGGGTAGATGTGATATCTTTTATTAGACCAACAAAAATAGGGGTGATGATTGTTGAATTTGTGATGGAAATCAATCAGAGACTGTAGGTTTTCAGTCCAAATGAAGATGTCATCTATATATCTCATGTATAGCATGGGTCTGATGGTGCAGGTCCTGAGGAATTCTTCCAGGTGGGTGGGCCATGTAAAGGTTGACATACTGTGGGGCCATTTTGGTGGCCATATGCTATACCTGAGGTATAAAGATGACAACATCATTTGGACTGAAAACCTGTAGTCTGATTGATTTCCATCACACATTCAACAGTCATCACCCCTCCAGCAGACTCTTTCTTGAATACTCCAACACCAACATTTCCTTTTTAGACACCATGATCAATATCCAAAATGGTAAAATAGAAACCACCACATACAAGAAACCTACGGACCAACATGCACAGAACCGAATTTACAGCCAAGTTCTCTGATACCACTGAATTTGCACTGAGGAGCATACATGCACTCGTCACCTCACAGATCTCAAAAGGACTTCCACCCAACAAGGACGCTACTCCAGAGAGATAGACCGCACTTTTGAAAGAGCCACCCGGATACCATGTTAAGAACTGCTGCAGCACAAAAAGAAAATCCCCACACATTGCACACAATTAAGTTATGATATGCCACCCTTCCCTGGAACCTATACAGAAAATCCTTAAACAATTGCAACTCACACTAGAAGACGACCCAGTTTTTAAAGAGATCTTTCCAATCTCATCACTAGAAACAACCTTCCTATGACCCAAACCATATCAGATGGATCCAGACCACACCAGGACAAGAAATGTAAAACCTGCCAACACATCTCCACCAGTCCTACAATAACTACACCTCACAACAGAACCAACATCATTCTTGGATCTTACACCTGCACCTCCAGAAATGTTGTATTTCTCATGCAGTACACCAAATGCCCTGATGGAAAATATGTAGGAGAACCCAAACAATGACTGCAGTACCAGAACGAACATGCACTGAAAATCCATTGAAGACAAAAATGGCAGGTGCCCACTGCTCACAAGACAATTGCTCCCTCTCCAATCTCTTGGTTCTAAATCCTCAAAGGGAACTTATAAAACACCTTTTGTAGACAAGCCTATGAATGTCACTTCATAAATCCATTGGATACAAAAAATCATAGACTTAATATAGACATTGGATTTATGACATTATAACCTGCCTGACATCTAATTCACCAGGTAACCTGCCTGAAGCTGACACCTTACATTCCTTCACACATTTCTCTCCCTTCTCCTCCTCTCCTCTTATCTCTACCCATTGTCTTCCAAACTTCTACTCATCTACATTTTCACAGACTTCTAGTTACACTTTAGCTTCTTTTTCTATCTTGAAGAACTCATAACAGCTGCAGTCTCCCTGTGCCTGACGAAGGGTGTTTGTGCCCAAAAGCTTGCAAATAACTTTTTTCCAACTATTTTAGGTGGTCTAATAAAAGATATCACACCTACCCAAAGAACCTTACCTGCCTAAAATGTTCCTGCTCAGTTATTATTTCTGTAGGATGCCAACATTCTCCTGAAGAACAATTTTTAACCGTTTCCAAGTCAGCTAAAACTGAATTAATGTCATGGGACAAGTTGAAGGTGTGTCCCTGCCAAACTGAAAGCCTGCTGTGAGAATTTTTACAAGGGAAAGTAGTAGGCAGCTCAGATGCAGGCCCTGGCACTCTGAAGTTACTTATTCCTTGGTTTTACTCTATAAACAGAATTGAAAAAACTAGAATTGCATTAAGACTTTGCTCTTTTCAGTGTGGCTTATTACACAGTAACAAACTGTCTTAAGTGTCTTTCTTACCCTTTCCTCTGTTCCTCCAAGCTTTGAAATCACACACTTGAAACTGCACTCCTCTACTAATCCCGGACAGGTATTCCTTTGGAGTCAATTAATGCTGTTCCCTTTATTGCTGGACATTCTGTGGCAACAGAACACAGTGACTACCTTTGTTCTGCCAGAATACAGGTACTCTAAAAGGCATGGGGCAACAGTGAGTTGCTTCTAATGACTCATGAATTAACAGTAGTTAAAATAGCAGAAGGGTTACAGTTGAGGGAGGCACTAACTTTCTGTAAATTTACTTTTGCTTAGCACTGTGGTTTTCTTATTTTGACCCATCCACTCCCATCAGCTTCACTGAAACTGGCACCTGATTAACAAGATAAGCTGCTTACAAAAGAGCACATCATAACTTATGCTTATAATGTCATTACACTTTGAATAATGTAATCACAGCTATCAACTTAGCACATTTTCCTTCTGCTGCCCTCCCTCCCTTCATCTGCTTCTCTTAATTTTTTTTGTATTCCTTATATAAATAGTAACTTTCTGGAGCCGTTGACTGACTGACATTACCCATCTGAAGAGCCTAACACTGATCAGAATAAAAAACACATTTTATTTAGTTATTTTATACACATGACTTTGTTCCAGAGGCCTTAATCATGCTAAATGAAATCAGACAGCATCTGAATCAAGCAATACTTCAATACAGCTACATAAAAACATTCTTATTATCACTACTTTCAGAAGAGCTACATCAGTGTTAGGCTTTTTTGATCCTGAAGCCACCAACTGCAATCCCCTGTTGATATCTCTGACTCAAAATTTTAATAATTACCTCTGTACTCAAATATGCTTGGGAACTCCATGATGAACATACGAATACATTTTATACAGTATATGTGTTTGGCTGAAAGAGAACTTGAGTGCCTTTG
Source organism: Crocodylus siamensis (assembly GCF_052110815.1). Taxonomy (NCBI): domain Eukaryota; kingdom Metazoa; phylum Chordata; order Crocodylia; family Crocodylidae; genus Crocodylus; species Crocodylus siamensis. The sequence goes on along the minus strand of NC_143398.1, from coordinate 185,599,826 downwards.
TATGCAGCCCCATTTCAAATTTTGTCTCCCCATGTGAGTGCTTCTTCACATATAAGCAGTATTACAGTGCACCCATAATCTTAGCGGCAATGTTCCTTATTCAGTATGCAGGATCTCTTCTTGAGGTACAAATAATTGCTTGGGAGCGAGTGATTTTTTTTTTTTTTTTTGCATAAAGTATCTTTGTGCTTGGATACTCTTTGGCTTGGTTGTAGATTGCCTTTCCTTGCTCCCCCCCATTTGAATTTGGACAAAAACAGAATATGCTCCCACTTCCCAGGCTTTTTCTGGTAAGAACATTACAAACCAGAATGTAACTTTCTCCATCAGGTACCAGTATTTCATGCTGTTCTTCATTAAGGTTGAAAGTCCCACATTTGACATTTCTGTTTTACAAGCTTCTGAATTTACAACAGGCAAACAAAGTGACTATTTCTATTAAAACAAAAAAGGAATAAAGTACTTAAATTTTTTTTTTTTTTTTTTTACTTTCCAATGTTGTTAGACCCCCTTAGAAAAATACAATTTTCCGCACATTTGTGGAAAATACTAAGATTTCCTATTGACACTGGCTTTTACTCAGCAAAAAGCACTGCTGATCTATATAATATTTTCTTGCCTGCTGTCAAAAGCATTATTGAAAATATCATTAATGAAGTTAGCAAAACACCAAGTAATAGAGCATCCCATTAAAGCAGACATAAAACCGAAGTATGTTGCAGTAGTAGTCTTACTACAAATAAGGTTTTGTTATGAGTGTAACTTGGCAGAAGTAAAAATATATAAGATATGAGCACGGAGGAAACCAGAGGATTATACAAATGCATATAAAGTAGTGTAGTAATCTCAGTTCTTACATTTGTGTTCATTATTTACAGGTCTCTCCAATGCAGTTACTTATTTGGTCACATACAAGTGACCTGAGTTACGCCATCTTCCTGCTCAAATTGTCCATCATCCAGTTCCTTTAGAACACCATCACTACTGCTGAACCCTGAGAAGCTTCCATACTGGGAAGATTCCTCCTTGATCCAGCATGATTTAGTAGGAGATAGATGAAACTCAACTGATGCATTTCCACTTTCTGCAGGGTGAGAAGTAGCTGTGTCTAATCCAATACTTCTGCTACAGACTTTGCTTTTCTCTTCACTTCTGCTCTGCCTTGCAGATTTCTTCTGAAATACAAGAGATGTTTAATATTGAGTTAAAAGGAGAACAGGCCAAAAACTAAGAAAGGCAGTTGAAAACAGGCCAAAAACTAAGAAAGGCAGATGAAAATATTGAGCAGAATTGAGCTCAGAACACACCTATGAAGGATCTCACTTGAGATGCCCTCCCAATTTGAAAATGAGTTACTGAAAACCATTCCCTGAGACTGATTTTTCAGCTGGGTGTGTATCCACATACAGATCATATTTCTTTAGCTTACTTATGAAAATGGCACAAAGAACAGTGTCAGAAACCTTACTAACATCAAAATTTATAATATCTATCCCTTCTTTTCATGCAGCAGGCCAGTTACCCTGTCAAAAAAGAAAATAGTTTGCTTTGACAATCTGTTTTTGAAAAACCCATCTTGGCTGCTTTTATCACTTTTCTGCTTTCTAGACACCTGTAAAATGATTATTTAATAATTTGTTCTAATACTTTGCTAGGGATAAAGTTAAGTCTATGGCTGTGTATAGAAGAAAAAAGAGGCATGTATGCATGACACTTTAAAATGGGCTAAATGCCCTTGCACTGCTTTAATGGTGTCAGTGTTTGCAAGCCTCGGCGGCGTATTGCACATTCATTCCAACTACTGTAGGAAATTCGGTGGAGTTTTAGTTTGCTGTCCCTACAGCCATGGAGTGAAGCACCTGGCTCTGTGCAGCTCCATGGCTCTGCAGGAAGCCCTGCAGGCAGCCTGGCAGCAGCCTGGGAAAGCAGGCTCCACCCAAGAAAAGTGAGAGCCTCATCTTCCCCCCCACCCCTGGAGCCTGCTTGCCTGCCTGAGCTGCATGGGGGCCCAGTGCTTCCCTCCATGGCTGAAGTGCCCCTTAGGACTGCCTGAGCCAGGTGCCTGTAGGTGGGTGCCACCTAGGTGGGGCATCGCTGCTAGAGGGAAGCACCAGCCCCTCCTGCAGCCCAGGGACCACTCTACCTGCTGGCAGCTCACCCTCCCCTCTCCTCTGGAAAGGCAGGTAAGGTGTGTGCATGACACAGGGGTTTAATCAGTCCTAAATTGAAGCGGTGGTTTTTAAAACCCAACGCTTCAATTTAGGGCCATCATTTCATCTACACACACCTTATAATTCCCTGGATCTTCCCTTTTCCTGGTTTTTAAAGATAAGAGGATGTGGGACTGAAGAACCTATGAGTACTCAAAAATAATCACAAAGAGTTTACAAATTTGTTCAGCTACTTCAATAAGTTCTTAAGTAAGAATGAATTTCATTGCACCCTGCTGACTAGAAAGCATTTATTTTCTTTCAGTATTCTTTAACCTGTTCTATCCATATCTAGAGTATGCCCTCTTGTCTCCCTCCAAGAAGTAATTTTAAATATCTGATCATAACCTTTTTGATGAAGACAAGCAAAGAACATACTGAATACTGCAGCTTTCTCTCTCTAATTTTGTATATGCTTTCTTTTCCCGTTTCGTAATATACCTCTATTTCCATTTTCTCTTCCTCTTAATATATAGAATAAAATAGAACCTTTCTTGTTGCCTTTTACGCCCTGCCAACTGAATCTCATCTTGCACTTTAGTCTTTTTGATTTCATCCCTACGTGCTTGTGGTTTCTGTTCACTCATAGGTATGTGTTCTTGGTTCTGCTTTTTATAGGATTCCTTTTCAATTTTCTGGCCATCGAAGATTTCCTACTGTAGTCACAATGGTCTCGTACACTGCTTTTTGTCTTCCATTTGCTCGGGAGGTTCCTCCATTAGGTATTTAATGTAGCACCTTTCAGAAAGTACCAGCTCTCCTGCATTTTTTTTACCCTTCAGATTATCTTCCCCAGAGACCCTATGTATCTGTCCTCCAAGTCGGTTGAAATTGGTTTCTCTGAAGTCCATTTTCATTAGGCTTCTGTGCCCATACTTACTTTCTCTTAGAATAGGGATTGTCACCCTTTTTTTAATAAGTGCACCCCTGTAGGGGGGGGGTGGCAAGTGGCCAGATGCTGAGTGGGGGTGTGGCGAGTGGTGGCAGTGCAGCATCTGTGTGGCCCTGCTCCTGAGGCAGTGGCATGGGCTGGTGGTGCTCTGTCCCTGCCCACCCATGTCCCCCCTGGGATCTTTCAAAGTTGACAACTCCTGTCTTAGAATAATAAATGCTCTCATTTCATAGAACCATAGATAAGCCCAGTGGTGGCAGCAGCTTCCATTTTTGAGCCACTTACAAAAATGCCCCACTCACTCACCCATCCTTACTTATACTACTGGGCTGTTACAGAAGTCACTGGGAAATATGACTGAGGGGGGGTTACAGACCCTGGAGAAAAAGAGAATCAGATTTTGCCTGCATTCTACAGCGAGGGGATGGGAAATCCTGTAGGAAGGAAAGAAAGGAAAAAATCCTTTGCAGTATTTTCCATCCCCTCACTGTGGTCTCTTCCCCTCCTCCCCCCAAAATGGTGTGTAGTTCAATGTCAGAACTTTATCAGAGAGAGGTAGTTGGCCATGTTAGTCTGAAGTCAGGCAGAAGGCAGGGTAGATGTGCACCTTACAGACTAACTAAATCAAAGATCAGAGCATAAGCTTTCATGAGCATGAACTCACTTCAACATATACTGCGAAAGGACATGCACAGAGCCTGTGCATGAACTGCCTGTGCATTTCCTTTTCTAGCATCTGGTGACGTCAGCATGGGCTCATGAAAGTTTATGATATATATATATCTCTCTCTCTCTGATTTAGTTAGAACTTTATCAGTCAGGCTTGTTTTTCTGAGTTATTCCAGTCTCCCTCTGAACCATGTGCTTAGAACAACAAATGTTACAGCTATTATATGGAGAAAAACATTTAAGACAATATCACCCTGTAAATCAAGCTGCCTTTGAAATACTACACCTTTTGAAACAAAGAAAACATGGTCCATGATTTCTTGCAATACTTGACCTTCCCATCACAAAGCCTGAGAAAAGGGAGAAAGAGAAGAATCTAGCTTTGGGGAAGAGGGTGGGGGGGGGTACACGTCTGTGCGTGTAGCATTTATGGAGCTGCAGTGCATATCTCCTAACATTTCCCCTAAGTGGAAGTACTAACTCACCTTAAGAACTGTGCCCTGTGTTGCTAGCTTCTGAGACGAGCAGACTATATAAACCAGTTGTGCTTTCTGGCCTTATGATCTCCAAGCATTAAGTCAAAGAGTCCTAGCTAAGTGGAACTGCCTCTTGGTAGGGCTTCTATATCCTTCATAATAAGTGAAATTAACAAAAAAAAAATCTTTTCCTGTGTTACCAGTCACACCTTAGAATACTAAACCTGAGAGAATTAAAAACCTTACTTTCTAGTATTAATGTCAGTGGAGCCCACTCTTACGATTTTATTCCAAGTAATTACAGTATTACTCAAAAACGTCACCTTTGTAAAATAAAACAAAAAGTGCATTGCTAGCTCCTTTGGTGGCAGAATTTTATTTGAAAAAGTTACTGCAGAAGGCTCCAACACCATAAATTAAATAAAAAAGAACCAATATTTATTATTTTTAAGCCAGTCTCGGAGTTTGTGGACTTGACTCATGATATTTAAATATTTTGGATTAATAATACTGATGCTGTTTATTTTCAAGCCAGACTGGACAATGAAACAAACTGGTCATTTTTCATTTCTGGCACTCATACTCTAATATTGTTACTGGGGTGTTTGAACTGCTGACACTTCAGCAAAATGTTTGGGCATTTTTATACATGCAAGCATCAAAACACCAGTCACTCTGAAAAGCACCCGGCACTGTGTTGTTGCTTGCAGTTGTATAAGTGGCAAAATGTGTCAGTACTGAAAAAATAGTGGTGGCACGCTTTTGAGCTAAAACACATAGAAGGTGTGCACGCATTTTGTCACTTATACAACTGCACATGCGCAGTGCAGTTCGCATAAGCTCATGTGCAGAGCAGACTCAATTAATCAAGTCTGCTCCAAAGCAGCAGCTCTCTAGTGTATCGCGGGAAAAAATGTATGTGTATAAATGTCCAAACAAAAGTTTCCATTAGATGTTTCTAAATTACAGTAATACTTAAAATACTATTTTTAACACAAAATTTGGGCCTAAAGAGTGCTTGAATAGCTACAGCTGCAATGTAATACACATTTCAGACATGTCAGCAGAAGAGAGACACAATAAGGAATAAAATAAAAATCAGCATCATGTTCAAACTGATGGTGGACTCCTATATTGAATACTTAGGGTCTTCTAAGAAAATAAAGGAGTATTTTTTTTTTGTCAGTGTTTAATACCTCATGAATATCAGATTATAACTAGCTCTTGAAGGGACCATTTTAATTAAAGAGTACCTGTTAATGGCTTCTACAGCAGAGGTTAAAAATAGAGAACATTTGAGATTTCAGTATTTGACTTTACATCTGAAGTATATCTACAAAGTACACCATAAGTGAGACACTACATTTGATAGGCAGAATTAATATTCATACAGATTTCATACCTTAAATGAGGCATGGGCAAAATACAGCCCGCAGGCCAGATCCGATCCTCTAGGCACTTTCATCCAGCCCACAGGCACCCACCAATGAATTGTACCCCGCCCAGCCCTTCCTCCCAGATATACACCCCCAACATACCGTACTGTGCTTTGCTCCTACACTTGTGCGGGGAAGGGCCTGGCCTAGCCAGCAGTAGCAGCCACCTCTGAGGGACCTGCTTGGCTTCCCTGGAATCCTGCTTGCTCCAGGCAGCAGGTAGGGAAGTGGCAGGGGTGGGAGGAGCTGCAGCTGGGTTGGGGCAGAATGGGGTTGGGGCTGGTGGCAGTGTGGAGCCTGAGCCTGGGAGGGGAGGTGGGGCGGCAGGAGCATCAAGCTTAGCCGGGCAGGGTATGGGTGGAAGGGAGGGTGGAGGAGGGCATGGGGAACCCCCACACCCTCCCCCACATGGCATGCAGCCCCTGTTGCCAGGAGCAGTAGGTGGGGGCACTCGTGCCCTGTGTAGGCACTGGTGCCCAGCAGTGCACGGCTCTAGCCAGCACTGTGTATAGGGGCTAGGAGCACAGCCTGCTCAGCCCTCCTCTATCCAGCCCTGTGTTGGAACTGGTTGCTTTCCCTGCCCCCTACTACACAGGTCCTAGGATTCTGCTGGAAGTGGAGGGGCGCCCCAGTCCCTGCTTCCCCGTGGAGTCCTGAAACCTGTGTGGCTGGGGGTGAGGAAGGCAGCCAGCTCCAGCACAGTGTTTCAAGCCCTGGTGCCACACGAGTGCAGGAGCTTCAGGCACACAGCAGAGAGCCTCCATGATAAAGGAGGGTCGGGCAGGTTGCAGTCCTTGCTCCCATGCTCAGCACTGGCCAGAGCTGTGCACCACTGGGCACCAGCACCTGCATGGGGGCAGCACGCCATGTGCAAGAGTGTGTAGGGGGTTCCCATAGCCCCCCACCCTCCTTCACAACCCACAAATGTCACACACCCTGCCCTCACAACCCTCCCACATATACACCCCTCAACATACTATATGCACCCCCTACACACAGCCACATCCCCTCACAAACCCATCATACAGGCCCCCCCACAACCCCTCATACACACACCCCCACCTCCAACCATACCCCTCTACACACAATATACACGAGTAAGGCTTTATTTTTCAGTTATTATGGAGGTTCAGTTAGATAACTTATAGCTTATGACTTTTGCATTTTTAGTCATATGTAAGATTTAGGGGAAAAGTCATATTGGGCACCTATACATGTGCTCCAACACATTCTGATTAGAATGCAACAGAGCAGACTTGATTAATCTTGGGTACCACTCTAAAACACTTGCAGCGTCTCATGTATTCAGCTTCCTGTGTTTCAGAATGGTGGAGAGGGTGCTTTAACTAAAGCTTGTTTGATGAGAGAGCCGCTGTAATTAAAATGCCCCCCTTCTGCAGCATGTGTAAAAATGCCCTTTGTTTTTGAGAATAAGGGGAAAATACAATTCTGCTAAACACTCCAGCTTTACTAACCACTTACTTATCCCACATAGAAATTACCTCAATGCACTGAGATTTCCTGTTAGAGAAATAAAACATTAATCAGTGCTAGATGAGGAATATTTATTTAGATATTGAGTTCTTTTATGTCTTAAATATAATGATCCTGTATGCAAGTAAGTAGATACAAATCGGCTATTCCTTATTTATAGAATTCCAATACATTAATACTTAAGACAACGGTTTCAGATTACGATGAAATTAAAAAATTGCTAAAAAATATCCTAGCCATATGTCTCTATAACTCAAAGGATGCAAAGTTCATCCAACTGATGACCACTACAAGATTCAGGCATTCAAAAAGGCTGAGGCAGAATCGATCTAAATCAGTGGTTCTCAACCTTTTTCCAACTGGGACCCATTTCCAAAGATTCATGGTCTGTCCCGACTGACACCCCTCTGGCTCTGCTGGTGCATGACCCAAAGTCCCTGCTCTTCCCCCCATGCTGATGTCCCTTACTCCCCCTGGGGCTGCTGTGCCACACCAGCCAGCCTGATCACAGCACATTCTGCCTCCTGAGCAGCGCCTCCCGGCTACCCTGCCCCTGTGAGCATCCAGCCTAGCCTTGTAGCTCTCCCCCATCCCCTTTCACCCACCACTCTGCCCTGCCAGTCTCCATGCTTTCCCAGGATCAGCATTTTTCTACCCGCAGTTCATGACCCTCTGAAATCTTCTTGCATATTTGGGTCGTGACCCCCAGGTTGAGAAATGCTGATCTAAGTTACATGGTTTTCTGTAAGCAGCATAGTTTAGAGCAGAAGCAAACTGAACACACATTCTCCCTTTGGTGTGGGGGACAAATCTTAGACTGGGTTCTGCCATTTTTAAACCAGTCTGTATACTGAACTTCCGTTCAAGTTATGGGTAAAGACCAGTTTTGTGTGCTGAACTTCTGTTCTATTACAGGCATAGGCTAGTTTCCAACTGCTTACATTGTAAGTGTAATGTCTCTACCTGGCCTAAGTGATAGAATTTAAATAAGATGGGCACAAATATTTTCTGCTTTCAACTTTAAAGAAAGTTAAAAGATTTCTCAGTCCCATAGGCTGATTATTTTTACAGAACCATAGTTTGATTGTAATCTCTTGGTATGGATCCTGATTTAAATTCCTCTGTAAAGTGCCATATGTGAATGATTGATTTACAATAATGATACAACAACAAATAATTAGTAGTGGTGTGGCTAACACGTTATAAACATGCAGAAAAGACAAGGTCCATGCAAGAGGAGTTTCCAAACCAAGTGAGACACAATACAAAAAAAGTGGGGAGGAGAGGGAGTGTGTGAAAAGCAAGCATCAGAACTCACACGGTCGGGATTGTTAACTGTTGGCCCTAACATCTTGTTAGTTCCAAACCCATATTTAAAAAATTGTAATATAAGATAAAACTTGAAGATTATGAAGTCAGGCATGAACATACAGTAAACACAGGATTTGAAGGATAACTAAAGATGCTTAGTGCATTGGGAGAAGGAAACTATTCCACGTGCAGAGACAAAGTAAAAGAAGCTGTAAAGTTACAAACAAAAAGGGGTGCATGGCTTGTGATGTAGGCAAAGGATATTGTTGTTCAGCAGGGGTGTCCAACCTTTTTGAATGTGGGGCCGGATCACAAACTTTTTATCACCCAATGGGCTGGCGGGCCATATTCAAAGACCTCACAGGAAGAGGTATCACATCAGGAAGTGATGGCACGTGACCTTTGACACAAATGAAGTTGCAGGAAGTGACAATGAAATGGGTCTGGAAATGTGCCTAGGGAAGTTGTGGTTTTCAAAAAGTATGTATGTTTGGTACGGCTTAGGAACAGGACATCATTTTTCTGTGCAGGGGGTTGGACTAGATTAGCAGCAGACTACCTGCAGGCCACATGTGGCCCACAAAAGGCCAGGATGTCGCCCACAGACATGGGGTCCGCAAGCAGTTAATATATAGGGCGTGGGCCTGGGCAGCCACTCTCCCACTGCTGTGCAAGGGGGAAAGGCCTGTGGGGCGGGGAGGAGTGGTCCATGTCCTGCAAATGTAGCCTGCGTGGCTGAGGATGGGGGTCTGCATGCTGCTGGAGCAGCCCGTGCAGTGAGGGGGTCCTAGGGGCCCACCCCCACAGCGTGCAACACATGCTGGTGTCATCTGGGGCCCACAGCCTCACCAGATCTGAACAGCCCTGGACTAGCTTATCCTTGAGATCCTTTACTAACTTGATCATGGTCATTGTGGTTAATCAAATAGAAATTGTAGGCATATACTGCAGATACACGGAAGAGATCTCAAGGATAAGCTAGTCCAGGGCTGTTCAGATCTGGTGAGGCTGTGGACCCCAGATGACACCAGCATGTGTTGCACAGGCTGCACACTGTGGGGGTGGGCCCCTAGGACCCCTTCACTGCACGGGCTGCTCCAGCAGCATGCAGACCCCCATCCTCAGCCATGCAGGCTACACTAGCAGGACCTGAACCACCAAGGAGGCGGCTGGAAGTAGAGCACCTCTGGGCCGGGCTCCTCCTGCCTCCCGCCTAGCCCAGCACACCCTGCAGCCCCGGCCTGGCCCCAAGGCACCCCCAGCTCCATGCGGGAACTTACCTGCCTCTGTCCACCACGCATGTGGGCAGGGCGTGGGCCATGCTGCAGCTCCCCTGGCTATGCGCTGGGGGCAAGGGGCAGAGCCAGACAAGAAGCTGCATGTGCTGTCCCCAGCTCGTCTAATCAGGTGCAGCTGGGGCAGCCCCATGCCACGCAGCCCTTGGGGCAGTGGTGGCAGGACCCGGATCACTGATGAGCCCGGCCCCGTGGGTGTAAGCAACTCCCCTCTCCTCACTACTGGCTGGGACTCGTGGGCTGACCCTGCCCGCCTTGCCTTGCTGCTGTGGTGGTGGCTCTGTGGCGGCTCTACGCTTTGTGGTGGTGGTGGTGGCTCCACACTCTGTGGCAGTGGCTCCGCCACGGCTCCGCGCTGGGCAGCGGCGGATCCGCCGCGGCTCTGCACTCAGCGGCGGCAGTGGCTCTGCCACAGCTCCATGCTCAACAGCGGCTGCGTGCTCCGCCACAGGCCAGATAAAATGGCTTGGCGGGCTGCATGGCGGCCCGTGGGCCATATGTTGGACAAGCCTGTTGTACAGTCCTGAAGGCAAAGACAAAGATTTCAAACGTAATAAGTAACGAGTGCAGACATATGGATGAGGAGAATATGATATGGTTAGAGATGTGAAAAAGAAATAACATTTTACTTGTGCATGTTTAATACATCAGAAAGAAGAGGGATAAGAAGCAGTAAAAGGTATGAGAAGAAACTATGCTAATTTAGACAAGAACTAAGCAGGGAATAACCCATGAAGGAACTGGGAACATTAGATTTCAGAAATTTTGTGAAGAAAGATGTAGAAGATGTGCCAATATTTTTGGGTGTGAGGAGAGAAAGTTATAGAATGATCATATATGATATCAAATTATGATCTTGAATGACTGGGTGGCTGGAACCATCAACCAGAAGAGAATCACAAAAAATTGTTTTGAAAGTATTATTTATGAAGTTGCTAAATTGGGGCCAGGTACAGATGAAATATCTGTATGCAAGGCTGTGAACAGGAGATCAGTTGAAGAAACAAAGCTAGATAGAGGAAAGGCTGACTGGCTATTGAAGGCTAGGAAAAAAAAAAAAAGGGAAAATTCAAGGTGGGAAATTTACTAAGCTGTTCAGCAAAGGAGATTTCATCAATTAACTCTGACCCACCTGGCCCACTATGCAGATGGCAGAGTTTAATGTAGCACATAAAAACAAATGTTTAGGTGACTGTGCCTCTAGACAAAGTGTGGTGACCACCAGCTGTTTCATATTCAATCTGCCATCACACAGCTATTCCTAAAGGGGAATTACCCAAATGGAACAAGGAGCAGCTGAGGTCCAACAGCTGCTGAAGCTATTTTGGGCAAATTTTTGTTTGTGGTAACAGACAGTATTTTGTCAAACAGCTAACCCACAGAGTATGCTATCACTTGCACAAATTCAGAGACTATTATCCTCAACGGATGAAAATCAACTCTTCTGGAGGTCAGAATTGTAATTTCTCACATGGAACATCCAAAGAATGTATATGCGTGCTCTACATTATAAGCCTTGATTAATTCTGGAAACAATGTTTTCAGCCTAAATAAGTGGTTTGGGGTAGGGGTGCACCAATAGAGATTTTTGGGGCCAATACCAATAGCCGATATTTAAGGAGGCATATCAGCCAATACTGATCTGATTTCCGATACAGCTGCGTGAAGCTGGTAAGTCCGGTGTGGTAGAAGGGAAGTGGGGAGGGAAAGGGCATGGGTGGGGCAGATCAGCCCCCCCCAGTGAGGGAGGGGGCAGGGGCAGGCACTGCCCAGGTGGGGTGGGGGAGGAGGGCTGGAGCCACGGCTCGTAGTGGAGAGGCAGTTCCTGCTGCTGCTTGCATCCTAAGAGGGCATGGGGGGTTGTCCCCCAGATGTGCGCAGGGCAGGGCAGGGCAGGCTGCAGTTGGGGCTACACAGGGCTTTTCATAGTGGGGGCTGGGCTTGGAGCGGGTACTGGCAGTGCTGGGAGGATGCTGCATCCACCCCAAATTTTGCCGCTGCTTTGCCGCTGCTCCACTCCCAGTGCTGCCGCCACCAGCCACCTGGCGCTGCCCTGGCTCTTCCAGGCACATGGGTTGAGCCAGGGCTGTACTAGGTGGCTGGCAGTGGTGGCAGCACTGGGAGCAGTGGTGAAATTTGGAGTGGATGCAGTATCCTCACAGTGCCGCTGACATCCACTCTGAGCCCAACCCCTGCTGAGAAGAGCCCTGTGCAGCCCTGGCTGCAGCCCACCCCACCCTGTGCAGATCTGGGGGGCACACAGTTCCCTTCCTGCCTTCCTGGGGTGCAAGCAGTGGTGGGATCCTCCTCCTCTCCCCACTGCCACATGCCACAGCTCCAGCCTCCCCACCTGGGGAGTGCTTGCCCCCTGCCTCACCATGGGGAGCATTGATCTGCCTCCCTCTGCCTGTTCTTTCTCCCCTCCCCTTCTACCACACTGGACGTAGCAGCTGCCGGCTGTGCTCCTCACTGCCTGAATGCTGTGCTGCATGCAGCATGGGCATTTATAGACCAAATTAATCTGCCTCATTGGGCCGATATCCGATATGGCCAGTTTTCTTTACATTGGTACCAAACTGATATCAGATCAATGTATCAGTGCACTTCTAGTTGGGGTATGGGTAAGCTGCTATTTTCAAGCAATTAATCTTCTTGCTTAATAACTATATTGTTGAAAACATTGAGACAAGATGTAAATCAGGCACGAAAAAGATCCTCTAGCTGATATTGAACTATGTGCTAAAGTCCTCTGGAAACTTGCATTAGTTTTACAGTAGAAAGATTCATGTTATCACTCTTGAGTTTGATGTCTAGTTTGCTTCTGCATGCAGTTCAACTCATTACCTAGAACTATTGATACAAAAAATTACTCAGAATCCAGTAACCTCTGTCTATATTCAGTTATCTGCTTGTACTGACTCTGTATACCTTTACTCACCTCCGGTGTTTGGATGGTTGAATTCCACATAACAGGTCTCTGAAGAAAAACAACTTGTTTTGTGGCCAGATTTCCTTCACTACAAATTAAGAGAGAAAGATTTAGCAATTTAGAAGCAATCATATTCATTTGGTTCTTTCAGGCTGGAAGTTTTTTGATAATTTCTGCTAAAGTAACTCAGTTGTTTCTGAGACAGATCTTGGGAAACCAGATATTGTTTTGCCCATGTTGAAAAATTCTTACAGCCTGTACTGAACATTTGCCATTCCCTCACAGCTCCTACTTTTTAACTGTAAGGAACCTGGTCCCTTAACTGAGAAATTGTACTCAGACCATATATTGGAACAGGAATTCAAAATTAAGTAAGGAGCATACTGTTGTCAGAGACATGCTTTTTAGGGCACTTACAGACACACAGCTCCCCAGTCTAACTAGTGGCACTTCACAGGAAGTGCCGTGAATTACTCCGACCCCCTTGACCCAACAGACATTCGCTATTGGGTCAGAAGGGTGGGGGATCAAGCTCTGCTTTGGGGCTTATCCAGCCAAGGAGCTGCATGTCTGCAGCTTCTCTCCCCTGAACCGTTCCCAACCGCCAGTTACAGTGCTATTTGCATGATGGAAAGGGGGACAGGAGGGAGCTCTGCCTGGGGTGTGCTCAGCCTGCTTCGAAGTGGGTCAGGTGGATTGGAGCCCCCCTGAGGTGGGGACTTCCAATCTACCCATCCTCCCTCTAGCGCAGGCTGCACAAAGCCCATACTGAGCTTCCTCCCCTTCTTTCTCTCTCTCCTCCCATTGTGCAGACAGCACTGGGGGCAGGGCTGCGCTGCATAAGTTTAGCCATCTGATCAAGCAGAAGTTAAGGGCATGCTGCTTTGGAGCATCTTCATCTGAACCTTCATATAATAAGGGTTAATTTGTCATGTAATTGAGGACTTTTAAAGTGCTCTGCAGTTGTGCTCTTATGTAAGGGTATGGCTATAGAGTGCTTTCGCACGATAAATGTAACTTCTGTCTGCGCCCTTAATTGCCTCCATGAAATCCCAAGATCTCCTGAAAGTTACAGTTCCCACATGTTCAGCGGAGACTATTAGAGTCTGTCAGCATCACACTCCATTCTGTACAGCTTCTATGCATCAGCTGTGATAAGCATCAGCCATCTGCAGAGGACAACTGAATGCAGGGGTAAAGTAGGAGTTTCCTTACTTTACTCCTTGTGGCTGCTAAGGATATCTGTTACCAGAACTGATAGTAAGAAGATGCTCTGTTTTATGATATAAATATTTCCTCTCTTGGCAATTTGGCAGTGACAAGGAAGCTACTTGATTTGAAAGAATGCAGACATCTAATGGAGCAGAGTGGTTAGTCACGGTAGAGAGGAGGAAATAGGAAAAGAGAGCAAGTAGGAACAGGGACAGAGTCTGCAAATAAGCAAGCACTTGCCCCCCTAGACCTTGGAATTAAACTCAGAATTCCTGATTTTACACTCTTGTGCTGTTCAGGATATTACTATTAAACCCACTAACAAAATATTTGGTTCATTACCCTCTAGTGGCTGATCTACATAGAACAGGCTAATAATTCTGCCAGCTATTCAATTGGCTTAGGAGGCAGAAGTCTGTACAAACATGGGCCATCTTAATTCTGGCATTTCTTATTGTTTGCGCTCTTGACTTATCAACCCTAACATTCCATTAAAGCAGTTTTTGCAAAATAGACACATACATTTATATCAACCTAAACACATTTTGTGTGTGAGATTGTGAAAACCTTTACTTTTTCTTTGGAGGGAACTTAGTTGTCATTAACCTTTATACTTTATTGAATATTCAGATTTTGTCATTTGTTTTTTATCCCTGTGATATTCTCCAAATAAGCCATCATCATGATCTGAGTTTCATTTAGAATAGTTCAGAAAATTGAGTCCTTTTGAAATTTTCAGGAGTGCTTAGCAGACAGTTGGCAGGGGTTGCTCTGAGACTGATATTGGCTGAGCAACAATTGCTACTAGGTAGAAAAGATCTTTGATGTAGTTGCTATTATGAACCAGTAAGTTCTTCTGAAGAGAAAACAAAAAACATCACTATCAGTTTCTAAAAATACATGGTGACCACCCAATTCAGAATCCTATTACTTATTGAGATAATTACTGTATATCTAATTCTGTAATCACTTATTAGCATGACCATAATTCCAAGCCTGAAGGCAAAAATAAAACTACTTCTCAATTAGAATTGAGCTAATTTAATTTTTTAAAACAGAAAAGTAGTTTTATTTTTTCAGAATGAAATATTAACAAAAACACAATTGTGTTGTTTTCAGAACAGTGTCCAGATAAACCATTCAACTATAATTCATTTAAAATGTGTATCTCAAGATTAATTCCAGCTGTATCTTCCGATCCTTAATAGGCTCATACCTCTAAGTCACTCAAGTGCTTTTTTACTAAATACATTTAGTATTGATGAAAGATGCCAGATGGACCATCACAGTCTGGTTCCCTTTATTAAATCACAGAACAGGTGCAGCCAAACTGCTAGAAATGAAAATTTCCCTGCTCTTTGTCCTGCCATTATACATAAATACTGTTCAGAAAAGTCTATCTGCATGATGAGAGTTAGGTGATTCTCTTTGTTTTTATACACAGTGCTATACTGGTTCATGTTCAGTAAGAAAACCTTAATTAAGGCCAAATTACCACTAATATTTTGAGAAATGGATAGGACCTCTAGGTAATGCTGGTGCCACTATGAATAGGCCTTTCCTGACCAAATTCACAGATTCAGCAAGTCCTCAGATTACCATTATGGCTCTTTGTTTACATTACAATGAATAGAAAACTTTGAAAACAGTATTTTTGGTTGATGACTAAGAGGTATTTCCTAACAGCAACAGGATAGCAAACTGAAGCAGTAGCTTTGTGGATGCTTAATAGGTCTACTTGGCACATAAGGTAGGATCGCAGACTGTGTATAAATGCCAAAAAAGGCAGTTACATGCCTGGGGAACTGTTATGTGGGTATATAAACTGAAATATGATTCTGCCATTAAGCCACAATAAAATAATGACACAGTTAATTTCTGATGTGGGAAATGCCTTGGAGGGAGACCTTTACATAGGGAGAAAAAAGGAAGAGGAAGAGGAAGGAAATAAGCTACAAAAGAAAGGAGGAAAATAAGAGAAACAGAAACAATGCACAAATAAAGAGTCAGAAAAAATGCCCAAATATATTTTTTGCTTGTACACCTTTTGAGAACTACAGTGAACTGAATAAAATTCTTGGCTTTTTTTGCAAAAAATTGGGCAGTGTGAAAAACATGATAATGTGGGAAAGTACAGGAAGGCTATTTTTAAAAATTAAATATGACTGATATTGCCTCAAAAGTTATATGCTCTTGCATTGGTGGGGTGGCAACCACTTGAAAAATGCATAGCCCAATTATTGCCAACTTAATTTTGTATTCAAATGGCAGATTATGACACTTAATTTAGATAAACAGTTCAAAGTAAGGCTTCAGTCATACAAAAGAATCCAATTGCAAAATCATAGTCTTAGGACGTAAGGATTCAGATGACTCTAGTATTTTTAAAATCATCAGTTACAAAGCATAATACTACATATATTTTGCAGGATCAAAATAATTACTGCATAAAGAAAGTGTATTGAAATATTTGGGGGTTGAATGCAATTGCTAATGCAAAAGTGGGAGGATGAGTTGATAATGTAACAAAGAAGAAGGAGGCTACCCAGGGCCATGGCCCTGGGCACTGATGCTGGGGGAACACAAGAATGGCAGCAGCTGAGCTGCCAGCCCAGCTGCTGGCATGCTCCTAGCATGCCACTGGCAGCACAATTCCTGAACCCTGTGCATGCCCGCCAACCAGGGCACTGAAGCTCAGTTACACCTCTGGAGTAAGTAGTAAAATAGGAGGAAAGAATTACAGCCTTATTTAAAATAGCCACTGGCAAATAATACGGGCCATTTCAAACTGCTTTAAGTTTGCCATTTCCTAAATGAGAATAAAATCATTCTATTATGTATGATATTTCTGGAAAAATGTTAGAATTGGGTGTATTTATACGTTTCAATCTGGGCAACTCACATTCTTATTGGAAACTCGAGGCTAACAGCTATAGACGCAAGTTTCATAGAAGGACCAGATACACAGGTGCTGATAAAGAAATTTAAAATATTGTTGCTACAAATTCAACCTAAGCAAAGATATTTAGGCTATGACTGGATCCTTAAAGTCTCTCCTGACCACCAGTCCAACTCAGTAGTGGCTACTTTGCCACTGCAAATCTTCCTTGGATGGGGAAAAATACTAGTCCCAGCCTGGAGTCTTGTGGGGGAGCCATAACTCCCTGGAAGAGACAAGGCTAGCAGTTTCTATGCTAACGTCGCCTCTTTGTATAACTGGTCTGGGAGTTGCTCAGATTCATTATCTGCTTACATGAAGAGAAGCAGTGAAAATAGCAGCCCATGTGTCTGACAAAGTTTTTCATGTAAATTGGTTTGGGAGCTTCCTGGCTCTATTACTTTCCTATGGCAGGGAAATAATACCTCTTCCTTTTTTCTCAGAGTCCTTTCCCCTCCTGCTTACATGCCTATTAACAATGAATGCCAGTTAACTACCCCTCTCTGATGACAGAGGTAGTAATCCTCTCTAATTAGCAGGATGAACAGTTTCTCTAGCCTGGAGAAAGCTCTCTTTTGCTTCATGTTGGGTATATACCCTTTTATACAGGAATAGAAAACAATGTTAGATTTTAAAATGTTTAAACTCAAATCAAGAAGAGAGGGGATGCTGAATGCTGCATAGAGAGTAAGCAAACTAACAATTTTTCAAGTCTAACCTTATTAAAATGCTGCACACGACAAAATGACCATGGGCTTAATTCACAATAGAACTGAATGATAGTGGTATTTCCACAGAATTTAAATTAGAAAAAGGAAAATGCATAAAACAAGCTATTTCACAGCTTTCCTCTCATACTCACATCCCCTCTTCTCTTCATGGGCTGATGTATTATGAGAGCTTAAGTAATTAGTGATAATACACTAATTACAGTGAATTCAATATTTTGCACTGTATTTTCTTGTTTGTTTTCTTATGCAGACAGTCTGTCCTGAAATCATCAGTGAGGGGAAATAAAGGTCATTGCAAAGTAAGGCTACTGAAAACATTGCAAGGGAGATATTTTTCCTGTGCCTTTTGGGAGAGAAAGCAGCTGAAGAGGTGAAGAACAACAGAGACTCTTTTGTCAACTGTACTGGCAATTTGTCTGTCTGTTCATGGTGTGTGGGCAATAAAATTTGTTCTCTTTATTATACATGATTGTTAAATCAGTCCTTTTAAAACAATTATCTCACTTTTAACCAGCTAGGGTTGCCACCAGCCCTGATTTTGAAGCGTCTGCTTTTCATGCTTGAATATTGTGCATCTTGGTGACATTGCCATGCAAGGCATTTAAAGTATTTAACATACAAGACCTTACAGTCTTGCCTACTTGTATTAAATTCCAGGTGCTTGTATTTCTGAACATAACGGTGTATCTTTAGGAGGTAAGCATCATTCATACTTCCTAGGAATTATCAAGTGTTTAAGAATGTTGGTCTTTTTGTTTTCAACAGGAACACTCACATTGTCCAGGCAGTCTGTTAAAGAGAAAATTCTTTAAAACCAATTGCCCATCAAGAATGACAGGGGGCGGGGTGAGGGAGTAGGCAGGGACAGAACCCGTGCCCCTCCCTGCTGGCTGGGCCCACTCCCCCCCCTACCACTGCAGCGGTGGGGGGAGGGGAGAACTGGGCCCAAGGCCAATGCTGGGGAGAAGCCAGCCTGCTGTGGGGGGGGGGGGGGGGGGGGGGGGGGGGGGGAGCAGTGGGAGTGGCCAACCTGGTGGCGGCAGGGGAGAGGGAGGAGCGGGCTTGAAGCCGATGGGGGGGAATGTGGGAGAGGAACAGACCCGGACCCAAGTGGGGGAGGAGGCTTGCTCCTCCCTTCCCCCAGCTGCTGCCGCATTGGGCCATGTCGGGCTGGACCTGGTGCTCTTCTTCACCGCTGCAGCAGGCCCACTTCTCCCCTGGCTTGGGCTCAGGTCTCCTGCCCCACCGTGTCAGGCCCAGGCCCACTCCTCCCCTGCCCCCCGCTGCTCCCACATTGGGTTGGGTCTGCTGCTCCCCCTCCACCACCATGGCAGGCTGGCTTCTCCACCCCTCCTCGAGCCCGATCCCCCCTCACACTCCCCACATCAGACCCAGGCCAGGGCCCGCTCCTCCCCCACCTCCCCTCACTGCCACCCTGCCGCTGCATCAGCCCAGGCCTGCTTTGCCTCCCCCACTGTGGTGGGCCCGCTCCCCTGCTTCCACTTGGAATCTGGGACCACTCCCCTGTT
The DNA here is from genome assembly GCF_052110815.1 of Crocodylus siamensis. Lineage (NCBI taxonomy): Eukaryota > Metazoa > Chordata > Crocodylia > Crocodylidae > Crocodylus > Crocodylus siamensis. The sequence continues at coordinate 185,580,704 of NC_143398.1, read as the reverse complement.
CTCCATCGTGGAAACAGGGGGAGGGGGCAGGAGTCACGCAGGCCCACTCCTCCGTTCCCCGCTGCCACGGCCAGCTCAATTGAAGGGAGGAGGGGCAGGCTGAGGTCAGCGCTGGTGGCCTTGCCCCCCCCCGTGGCATCCCAACCCCGTTCTCCCCTCCCGCACAGCCCCCGCTGCCGTTACCTCCAAGGAGCAAAGGGGTGGGGGGTGCGAGGCCAGCTCCGGTGGCCTTGCTCCCACCTCCATTCCATAGATTTCATCGATATTAGGGGCTGGAAGGGACCTCATCAGATCGAGTTCAGCCCTGCCGTCATAGGCAGGAAGTCAGCTGGGAATCAAGTGACCCCAGCAAGAAATACATCCACGTGTTTTTTTAAAGAGTCCCGAGTAGGTGCTTGCATTACCTCTGGAGGGAGGCTGGCTGTTCCATACCCTGGACACTTGCACCATAAAGAACTTTTTTCTTCTGTCTATTCTAAATTGGCCTTCCTGGAGTTTATGGTCATTAGACCTTGTTATTCCTTGGGGAGCTCTGGTGAACAGCTGTTCTCCCAGGTCCTGATGCATCCCTGTTATATAATTGTAGGCTGTCACCAAGTCCCTCTTGAGCCTTCTCTTCTTCAGATTGAAGAGTCCCAAGTCCCTCAGCCTCTCCTTGTATGGCCTTCTCTCCAGGCCTTGGATCATATGAATGGCTCTCTCAAGCTTCTCCACATCCTTCCTGAAGTGGGAGGCCCAATACTGGATGTAGTACTCCAGCTGCAGCCTTGCTAGGGCCAAGTAAAGTGGGAGGATGACTTCCATGGTTTTGCTTGAGACGCACTGGTGGATGCACACCAGTTTGCCACAGCATCGCGTTGGTGGCTCATATTCACCTTGTGGTCGATCAAGACCCCCAAGTCCCTTTAGGTCGTGGTGGTAGCAAGCGCAGCACTGCCAAGCCTGTAAGTATGCTGAGAGTTCTTCCTACTGAGGTGCTGCACCTTACATTTCTCTACATTGAAGCCCATCAAGTTTTGGTTTGCCCACCTTAAGAGCATGTCCAAATTGGCCTGTATCTCCAGCTTGTCCTGCAGTATGACCACCCTATCCCATAGCTGATATAACCCGCAAACTTGGCCAGTTAGCACCTGACTCCTGAATCCAGATTGTTAATGAAAATGTTAGAGAGTACTGGACCAAGTACTGAGCCCTGAGGGACTCCACTGGTCACCCTACGCCATGTTGACTCGCTCCCGTCAACTAGTACTCTTTGGGTCCAACCCTATAGCCAGTTCCCTAGCCATCAGACTGTATGATGATCAAGGCCACAGTTCCCCAGCTTAACCATGAGGACATCATGGGGAATTAAGTCAAAGCCTTTCTTGAAATCCAGATATGACATCCATGTCATCTCCCTTGTCCAGGGCACATGTGCCCTGGTCATAGAAGGAGATAAGGCTGGTCAGGCAAGACCTGCCAGTCACAAAGCCATGTTGGCTGACATTCAGATGCCTGCCTTCTGGCACCACCTGCAGGGAGCAGGGCAGTGGGGGAGGGGGGAAAGGCCAGCGCTGCTGGCCTTTCCCCCCTCCCCCGCTCCATCCCCCATGTTCCCACCATTATGGCGGCAGGCTGCCACCTGTCCAAGTGCTTCTTCATGCTCTGATTGGCTGTTTGTTAGCCAGTCAGAACACAAATAAAGCATTATGGACAGGCAGACAGACTTAGGCTTTTATAATATTAGGATGCTGAGGGAGAACTATAATTCTAGAGGCTGAGAACTTTCTAGAGGACACCTGTACCTATGATAACACTAGATATTAAGAGAAAAATTTTGCCAAAAATTTTAACCAGAAAGAAGAGAGAGACTAAATCTCATCTTTATACTTTCATCTCTATATTTTATCCCAGACTTTCTGTCTGGAAAATGCCTTCTTGTATTTCAGGGTTTTTGTAATAGAATTTTTTTTTTTTAATAAAGAGGTCACAAACTGTTAACGCCTTTTATGTCATACTGAAAAGTATCACAAATCTCAACTATATTTTTTCTCGCCTTTAGCAAATCTCAACAGACCATTTAAACCAGGGGGCGGGCAATTATTTCGGGCAGAGGCGCTGCTTACTGAGTTTTGGCAAGCCATTGAGGGCCACATGACAGGCAGCCCAGGGCAGATTAATATTAATTTTCTAATTTTTTTAGGGGCCCCACAGGCTGGATAGAATGGCTTGGCAGGCCAGATACAGCCCACAGGCCACATTTTGCCCACCCCTGATTTAAACTCTTGCTAATAGGACAAACTGCCCAGTTCAGTATCTATCTGGAATATTATAAAAAGTCTCACCATGTATTCGTTTTCTCATGCTTCTCTCAGTTACATCCCATGAAACAACAGGACTGATTTTAGCCAGTAGTAACAGGAACGTAAGTAACTAGTTCTGTGTGGTAAGCCCTACACAGAACTATCATAGTTTTTCAAATACCACTGCACAAATGCATAGTTCATTTTCAGCAGTGGTGTCCATGCTCTTTTGTATTTTGTAATAGCAAGGACCACTATTTTTAAGGAAATGTTTCCTGCCTGCTGTGTAACTTACCCCATGAAATGGGGAGTTAGAAGAAACAGCAGGCTCATTAGACTGCCGTTCATTGCCTATACCTGATTTAAACAGTAATCCATAAACTACTACTATTCTGCCCTTACAGATTTTATCTAGTAAAGCAAAAAGAGCCACTGTAAAATAGAAAAGCTGTAAACATTTCCATCATTTTGTTGTACAATTTAGTGTGTCTGACATGCTGACTCTGATCAGAATCACATGAAACAGCAAAGAGTAAACATTTAACATGTGACAGATTACATTTAACATGCAAGCAATCATGATCCCATTCACCTGGGAGAGGATCAGGCCTTTAATGTCAGGTTTGAAAAGTCATACCTCTACAAAGACATGCAACAGTATGCTGATGGTTGAGATAGGATGCTAGAGGATCCAGGATAATGGAGAGAAAAAATATTGTGTGATTAATTTGAAGTGGAGTAAAAGAAGAAAATAGAAAACATGTAATAAGAGGATTACAATTAATAATAGGGAACAAATTTTGCTATTAACATTTAAAATTTCATTAGGAATTATTTTACACATGGCAACTTTGTTTATGGGTATTGCAATGCATTTGACAGAACTTCTAGTACTCTATTAAACACTTCTCAGATTGTTGTTAGTTTGAAGAAGATAAAAATGCTAACTGTGAAGGCTTTTCACAAAGTGGTCTATTGGATGCAGTTTCTGAAACTTGTTAATATTCCATCAGGGTTCTGGGGTCAGAGTGCAAAGTCTGGGAGGAGAACAGCTGTTAGCCTGCATAAAATGCTTTTCTGTATTCAGACTTTTAACTTGCATTCTTAGGATAATCTACTAAATTCTTAGGATAATCTACTAACACAAATGATGGCATAATTCTACAACTGGTAGACTACGCAGGAATTTCCTCTATTCCCCACCCCGCCAATGCTGATTTCAAAGCCTGGAAACAGGAGTAGGCAAAAATATTTTACTACTCAGACCCATAATACAATACATTCTTCTTTTCAGAATGTCATTGATTCTGAAACACAGAATGTTTTAAAAACAAATCTGATAATCACTTCATCCTAATTAGATTCTGCTTACATAAAAAAAGATATTTTATCAATGGATATGTTATACCTGCTTCCCATCCTTAACCATTACAATGCAACAGTTATTAGAGGCAAGGATTTCTTTGAGTGATATCCCAATGTGGCAGTTGGTCTAATAAAAGATACCACCTAAAGAAACCCTTGCCTCTTGCATCATTCCTGGACCCTCATAGCTACATCACTCTAAACACACTAAGGGTGCATATACACGTACGGTTTAATGAGCATTGGCCTATTAGGCCTGCGCGGAGTAGCTAGCATTTGCTTCAGAATTGGCCAATTTGGGGGGTGGTGACTTGATTCGGCAATTTGAATCACTGTAACCGAATTGATTCGGCCGAATCTGATTTGGAGATTCAGATGCTGCCAAATCAGCTGAATCTCTGAATCAAACAGGCCCCATCCCCCACTTGGTCTCCCAGTTCCACCAATGGCTGCCCCATCCGGTCCCAGCATCCTGGGTCTTTTTAAAAAAAAAAAAAAATTAAAAAAAAAAAAAAAAAAAAAAAAAAAAGCCCTGCAATCACCAGCTGCTGCCAGGCGGGGGGCAATACCCAGTACCCCATGCTGTGTGGGGGGGGGCTCTGCCTCGAGCCCCCATCCCCCACCTGCTCTTCCAATGCATGTTAAAATAGGTGCATGGGGCATTTACACACATACATTTTTGTGCAGGGACGTGTCAGAGATCTGAGCTGATGTGCACTGTGCTGCAGTGCATGCAGTTGTATAAGTGGCAAAATGCACGTTAGTGCACAGGAAATGGTGGCAGTGAGCTTTTGAACTAAAGTACCTCCAATGTGTTTTAGTTCAAAAGTGCACCATTGACATTTTCTCAGCACTGACGCGCATTTGCCACTTATACAATTGCATGAGCTGCAGTGCCAGGCGCTTTTCAAAGCACCCGCTGCTGCAGCGCGTGCAGGTGTACAAATGCCCATGCACATTTTTTAATGTGCATTACCCTAAAGCTCATTAATGAATATGTAGATGCACCCATAATGCCCAACAATTTAGGGCAGGAGACAATTACATTATTTAGGAGAAGATTTTTTTTTATACAGGGAACATGCAGCTATCTAGGTTCAGATGTGTCCAATATGCAATTTTCTCCTTTTCTGTAACCACAACTAGTAATGGGAGTTTAATTTTATGTCTTATTTAAAAGATATTAAACCTTCAAGGGGTGTGCCCACTTATATAGTAGGCTAGGATACCAGGTTGTTAGTAGTTTAGAGGAAAGGGTACTATCAATAGCACTTCCTGCAGCATGTGGCCTTTCCTACATTGTAGTTTAGCTTTCCTTTTTTCATTTTCCTCCTTCAGTAGCCCTTATTTCCTGACTGGTAAACCATTATGCAGAAGTCAGATTCTGTTTGCCTGTTACCGGTGGTGGCTAAAATCAACAAAGAAGGAGCAAGTGCTTGAAATACTCTGACATCTGCTCAGTGCCTTACAGGTTACTGGAACAGTGCTACAGTTCCAGGATTTAACCTACCCTTTTCAATCTTTCAGAAAAGTTCCTCGACCAGGTTTAATTAATATTTTATAAATAGGGGAAGAATATAGCACTGTGGGATGGGACATTTTTACATGTACAAGTGCTGGACTGCCAGGTGTTTTGAAAAGTGCCTGGCACTGCAATACTTGCAGTTGTATAAGCAGCAAAATGCGTGTCAGCTTGGAGAAAATGGCAGCAGCGCGTTTTTAAACTAAAACACTGCAGATGTACTTTAGTTCAAAAGCACACCACTGCTGTTTTCTTCATGCTGATGCACATTCCGCCACTTATACGAGGCACACCATGGTGGACATCAGCTTCCGTGCAGAGCAGACTCAATTAATCAAGTCTGTTCCAAAGCAGCAGATCTCTGGCGTATCCAAGAACTAAAAGGTATGTGTATAAATACCCTAGAGGCCCTATGAGTCCTCTGTTCCTGTGCATATAACATATAACAAAAAGTGAAGTGGAATGTTTCCAAGGGCATGTATGTTTGTAGAGCTGGCCCTCTGAAATGCTTCAAAGGTGTTTGCAACATTGCAAGACTTACTTCTGGCTGAAACCTATGAATCGTACGTCTCCACAATAGAAAAGATTACAATTGATAATAGATAATTTATAAAAATGAAAACTTAATATTTATGAAAAGTGAAAGGGAGAGAGTAAAACTTGTTGGGATTTCTTAAACAACAGAAAATGTCATATTTTGTTTTCACAACTTTCTTCTTTTTCTGTATAATATTAATTATACTATTTTACCCAAAATTTAGATGTTCACTATGCAGACTAGCAATACACGCTTTCGGTTGGAAGGTGGTTGATTAAAGAATGATAAACACACTGGTAAGTAAAACCTCCACTGCTCAGGTTGGTTCTATGTGCACTCCACCCAAGGTAATCTCATGTTGGCTTGTTTAATGCAATTAGATCCTGACCAAAGCCTAGTAAAATCAACGAGCATTTTTAAATCAACTTAAATGGCCTCTGGATCAGGACCCAAGCATAGCTCCAGCTATTGGACCTTTTTCTTGAGACAGAGGTTAAAGGCAAACAAATGAATCAAAGACTTTAGTGTCTGTATTAAAAGAAAACTAGCTCAAGGTAGAAATTAGACATAGTTAAATTTACTAAATTACCTGGATTTGTTCTGACTTTTTCTTTAGTATGTTTGAAGTCTGAATGTGCTGTAGTAATCGCTTCTCGGCCTCTTGAAGGCTCAGACCGAGCGAAAACATTTTTTCTTCAGAACATATTGCTGGATTACAACTATACACTGCTGACAACAGACTTCTCCCCTATATGGAACTGTTTTAAAATGTTCTACTAAATAAAAGTTTTGTTCATTTAAAAAGATAATAAAAGTGCTAATTAATGGATGGTTGAAAATGATATCTTTGCTGAGATATGCATAGGAACACTCAGATAATTAGTTTAACTTTTTTATAATGCATTAAAATAATCTAAATGTATTCAACACAACTCTATATAGGAAAAACTGTAAATGTCAGTAAATGTCATACCTACTCATTAGTTCTGTTTAAATTCTGTAAATGTCAGAATTACCCTGATGGTCTGTAATCAAAACTTACTGGGAGGAGAAATTAAAAAGTTGTGCAAGGGGGAGTCCAAGGTTGCAGTTTCTGTTGTTATAGTTTGTATATTACTAACTGTAATTTTTGTAGAGGTACACAAGATGAAAATCTGTTCTTGCAGTAGTAAAGTGGATCCTAGTTTTATCATTTGTTCTTCCTGTAGGCAAGGCATCTGGCATCTTTGGGAACTGTGCACTAGTAGTTTCTGGATTACCTCCTTTCCAATTACCTGTCATGTCGGATGATGGGTGTAGGCAGCACACATGTAAGAAGCCATCCAAACTCCGCCAGTGTGTGTAGCAAAGGTCCATAATCTGTTTTGATTTCATATCCCTATATTATAAGTACAAAAAACGTATTAAGAGCACTTTTACTAGGGTAAGAGAGGCAACAGCAATTGTTTTAAGACCTGAAGCTAAGAACTGTTGAAAGGACAGAGTGAGAGAATTTTCCACCAGTGATTCTCTAATGGAAGAAAGCAACACTGACAAGTTCCCTGCAGGACAAAGCACAGTCAAGAAGCACAAGTCTAGAGGCTAAATTGATTCAATCTTTGCAGGTTAGTCTAAGCTACATAGATTGAACTGATAAGTAAGTGAACAGATATTCACTTTTGATTTGAGAAATGCCACCACATGGCTGCAGTAGGCCAGGCCAGGGACACTAGAGCATGTCTCCCCACTCATCTGGAGCAGACAGCTTGGGGCAAGGCTGGCCTACTCACACTTCGAGGTGGGGGTTTGCAGGGGAGGTGCAAAGTATCTTGGGAGAATCACAGAAAATTAGCGTTGGAAGGGACCTCAGGAGGTCATTTAGTCAAACCCTCTGCTCAAAGTAGGACCATCCCCAAACTAGATCATCCCAGCCACGGCTTTGTCTAGCTGGGTCTTAAAAACTTCCAAGGATGGAGAATTCACAACCTCTCTGGGTAACCTGTTCCAGCATTTTACTACCCTCCTACTGATAAAATTCTTCCTAATATCTAACCTAAACTTTTCTCAATGCAACTTGAAACCGTTGCTCCTTGTTCTGTCATCTGCTACCACTGAATACTGGGGGACTGAGTTCACTTGAATCTGGAGTGGATCTGGGACAGCAGTTCAATAAACCAATTTAACCTAAATCAGTTAAATCTGATATTAAATGCATCCAGCTTTATCATACACCAGTTTCATCCATTTTGATAGCAGTTTACGTGAACTGAAATTCTTGTGTTATAGATCTGAATTAATTTCTGATCACTTTTAATGATGTATGTGTAATTTCTGTCCCTAGCCCTGGAGGGCGGCAAGAGAGGCACGGCCAGACTGCAGTGGGAAAACAAAGAGATTTAGCTCTTTGGTTCTACATCTGTCTGCCACTCAGGTGCCTCTTTTCAGCCAGGACTGCGTGTGAGATCAAGTGTCCAAGGCCTCTGGCTCTCTGCAGGCAAATAGCTATTAAGTCAGAAACATTTTTTTTTGTGAGGTTTTTACTTTTTGTCCTTAGCTGAGTGAACGTTGTTTTTCAAAACTTCGAAATTTTCTGCAGAATTCAATTACCCTGGAGTAATGACTAATTACTGCTTTTTTTTATACACTTTAGTATGAGAGCAACAGAGCTACACTTGCTTAAAACTATGACTGAATTGGTCCCAAATCTGTAAATCTGCATATCTGCTTGTCCTGGGACCCGAGGAAGCCGGGAAGACTTACTGGGAGAGCAGGATGCCGCAACAGAGAGAGCCCGCGCGGCTCGTTAGCCATGTCTATGTACAGCTGTGGCCGGCAGCTGACAGTGACGTCAGCCGCCGGCCGGGAGATTTAAAAATGGCGGCCGCTGCTCCGGAGGCAGCGGATGGAGAGGGGAACAAACGGCTGGCAAAGCCGCCCCTGCCGTTAGCCCAAGGGTTCGAGAGTCTGGGAGCCTGGAGAAGAGGCGGAACGGTTGGATCACCAGCGGATGAAGCCTGCGGTGGCAGATCGGGTGAGCAACGAAGGATCCAGACCACCCAGGAAGATCCCGAGACGCTTGTAGTAAGTGCCGTGGCAGTGGGTGCGGGAAGCACCGAAGAGGGGCGTGAGGCTGAAGGCTCACTTGGCGGGAGAGAAAGATCAGGGCGGGATCGCCGCCTGGAATAGAAGGCATTGATTGAAGAATATGGGGACAGCGCTATATATCCATCCAAGAGACGTCACTCCTGGGCAAGACCTTAGGGGCGTTGGTGGCAGGTCAGGGAGGTAGACCTTATAGAAGGATCACTTTGAGGAAGTACGCAGCTGATGATGTAGGGTGACGGATCGGTGGTGGGAATTATCCTTTGTAATAGGGCTGGAACATCTATATTGGCAGGGAAGGAGTCGGCTGGCACATCACGGAGCAGGTGCAGGGAAGTGGAGACCGCAGGTGGCGTGAGGCCGGGGTGTAGGGGTGGCAGGAGCCCTGTATGTAACCGATGAGGCCAACCCGGGACACCGAGGGACCAGTGGACTAGCCCCGCCCCACTGGGATAACAGCAAAGTCGTGGCAGGCGAGAAGCGGGGTTGGTCGAAGCGGGTATACAACCAAACGTAGTAACACCAACGTTCGGTGAAGAGGGCGGTCGCCAGGACAGAGCCAGACTACTCGTAGAGAGCTACGAAGGCCCGTCGGGGATGCTGCTTATATGCATAAAGGAAAGATTTCAAGTAATATTTCCTCAAAGACATGTATGTGCCTCTTTTCAGATCAATAATTTGATAAACTTCTTTAAAAAAATAAAAAATTGGTAACAACATGGTGTTTGGCTTAAGTAATATAAAACAAATATAATTTTTTTAGCAAGTGTAAAACATTATTTTTCACATAGTTTTGTAGGTATTTGATTATAAACACAGAAATTGATTATTCAGTTTATACTTTCAGTGATAGTCCTGTTTATGAAAGAGGATTACAATTCTCTATCCTAAACTTGTATCTAATTTCAATAAGAACAGACTAAGGAAAAAACAACACAAAAAGTAAACTGCTCTGGAAACAGTGAATTACCTCAATGACTGTCCATTGTTCTACAACTATTGCATCGTTTCCTTTCCTGTTAGAACCTGGAACTCCTGAGCCTTCTTCTTCATATAAAAAAAAACCTTCTATAGATTTAGGCAAGTGATCTCCTGTAGAAACAAGGACACATTTAGATGGACTGTATTTAGGCCACATACTGAAAGATGTCTGCAATGGTTTAACTTTACAGACTGTGAATAATCCTTGGAAGTCAAGTTATCCAAGACATCAAATTACTTCAGTTTAATGTCTTTGTTTCTGGTTGTCTCAATCACAGTGCTGAGACTACTATGTCAAATTATTAAACAAAAACATATTTTCTGTGTTTTTCAGTGAGCGAGCTATTAACAAAAGGCAGGTTTCTATATTAGTAAAAGTATTAGCAAGCAAACGACATACTTAAATATTAACTTCTATTTCTTATACATGAGAAAATTATTTACTGTTTATGTAACACATAAATACAGAAACTCTATACTCAACCTTTAAATTATATAGGTATAACCACAAACAGTTATTGGAAAGGGGAGAGGATTAAAGGAAAAATTGAGCATAAATTGCAATGTCTATCCACAGTTAACCTAAACCCCCCCCGCAAATACCTATATGGCCACAGGAAGAACCTGAAACAGAAATAATTGTAGAAGGATGCCTGATGGGAAGGAAGTTTCAGAGAGCACCTCCCTGACTTACTTCTTGACACTATCCAGCTGGCCAAAACTAAAGCTGTGCACCATATCATGGTTCATTCTCTGTCTTTGATAGCATAGTGCAATTCCTAAGAGTCATCTGCAAGCTGTTTGTGCAGTTGTTCCTTAGTAGCTGAGAATCTTAAAAACTAAAAAAAAACAACAACTAAATTTAAACAGAAAGTAGAAATACTATAAGAATATCAGTTTTTAATCCTCTCCAGCATGCCATGAATATGAGAAGAAGACTGGTTCTGTAACATAACTTACAGCTATGCAGAACTACTATTTATTTTTCTGTAAAGTAAGTAAATGAATAAATAAATAAAAAGTTCTATAATTAGCCTAACTCAGAATTTTACCAGATGGAAATACATTTTCTAAATAAGTTATGGATTCCAACTTCTCAAACATCTGTTTTCTAATGCCAAGTATTGAGACATAACATTTACTTCTTTTGAGTCCATATTTATAAAAAATAATATTTGTTTCTGGACATATGGATATTTAAAACCAATAATTTACATGCACATATGCCTATCATGCAGATATAGAAAAAGAAGACATAATATTTTATTTTTACACATGCATTGAGATAATATGGTTAAGTCTGCAAATACAAAATGAGTGCATAATCATACACATTTTTATTATTGTTTGTAACAGCTCAGTTCTGTAATTCAATTAACTACAAAACTTATTTTGAGATATCAGGAAGACACTTGAAATAATCTCTTAAAGGTTAAAATATTTCCTACTTTATTGTTATTATAAGCGGGTGAAATAGGACTCTGTCGAAATATGTAGAAAATAAAATCACCATTTTTTAAGTCACCCCTCCATCAAACTTGCTTGAATACTCTTAACACCAGCACTGCCTTTTTGGACACCGTGATCAATATCCAAGATGGTAAAATTCAAACCACCATATATAAGAAACCCACGAACCAACATACATATCTACACAGAACCAGCAGTCTCCCTAAACACAACAAGGAATCTGTAATATATAGCCAAGCTCTCCAATACCACCGAATTTGCAGTGAGGAGAACACCTGTGACTGCCACCTCACAAATTTCAAAAAGGCCTTCACATTTTTGAAAGAGCCACCCGGATACCACGTGAAGATTTGCTGTAGTACAAAAAGAAAATTCCCTACAAACTGCATACCATTAGTTATGACATATCACCCTTGCCTGGAACCTACACAGAAAATCCTCAAACAATTGCAACACATACTAGAAGACCCCTCTCTTAAAAGAGACCTTTTCAGAACCATCCATCCTAGCCTTTAAACAAGCACTGAACCTTGCTAACCTCATCACTAGAGACAAACTCCCTATGACCAAAACCACATCAAATGGATCCAGACAATGCCAGGACAAGAAATGCAAAACCTGCCAACACATATCCACCGCCCCCCACAATAACTTCACCCCACAACAGCACCATCAGCATTCCTGGATCTTAGAGCTGCACCTCCAGAAATGTTATACATGTCATCCAGTGCACCAAATGCCCTGATGGAAAACATGTTGGAGAAACCAAACAACTGGACACCAGAATGAATGTACAACAAAAATCTAACAAAAACAAGAATACTCAACTACTTGTGGGGTCACACTTCTCACAGGGCCATCATTTCCTCTCCAATCTCTCAGTTCTAATCCTCAAAGAGAATTTACAAAATACCTTCCACAGACAAGCCTACGAACTTCATTTCATAAATATACTGGATACAAAAAAATCAGACTTAATACAGACATTGGTTTTATGACACATGATACAACCTGCCTGACATCTGATTCTACAGGTACCTGCCTGACCTATCCTCTTACATCCTTCTTTCACCACACCTTTTCTCCCCTCCCCTTCCCTACTTTTCTGCCCTTTGTCTCCCTGATTTCCTACTATTTCCTTCTTCATTGAGAGCCTCTTTCTTACTGTAGCAGGACACCAGGATGCCTGCTACTAGATAATGGTGTAGCAGGGCACTAAGGAGCCTGCTACTGATAGTGGTGATATAGGCCTAGCTGCCACTCGATAGGGCAGCACAGCTGTGAGCTGCCAAAGCAACTAATTGGGTCAGCTGACCGCCAGGGGGCAGGGCCTGGCCTTTATAAACAGAGGAGGCTAAGGCCAGAGCCAGCCCCCTTCTGGCAGCCTAAGGAGTAAGAGCTCTGCTAGAGCGAGCAGGGCGGTGTTGTGCAGCAGCATGCGGATACAGGGTGGAGAGGACCCTGACAGGGATGAAAGAAGGATAGCCAGGTTGGCCTAAGATTTGTGTTACAGTCTAAGGGCCTTGTGTTTCTGTTTGGTTTGGCTGTTGTGATTATTACACCGGAGGACCGGGCGAGGCTGTAGGAGTGGAGGAGGCCTCAAGGGAGCTCTCCGGTAGAGGGGGAGTTCCTGGCACCACGGAGGGTGCCACATTGTGGGGGTGTCCCAACCCCAGCCCAGCGGGGGCAGCTTCGGGAAGAGCTTGGTGGACGCAGAAGCCCAGTGGGGCATAGGCCCAGGAAGGTGGGTCTGAGCTAGTGGGGTATCCCGACCCCTGCCCAGCGGGGACGATATTGGGACGAGCCCCAATTGGGAACCCAATTGGGAAGAGCCCCATTGGGGCACAGGCCCAAGAAGACGGGTCTGGGGGCCAGGAGAGGCTAAGGCCGCCTGAGCCCCAACCTTGGGAAGCCTGAGTCGGGCATAGAAGGCCCCAGTGTGGGCAGGCGTGTGAAAGGTTTATGTATTGTTTATGATTTCTATCACTAGTACCCAAAACCAATTTTAGATCTAGGCTATTTTCTTAAAAACATAATTTCACATTATTATCAGCTGAATACTTTGCACTTCAAGAAAGCTGATACATAAAATATTTCAAAAACCTCCCCCGCAATTTGGATTTTAAAAGATGTGTGCCTACTTTGCTAGTACATTTGGTGGTGCTATCCCTTATTCTCTCACTTTTACTTTTTATTTTATTTTGCTTTTAAAACAGAAAACCCTTTTTGGTAGGAAATGTGTTTGTAGAGTATCTTAGGCAATCCTGTATTATAAATCAACAAGATTGATCAAGTCCAACCAGTTGCAGAAATAATCTTCTGCCACAGGCCCTATGTAGGTTACAAAAAATCATTTGATCTAAGAACAGTTATTTTCAGAAGCTATGAGAACAAAATTTGTCAGTATTTTGTTTATTAAAGTAACTTTACTCCTAATTTTAAAACACGAGATTGTGCAATTAACATTAATCCATAAGAAAATCCAATGCAAACCTGTTGGTTGTTGCCAATTTTGTTTTTTTATTGGCAGAAAACTTAGCTATAGAAATTTACCAGCTAAGCTGTCTTTTTATATCTAGTGAAGGGAGAAGGTAACATTTCTTTTTTTGTCTGGGCAATTTAATATCGTGATAGAACCCAGAAAATAAAGATAATATTTCATTTTCTAAGCAACTCTCATTTTTTTTGATTCCTAACACCAAAGAACCTACCATGTCAACATTTTATTTTTCTGTTTCTTAGCTTTCTTGGAGAGCAAAATTGTCAACTAATTATATTATTCTTTTAGATACGCCTCAAGAACCAATCAGTCAAGAAAGAACCCATTAGCTAATAGCAGCTGTAGCTCTTTCTCAGGTTACTGACACTTGATCGACTGGAGAAACCCTCACCCACAAGTTGGGCTGTTTCTTTAAATGTGTGCAATGTAATCCAGCACTGTCATACCCAAGATCCCAAATTGCCAGCAAGGCTAGGCAGTATCAGAGGCGCTATGGAATGCCTATAAAAGATACTCCCTCACTGTTAAATATAGAAAAGTTCTTCATAAAGAAGAAATGGTAGACACAGAGCATGGGAGACTTGCAAAACTTCTGTTGGCCAACAGCTGAAGAAATTAATTTTGGCTAAAAGATTTATTCCTTAATGAACTGGGGTCTCTGGTGCGCCAGCTGGAGGAGCTCCAGGCCACAGTTCAGAGACTGCGTGCCATCAGGGACTGCGAGCAGGAGATAGACTCCTACTGCCAGGCCCTTCTCCCCCAGGAGCCGCAGGGGAGAGCACCGTCTCCCTCCACGACTAAGGAGGACTCTGGGACCTCCCGCTCTGCCCAGTCAGGGGCATGGACCAAGGTGGTCAAGGGCCCGAAGGCCCGCTGCACCAAGGCCCCTCCCTCGCCGGAGCTTAGCAACAGGTTCGCACCTCTTGCAGCCCCAGCAGAGCCTGCTCAGTTGCCAGCTCCTGCAGGCAACCCAGGCTCAACCACAGCTACTGCCCCCACGCTCCCCAAGTCAAAGCGAAAGGTGTTTGTTGTGGGAGACTCCATCCTGCGGGACACTGAGGGGGCAATATGCCGTCCCTACCCCTTAGCCTGGGAAGTCTGCTGCTTCCCGGGGGCCCGCATCCGAGACATTGCGGAGAGGATCCCGCAGCTCCTCTGGTCCACAGACCATTACCCCATGCTCCTTATTCATGTGGGCACCAATGACACGGCTCGGAGCACCCCCAGCCAGGTCATGAGGTGCTACAGGGAGTTGGAAGCGGGGCTTAGGGGTCTGGGAGCTCAGGTGGTGTTTTCGTCAATCCTCCCAGTCTCGGGCTATGGGCTGAGGAGGGAGAGGAGAATCCACACACTGAACCAAAGACTGCGGAGCTGGTGTCATCGGGAAGGCTTTGACTTCCATGATCACAGCCCGCTCTTTGGTGAGAGAGGCAGCAAGCTGCTGGGAAGAGATGGCCTCCATCTCTCCCCCCTGGGGAGGAGGCTCTTCTCAGCCAGGCTGGCTGATCTGCTCCACCGGGCTTTAAACTAAGCCCGCTGGGGGATGGGGGAAACGACTGCCACTGCTGGCCCGCTGAGCGACCCTTGCAAAGCCAACAGACCAAGGCACTTAAGGGAGCCCACCCCTGCTCCAGCCCTGGCACAATCTGTGGGCAAGGCAAGAGCCCCTAAGGGCACACTTGCCTGCCTGTACACTAATGCCAGGAGCCTGGGCAACAAGCAGGAGGAGCTTGTCCTCCTGCTCAGTGCAAAGAATTATGACATCATTGGGATAACGGAGACCTGGTGGGACTCCACTCATGACTGGACCACGGGTATAGAGGGCTGTACCCTGTACAGGAGGGATCATGTTGACAAAAGGGGCGGGGGTGTAGCTCTCTATGTGAAGGAAAGCTACATGTCCCTGCAAGCTGATGTTGGCGACCGGCATGGACAGCTAGAGACCCTCTGGGTAAAAATTCGTGGGAAAAATGGCACAGGGGACACAACGGTGGGAGTCTACTACAGACTTCCCACTCAAAGTCCTGAGCTTGACCACGAGTTCGCCCGGGAACTGACTGAGGCCGCTTGCTCCAGGACCTTGGTTGTCATGGGTGACTTCAATTACCCGGACATCTCGTGGGAAGATCACTCAGCAAAATCCGAGCGGTCGCAAAGCTTTCTCTCATGCGTGGATGACCTCTACCTGACTCAAAAAGTCTATGGGCCAATGAGAGGCAAAGCGCTGCTCGACCTGGTACTGGCTAAGGGGGACAACCTAATCGGCGACCTAGTGATCGATGGGAAGCTGGGTGACAGCGACCACGAGCTGATCACCTTCACCATCCGCCGTAAAGCTGGCAAGTCAGTCAGCAACACAGAAGTCCTTGACTTCAGAAAAGCTGACTTTGACAAGCTCAAGAGGCTTGTTGGTCAGGCCCTCAGGGACCGTGACACCAGGGAGATGGGAGTTCAAGAAGAGTGGTTGCTTCTCAAGGAAGCGATCCTCAGTGCACAAGCTAAATCTATTTCAACACAGAGGAAAGGCAGCAAGAAGGCACAGCAGCCCCCCGGCTCTCTAGGGACCTAGCGGACCTCCTGAGGTTAAAAAGGAAAGCCTACAAAGGATGGAGGACGGGATTCACCTCCAAGGAGGATTATTCTGCACTGGTCCGGTCCTGCAGGGAGCAAACCAGGAAAGCCAAAGCTGCAACTGAACTCCAACTAGCTTCAAGCATCAAGGACAACAAAAAGTCCTTTTTCAGATATGTGGGGAGCTGGAGGAAAAGCAAGGGCAATGTTGGACCCCTGCTAAACCAGATGGGGCAACTGATGCCCAGGAAAAAGCCAACCTATTAAATAGGTACTTTGCGTCAGTCTTTCATCAGTCCCATGGGACGTCCATGCCTGCTATGGGACAGGGAGATCCGGGTCATGGGGATCCCCTACCCTCCATAAATGCTGACCTCGTGAAGGAACACCTTGAGAAGCTGGATACCTTCAAGTCAGCTGGCCCTGACAACCTGCACCCCAGGGTACTCAAGGAGCTGGCGAGTGTCATAGCCCAGCCCCTGGCACGGATCTTTGAAAACTCCTGGCGCTCTGGTGTAGTGCCCGAAGACTGGAAGAAGGCCAATGTGGTGACGATCTTCAAGAAAGGGAGGAGAGTGGATCTGGCTAACTACAGGCCCATTAGCCTGACTTCTATCCTGGGGAACATCTTAGAAAAGTTTATTAAGGAGGCCATCCTTGAGGGACTGGCCCAGGCTAACATTCTAAGGGATAGCCAGCATGGGTTTGTTGCGGGTAGGTCTTGTTTGACCAATCTCATTTCCTTCTATGACCAGGTGACCTATCACCTGGACAAGGGAGAAGAGATTGATGTCATATATCTTCACTTCAAAAAAGCCTTTGATCTGGTATCCCACGATCACCTCTTGGCCAGACTGGCCAGTTGTGGCCTTGGCTCCACCACGATCCGCTGGCTGGGAAACTGGCTCTGTGGTCAGACCCAGAGGGTTGTAATCGATGGCAGTGACTCATCGTGGTGCCCTGTGACCAGTGGGGTCCCTCAAGGCTCTGTCCTGGGACTCATCCTGTTCAACATCTTCATTAATGATGTGGATATTGGAGTCAGGAGTGGACTGGCCAAGTTCGCCGATGACACCAAACTTTGGGGCAAAGCATCCACGCCAGAAGATAGGCGGGTGATCCAGCGTGACCTGGACAAGCTCAGCAAATGGGCGGACGAGAACCTGATGGTGTTTAACACTGAAAAATGCAAGGTTCTCCACCTTGGGAGGAAAAACCTGCAGCATCTTTATAGGCTCAGCAGTGCTACGTTGGATAGCACTACAGAAGAAAGAGACTTGGGGGTCATCATGGACCAGAAGATGAACATGAGCCTCCAATGCGATGCTGCAGCTAGTAAAGCGACCAAAAAGCTGGCTTGCATCCATAGATGCTTCTCGAGCAAATCCCGGGACGTCATTCTCCCCTTGTACTCGGCCTTGGTGAGGCCGCAGCTGGAGTACTGCGTCCAGTTTTGGGCTCCACAATTCAAAAAGGATGTGGAGAAGCTTGAGAGAGTCCAGAGGAGAGCCACGCGCATGATCAGAGGTCATGATCAGAGACCGTTTCAGGCTGGACATAAGGAAGAATTTCTTTACTGTCCGAGCCCCCAAGGTCTGGAACAGTCTGCCAGCGGAGGTGGTTCAAGCACCTACATTGAACACCTTCAAGAGTAAATTGGATGCTTATTTTGCTGGGATCCTATGACCCCAGCTGACTTCCTGCCCTTTGGGCAGGGGGCTGGACTCGATGATCTCCCGAGGTCCCTTCCAGCCCTAATGTCTATGAAATCTATGAACTGTAACGGGTATTTCCAGAGGAGTTTTTCTTTTATCACCACCAGTGAAAGAGGTATACTAGAGACTAAGGATGTGATTTCACTGAATCAAATCAAAAGGAATCTTTGCATTAACTTCAGCAGTGTTTGGATTGGGGCCTTTGAGTCAAGATATACCTTCAAAATTCACCATTTTTTGCATACGGGGACATGGCTTAATAATGAAACCTGTGTAATTTCTGTGCATTTAAGAGCGGATCCATGGCTTTTAATAATTACTAAACTTTTTTTTCCCTCAATGTGATAGCAGTGTGACAAAAAGTGAAGGATTTACATGAAGGGGCATTTTTTTCAAAAACACTAAGGGAACAGACAGACTTTAGGGCCTTGCTCTAACTCATGGTGCTTTACATAAAGTGCAACAGGTGTTTGCCTGTTGGGTTGGGGGAAGTGCAGAGCTGGAGCCAGCCTGCACTAACCCAGGCCAGCACGTAGGAGCATTCCAGCAGCCTCCCATGAGGCTGCCAAACCACCCCTTTCCCCAGCCCAGCCCTACCCCCCCAGGTCCAGGGAGGGAAAGAGGGGAAGGACCTCCCAGTTGCTGAATGGCCAGAACTGGGAATAGGGTGGGAAATGGGGCCCCCTTGCCTTGTCCATCCCCCCCCAATCTAGGGTACTGGGGGGAGCTGGATTTGGCCCAGGAGGCGAAAAAGCTCCCCCAAGTTCTGGCCATTACTGGCTGCTCCCAGCTGCTGAATGGTCAGAGCTGGGAGGAGGGATGGGGAATGGAGCCCTCTCGCCTTAGAGGCCTGACCTGGCTCCCCCCCAGTACCCTAGCTGGGGTAGCTGGGGAGGGCCACAAGGTGAAGGGGCCCTATTCCTCCCCCCCATTCCCCTCCCCCCAGCACAGCTATAGCCATTCAGCAGCCCGGAGCTCCCTCTCTTTTCCCTTGACAGCCCAGATGCCAGGGCTGGACACCAGCCCAGCCCCGCCCCATGTGAAAAAATAACCCTGGAGGGAATGCAAGTTCCTTAAGGCGCTCTGCTTTTGATTGCCTTAATGTGATATTTGATTTAACCAGGGTTAATTTTTTGCCCAACTGGCCATTTTAAATGCTCTTGGCAGCTAAGCACGAATGTTATGACATGGCTGTAGAGCACTTTCAGGGGCCAGATCACTCTAAAATGTCACTGCTGTCTGCACCCTGAATTCTTAACAGATTTAATTGTTTATAAGGATTCATTTTTATTGTTTATTGATTTACTTTCAAACATTTTATCTACTATAAATTTGTTTACTTTTTCTTTTAAATTGCTCAGTAACCCATATAATCTTAACATAGGGAAGCTTCATAGAGTTATTATTAAATAGACCAGGAAAAACAGAATGATGTTAAGTAACATATATCCTGACCAGAAGTTGAGAGATATATTACAGTTTAACTTGGATAAAAATTTATCTTGAACCAGTCTATAAACATGGGAGAGGGGGTGACGAAAAAGATTTGCAGCTCCTCCTGCTAATCATTTTATCCAAGGTAAATAACCCTTATACACCTTTAAAATAAATAATTAAATAGTAACTGACTGCCTTTTTAGCTGCAAACTGAAGAACGAGATTTCTTTCTCTCAAATGCATACATGAACTGAATAAATATGACAAAGAATAGTGGCATGAAATACACTTTTAAAATAAATAATTAAATAGTAACTGACTGCCTTTTTAGCCGCAAACTGAAGAACGAGATTTCTTTCTCTCAAATGCATACATGAACTGAATAAATATGACAAAGAATAGTGGCATGAAATAACAGTGATGCACAGCAAAAGTTCTAAACATTTTTTTCCTTTCTTCAGTACTCATATTGTGAAGCAGACTAGATAGACAGGCACACTAATATATTTATTATTAAAAAACTATATAGTGCCACATAGGGAAACTGAATAGTGAAACTGCTATCAGGTAACAAGCAGCTACTAAATGACTCATAACAATTTCTTTTACATTTATTATTTAGCTGTCACCCTTAATATACTTGATTATTTTCTATAGAATGATTTTGAATCTCGCAGAAATTGTTTGTGAGAGTCTAAAGAAACACTTCAGTGAACTTTTACAAAGCAGCTTTTCTGAATTACAGTCCTGTGCTTCATTCACTCATACATAACTGCCATAAGCAACTATAAAGGAACACTGATCACTTAGAATCTAGGACAACTGAGGCAACCAAACTTGGTCAGACAACAAAATGCTAGGTTAGAGGAATATAAACTCTCCATTTAGCATGATATAACTTTTCATTTCTTATGTAATCAGTAACACTGGCAATGAAGTAGGTCAAGCAGTTCAGATCTATTCATCCAGCATCAGTGTACAACCGTAAAATATTCTTTTCTTTGCAGTATATTCTAATTTTAAATGATTTAATACCAAGCTACAGAAAAAGCAGTTTATTAAGCACTCTTCACTAAAGATCAAAATTAGTTTTAAATACTTGGAAAAGATTTTGCTACATAAAATGTTACTTTTGAAACTCTTTAATATAACTTACTATTTCTGATGTCAGTAAAGGCAGTAAAACATCTTAATTAAAACATTATTCATGCCTTAAAAGGCACAGTAATTGAATGCGTTAAGCCAAAGCAGCTTTCAACTAAAAAATAGTTTTTGATGTTGAGAAACTCAAGTATTATTACTATTTACAATAGTACTAGCAATGCCAAGAATCTTTGTTGCAGGGTGTGCTGGCTCTTAACAGGATTCAGACTCAACTGTGCTTTGGGCTCTCTTGCTAAGTGATTAATTTAAGTTTGGGCATGGATGTGGCTGAGTCAGGTGCCCAGGAACAGGTGCCAGTGCAAAGACCAGGCTTCCTGTAAGATGGAACCTGCTCTGTCAGGGTAAAGTCCAGAGGCTAGAAAAAGGCGAAGGGGAACCTCTTTAGGGAAGCACAGCCTGTCCCGGTTGCCCTGTTCAGAGGAATCTGAGGAGCAGAGGAAGAGTGCTAGAGGCTAAAGGGTGATGCTGGAGAGAGAAAAGCATGGACATTGAATAGGGGATACAAATGGAAAGAGAAGACCAAGATCTCCATGCCAGCCAGATGGAGAGGTCTGGTAGGAACTACCTGCAATGAGGGATAGGAATGAAGATGAAGGAAGAAGAGATCTGAGGAAACTGCAGGCAGAACAAGTGTAAGCAAAGAGCTGAAGAGATTGTAGAGTGGAGAAAGGATTTTTTTAGTTTAATTTTATATTGAATATTTTAGATCATTAGAAGGGGTATTATTTGACTTGTACGGAATCTGATAACTTTAAGAAATGGAAACTGAGGTGGCAGCTGTGTCTAATGACAGCACAAGTAAGATTTGACTTCAGATCCTGAATAAGCATCATACAAAATACTTAATAAGAGCCAGCCTCTGCCCCAAAATAATTATAAGCTAAAAGCAACTGGGTAACTGTGACAAAATTTATATTAGAAGCCAGGATTATTGATTTCTTTTAATTAATTCTAATAAAACTGTTTGTGAAATCTTGACACTTAAAACAAACCAGCAGCAGCAACAAAAAAATGACTGAAAAAAAGCAATCCCACCCTTCCAAAACAACAAAAACCCCTCTTGCAAAGGGATGGACATTGGTGAACCTCCAGGCTAATATAGAAGTCTAGATCTAACTTATTTATAAATTCTAAAATTATAAACCAGCACAAGCAGTCACAAAGAAAGCTTGATGCTTAATGATGATTGCTGAAATAGCTAGCAATACAACTGCAGCAAGCCACATGTCTCTCTCTTTCCTGTTGGATAATGCATGGTTAAAGAGCCAAATACTAACTTCTAAAATGAACAGGGTTGGGTTCAATTATAATATGTTGTTGTCAGTTATCATCCAAAAGAATTATAAAGTTCTTGGTGGGTGATAACATATTTGTGCATTTACAATCTCTGAATGCTCAGGAACTTAAATGGAGCCAAGAAGCTGTCCTTAAAGGCCTAATATTTCAGCCCTAACAAAGACAGAAGAACACTAATTCACTTCAAAATATGCTATTAACACAATAAAGCCTACAGGAAGAGGTCTACAATATACTATTTGTATTGGTTTTATTTAATAGTGATAATACTCTATTTACCATGGAAGTATAGGTTCCTCAAGATCAACTGGGGGTGCTCAAAAATCACAGGTGTGGACTCAAGTAAATAGTAAGGGGGAGGTGCTCAATGAATCAGGGAAAATTGTGCATAAATATTTGTGATTACAATTTTTTTCTGTTTTTTATTAAAATAGCAGGGGCACTAAATTCATATGTTACTGCCTCCATGTTGCACCAGGCAAAAGAAAACAGAAATTTAAATTTTTCTAAGAGATGACCGTCAAAGAAATATGGAAAGGCCTTTTTATTTTTTAAATAATCTCGCATTCTTTTAATTACAATGACAACGGAACCATTTCTAAAATTTTCCTCTTCAAACTAAGAACCACAATTTGACCTACATTTTGCAAAACAAACATATAATAGTTTAAAATTTCAAGAGAAATATGATTTCCGGAATTACACTTACCTTTAGAAATATCCCAGTGTACAAAAGAATCAATTAATGATAATCCTTGTTTATAATAAAAGGTGGTTAATTCTAGCCAATCTGCATCTAGGGAACTAATAACTGACCCTTTTCTTGTTACTTTCATAGACAAAATGCCTTCATGATATGTCCAGCAGGTTGAATCATCATCAAAAACATTGAAGACTGAATACAACTTATCTAGAGAAAAGAAAAAACAATGCTTCAAATGAACACAGTCAACTTAAGAATACTTTTTGGCTAAACATTTTTATTTTTAATGTAATTTTAATATGAAAACTGAAGATTAGAAAAATATGCTTTCTTCCTTTTTCAACTTGTTTTTACATTTAGAACAAATTATATATAAATATTTTTATCACTCACCTATATAATCACTCAGCTAGGTAAGTTCTCCATGATGTCTGTGTGGTCTTTCACACAGCAGCAGGAGAGAGAAATATAATAATAAGAAAAAATACCAGAATAGGTAAGTATAAAACCTAAAGTATTGACTTGGGGGAATGGTGCCTGAAACTGCTTTAACTTTTAAAAAAAACTGACTAGGTTTCAACTCAAAATCAGTTTTAGGGAGCCTGGGGAAAAAACCCAAATACCCTGTCTTTGGATACCACAATACAGAGTTCGGTAGTGTGCAAGCAGACGCAGGCATGGGCTGTGCAGGTGAGGTATGTAGGGAAACTGAGGCATAAACTGTGGATAGGGTGGAGAGCAGTGGCAGCAGGGGTCAGGAGAATCAGAAGCAGGGGTCAAGAAAATCTGGCGATCTTTCCACCTGCACCCCCTCCCGCAGTTGAATTTAGAATTTCCCTGCCCAGGATTTGTAGCAGGGAGATGAAATTGACACGGTGGCTTTCCAGGGAAGGTACTGGAAAATCCAAGGAGTTCTTGGAGGGGTGGGCCCAGAGCACCCAGTTCCTTGGGAACCACAAGCAGGGGCCACACAGCTCTCCAGCACCTGAAAAATCCCTCCACTCCAATATCTTGCCTCAGTCCAAGTCTTCCTCCCTGTCTAGGGCTAGGGACAGATATTCAAAAAGCCCAAGCCTGAATTGATTCAATTTTTGCAGGTTAGTCTAACCTGGCTAGGCTGAACTGGTTTGTAAGTGTACTGATATCCTCTCTGGACTGAAGAAATGCAGGCACATGCCTGCAGTGGCTCAGCCTAGAACCTGAGGGGCACTAGAGCAGCCCTTCCTTCCCTTCTTCAGTGCTTAGGAGGAAGGCTGCGTCAGTAGCTACTAAACATGGGAATTAGGGGTCCATCCAGCCTCTGAATCAAAACTTCCAAGACTTTAAATGTTAGAGACTGCAAATGGGAGAGCAACAGGGGAAAAAACTCTGGTTATGCCCTGTTCACTCTTCCTTTCAGCACCCACTCTTTGCCACTGTGACACAGGCCTATTAGATATGCCATAAAGTCAGCCCATCAAAAATGCTAAAAGCCTCCCTTAATAGGAGGCCAATGGGTACACATCAACTGATTTCTTGGGACACAAAAAGAAAACAGGGATAGGAGTGAAAGTTACAGGTTCAAAACAAGGGATCCAGAAAGGGATGCCAAGCAGAGCACACTGGTCGGGGCCTGCTGCCCCCTGAATGAATCGAGGGAGCCTGTGGATGCTGAACAGTGAAATTCTGCCCAGATATGTGAACAGAGGAGTGAAAGGAAGACAGCCCTATACTCATGCAGGTTCCCCCCAACCAGAGCTTCCATCCTGGTCTTGTAAATGGCTAGCTTGTCCAAAGCCAAGAGGAGGTTGACCAGGAGGTCCCAGAGCTTGGTGGGGCCATAGAGGGGGAATACATAAAGAAAGGTGCAGGGAGAAGAGCAGCCAGAACTTCAGCAGGAAGTTCTGGAGGGGGCAAAAGAGGGGCTGCAACCTGATGCACTCAAGGTAAGCATACGCCAGGGTCTCCCTCTGTTGGCAAAAGGGGCCTGTGTTAGGGTGTCCTTAAAACGCACCAGATACACACCCATGGCGATGGCTCCATGGAGGAGCTGCCAGCTGGGGGCCTTGGATGCTCATGGGATCAGGGTAGAATACAAACCTGTCCACTGGGGACCCTTGCACTGTGACACAGGGTATGATAGACCTACGGTCTGACCCGGTAAATGGCAGTTCTTATATTCTTATGTTCTATGTTCAGTGTATGTGTGGACCCTTCTCTTCATGGACAGCTGAGAATTGGTTCCCAATCAGTGACATTCTTGGAACGGTGTGAGTGTTATGTCTCTCTGCACCTTGAGGGTGGTGTCACATGTACAACTTAACACTTACTAAGCATAGTTAAAACTCAAGCAGCTGC
This sequence comes from Crocodylus siamensis, assembly GCF_052110815.1. Classification (NCBI taxonomy): domain Eukaryota; kingdom Metazoa; phylum Chordata; order Crocodylia; family Crocodylidae; genus Crocodylus; species Crocodylus siamensis. Next base: position 185,555,742 of record NC_143398.1, on the reverse strand, counting down.
ATGTTCAAGCAGGTCAGCACAAGTTGCATGGCCTCTTAGTGTTAAAAAGCTGTCCCCTTTCAGGTGAAGATGATCTCCTTAACAGGTACTAACTTTAATAAGTCACTGCATCCCAATGATTTGCAGCTGTTACAAGTAAATGTGTGACACCCCCTAGCACTTACCTTAAATAAATCACAACATTCCAATGATTTGCCACTGTGGCAAATTAATGTGACAGCCCTAAGGTGCCATCCTGCCTGACCTCTGCCTGAATTCAAACAACATGGCTGCCTCTCTCTCTCTTTCAAATCTCTAAGCTGCTAAGACCACATCTTTTATAAAAATGTTTCCCCTCATTCCAAATAACAATAATCAGAAGTAAAAAAACAGGCCATTTTCCAAGTCTGAGCCATTAACAGGGTTAAAGCCTACTATTATATAACCTTCTTGTAGTTTCTCTGAGCTAGAAAGATGCAGTGACAACATATTCTTGTGGGGGACACATGGAAATCATCCTGAGACTGAGTGTGAAGAAAATTTGAGCAGGATCAAGATGCCCTTCAGCAAGTTTGTGCTCTCTCTCAGCACCCTTTAAAATTTCTTTCATGTTTTTGCTGTTGACCTCCTCTCCCTGCACAGCCTGCTCTGGTAGATTTTTTCTTCACTGATAAAATCCTGGCCTACTGAAGTCAATAGGATCTGTGTCTTGACTTAAACAGCACCAGGATTTTATGCTATCTTTCCAATCCAGCTCCTGTCCTTCAATGTCCCCTTGCCAGCCTCAAGTAAATCAGCAAAGAAGAAATGCAAAGTAAATAAAAGATAAAAAATTATCTGCATTATTTGTAAGACTCAACAGTCTAGCTGCCAATAGATCTGTCTAACTTTGGGCACTGACAGAAGTGACATTTTGTTGTGCGATCAGTCACTGAAAGCACTCTACAGCTGTGCACTGACCAAAGCACACAGATGCAGAGCACTTTAAAAATGGCCAACTGTGCAACAAATAGGCACTCAAAGCAGAGCACCTTCATTAACTTCTGTTAGTGTGTGCTGGGAGCAGGACTGGGCATCCCAGCCCCATCCTTGGTGCCATCCTCAGGATGGGAGAGGGGGGGTAGATGGGGAGAGAGTTCCATTTGGGGTTTGCCCAGCCTGTGCTGGAGGTTGGAGTGGGTGGATTGGAGCCCCACCCAGTATGGATTTGAGGGGCTTAAATCCACCCCCTCACTCCAGCGCAGGCTGGGTAAACCCCAGAACAGACCTCCTTTCCCTGCCTTCTCCCCACCTCCCATCCTGAGACAGCACAGGAGCTGGGAGAATGGAGTTGGGGCTAGAGGAAGAGGCTGCAGACATGTAGCCTGTCTTGCTGAATTGGCTCTAAAGTAGACCTCCACCCTCCTGATCCAACAGCAGACATCTGTTGGGTTGTGAGAGTCCGTTTAACTCACGACGCTTGCTCTAAAGTGTCATGTATTAGATCAGGAAGCTGCATGTCTGTCAGCACCAGATGTTTACTGTATTTTCAGTTTTTATTTGTTCCTTTGAAAGTTTGGCAATCCCTGATCAGAACTGGGTAATTAAAGTTCCATTGTTTAAAACCTTTTGTTTGAGCTATACTAGATTACTCTTTTTCAAAACTATCGTCTCTTTTTGATGTAGCTTATTGCTACACACATTCACTCTTGACTTTTTAGAATGGTAAGAAGCATGTCTAGTATTTTCTGATGACTCATAAGGACAACAGCAACAGCCTGTAAAGTCACTTCCTTTTTAAACATCTGCCATCTACTTTTTGCAGGAAAGGTGAGAAACAGTAGCCCATTAGACATGGACACAAAATAAAAAGCTATGTATTAGAAAACTGATAATATGTAGTTTATGTTTTGTTCTATATTACGATACTTTGTGGCCTAAAATTTGGCATTCAGACAACAACTTATTTTGGAACAACTGCACAGCTGATTGATTTAGATTAGCATGGCATATTGAAAATAGGTGCAAATCTGCAAGCAGTGTAACATACAATTCATTCACTTTCTTTCAAAATATAGGATTAGTAAAGAATAGGTGTCACATTTCCAGTTTTTGCTAGAATGATATTACCTGCTGTAATTGACTAACAGCTGAAGAAAAGACAGAAAAATTCTAAGACAAATATAAATCTTTGAAGGTACCCATAAGAATTTTGTATTCAGGACATGTCTTGATTGATAATTAGAAATGGTATTAACTTCTCTGACCATATGACTAATTGCTAGTGAAAACGAAAACAAAATCCTGTTAGAAGTCTTTGAAGAGTTCCACAAAAGATCTGAGGAAATGTCTTAGACAATATAATCTTAACTGATTATACCAATATGCCTGTATAAAGTCCTGCGACTAAGATTTTTCACTTCCTAGTTACAGCATTTCTGTTCTGCTACTTTTTATCATACTAATGAAACTTGCATTTCAAATAGGGAGGAAAGAGTTAAGCTGTAATTAATCATGATATAAAAGCTCAGCATGCTGTACAAGAACCACTTGAATTCAAGTGTTAAAAAGGGAAGGGACACTGATTATTTTGGTGCTAGAGCCATTATCTTCCCAGTCCACAAACTAAGGAGGGTGTTTAACTCTTAGCAGGAAGTGAAAAAACTGCCTTTGAATGTAATTAAAAAGTGTCTGGCACATAACAGAAGAACCCATTATACTAAACAGTAATTTTAAAACCCATTTATTAGGTACTAGGAATGAAAGGTAGCCAGTCATTACTTGAGGAAGGAAGGAAGGGTGGATGAGCTAAACAGACCTAACTAAGGAAATCTGTGTGCTTCATCACTTCTTTCCCAGAAAGAGGGTGTCTTCATTAAAAAAAAAAGTATATGGCTAATTTATGTTAGCTAATATATGGTAATTATCATGAAGTAAAATCTTAGCAAGAGCAAGATAATTTTAGATCATGAGCTATTGAGTTAAAGCTGAATCTAGTCTATATTTTATAAACTACAAATTGTCTGTCTTCACTAGGATTTTACCTCGTTAGCTTCTTTGCGTCAGCCAATGTGACATGCATTCATACCTTTTTCCTAGTCATGAGAAGGCCAAAATGACATGTCTTACATCTAGAGCTCTTAATCTTCTTCATGATGCCTCGAATAGAACATGCTGTATATTTTAACAGATAACTTTACAACCTACTTTTGCAACTAATTTTTTTGCAAAATCAACACATTTTTAAACAAAAGCATTTTCTGTTCAATTATTTTAAGCATTTCTTTAACATAATTTTGTCGTTATTATTCTATTTGATTGCATTATCCTTTTGTTGTTTTAGATGAGATCTCTCAGGGTAATACTTGAAGGTTAAAGAATCCAGGATAGATTGCTTTGCTATACATTTCATGAGTTAGAGTGGAACATTCTTGAAATACATCTCTAGCAACTAATAGGTGCCTTTTATTATAAATATAAGGCAATTCAAGGAATTTGGATTATTGTGGTGTAATCTTAAACTTCTGGCTGAATAATTAAGAGTAAATGTGGGACTGATATATCTTGGAAGATCAAAATAATATTCTTTGAATATATGACTTATTTCCCCTTAATCACACAGTGTTTTTTGATGCATGCACCAATTATATCCTTGCATTATTTTAAATACTAACATTTCACTACCTATGTTTTAACCAGCTAGTGTTTTTAATAGCTAACATAAAAAATGAGAAGAGAAATGTAATTTCCACATAGTACTGGATACATAGTATAGGAGACAGAAGTACTAGTTTTTCTTTGCCAGCTTGTTTTTAAAATGAGGCTGTATTTAAATTTAAAGAGGTCTAGTGCCTGTAACACCAATGGTTTATAAAGCAGAATATGATGAAATGTCTTACTTTATATTATTTCTTTAATCTTTTTTTTCAAGAACTCAGTATTATCTTATCCCTGCAATAAGCAGGTAGTGTTTATTACCTTCCCCTTTTCCTGGTCTAGTAGGGCTGGGACTGCCTTCTTTTCCAAATAGAAAATTAGGATCCTGTAACTGTTCACTTTCTGGCTGAACGTCTTCTATTCCACTTTCAGAAGACTGTCCACTTAATGTCCCTTGATGCCAGTTTTTATAGTTCTCATCAGCATGGTCTCTCCTGTGCTCTCTGCTCTTTCTGCTTAGTGTTGATTCAGAATCCACATTAACATCCGTGTTTGTGCCATTGCAGAATTTAGGTTGAGGAAAATGCTGTGTTATAAACCCAACAAATTTCATTCCTCTTTTAGCAGCTTCATTCACCTGTATTTGTAACAGAAAATTATTTTGAAACTCTGAATTTGTCAGTTGTAGATAAGATATTTTTATATTATACATATCTCAAACTAAAATGTTGATTTTTGAGGACACATACCAAAGACCCAATGTTCTTAACTATGGTAAAGTTCTTATATCTATTTAAGGTACCTACCTGTTAGTTCAATCAATTAGCTTATAAACTGTCTGTATGTTGAAATAACTAGGAATTCTGCAAGGAGAGTGACCTCTATGTAGAATCAAGTCAAACTGACTATACTAATGCCCCCTTAAATGTATACAGAATTCTTTATGTTACAGGACAGCAAAATTATGCTTTATGTATAGATACATTTACCATGCATTAAAATTCAGCCACTGCTGAGATCAGATTTGGAGCTATTTTGCAGCAGTCAGAATGATTTAAAGAAGCATTTCCCAAATTGGTTTATGGCCCACAGAAGTAAGGTCAAGTTTCTTGCACCCACCTTCCCACCCTGCCTTCAGCTACCACTGCTGCTTCCAGTTGGTGGTGTGGGAAATCAGCAGCAACTCTTTCAGTCACAACTTTAATGATCCAGAAATCTGAAATATACTCTTCCTTGTATGTCTTTTCTCAGCAGTTAACTTAAACAGCTATATTACTGTAACTCTTGAAATAACAATAACTTCCTGTTTCAGTTAGCCTTCAGTTTAACAGAGGAAGTGAAAATCAAAAGGAACTAAAACTTTTATTACATTGACTTGGAGTTTAGTGTTTTTTAATGACACAATTAAATCTTTTCAGAAGTAATCAAAAGTAAACATCTCTGTAAAATCATCATTTTTGCAGATTGATGTGAGATAGAATCTACTAATATTTATTCTTGCTTAGATACTGCGATTCATCTACCAATCTCAACTTTACTTGAGTATGCTACTTCAGATTTTCATTTAATAGAATATTACATTATAATTCCAGAGGGAGCTCCTGTATGTGCATATCTATATAGTAAATTTATGATTACTGTTGTCTAAACCATGTGCAACAACAAAACAAGGGATCGAATTCCACTCTCAGCAATGTAAATGGCAAAATACTTAGTTCAGTAAGTTCAGGACAGAGTCCTAAATAAAAAAGAATTTCTGAAAGGGAAAAAAGCTCTACCCACTTATTTAGACAAAAGCATTGGCAATTTCTATTAGTCAAAAATCAAGGTTAAACCTTAAACGTTAACTGTAAATACCTACACTACAGTCAAAATCCAGTGAGCAGAGATCTTAAAAAAAAACAACCTTCAATACCTTTTCTAATAGTCCTTTCACTACATCATTTGTCAGTGTTTCACACATTAAAGGACATTCCTCAATCACAAGCCTGGGGTGTCTTTGTCTTCTGGGTGCTGTATGCTTCTGGCTGGAACACAGAAAGAAAGCAGTCTTTGTCAGCAGTTTGCTGCTAACTATACAAATGCTTGTTGCACATAGAATTCTTTTCTTTTTGAAAAAAAAAATATGAACGACATCTTGGCAATACCTTTTCATGCCTTTGCTTAGAACTCATGACGCTCTCCAAGTTTACATAAAGTATCAAGTATTATACAGTCAGGAAAAAGTTCTCATATGTAATATGGGTTTCATTTATGAGTTGTTTGTATCCATTTATTGAAACATATAGCAAAGACATTTCTTTAACAGCAAATGAATCCCAAATGTGGATAGTTGATAGTGGAAATACATAAATATAATATAACAGCATACAATATAAGAACATAAAAGATAGGGTGTTTCCCTATCTGCTTTAATGCCAAAAATAGAAAAGATGCTTTCTTAATGTCAGTAAGTTACTGGTTTGACTTATAAATAAGGAACAACCACAACTATTACATAAAAATGGCTGCATTTTTATATCAGATGGTAATATTTGGCTAAACTGTCATTTGTAGTTAATCAATAGTTGAAGCATCCATATATCTCAAAATACCCAAGTTAATGTTAATAATAATGTGAAGTTACTTGTGATTTTTTTCCCATGTAAAAACAGGGAAGTGTGCAATTGTACCTGGATTACTGAATTCACTGTATTCCAAACCCAACAAAACTAGATTTGCTTCAGCGTCCTTTCATGCAGTCTTTTAGTTTTGAAGGAAACATGTATGTACCTAGTTACTTACCTTAAGCTAACTGGAGATCTTCCTGATACCTCTGTATAACATAGGGTAGAAACAGATGTTGCCTGTTGTGCAGCCACAACAATTTTTACAGAGACACAAATGCAGAACAGACAGACACCACTACCCTTTGTCATGCCATATCACTGGTGTGATGGAAGGTACTAATAAATTGCACCACTTCACTGGGGCTAATATCTATTTGTTCTGTGGTAGTAGAGTGCAGGCAGCCTGGAGCTACCTGTAGCCTAGAGTTGCCCACACTCTACTGCCACTCAGGGGCTTAAGTGGCCCAATTCTGTGCACTCTGGGTAGGATCAGGCCCCTCAAGCCCCGAGACTACTCCCCACTTAGAAATGCACCCCCGCAAGTGGGGACAGACCATACAGGTCCCAGTGTCAGGGCCTGGGGAATCCCGGGCACTCTTGTGCCTTGATGCCAGGAGTCCCATGACTCCATGTTTCCACACAGGAACTCATGCTGATGTGCGCTTTATGTGGCGGTATGGGTCAATGGTATGGGAGGGTGGAGGTGGCACTGGAGTTGGGGAAACCCTGGTGCCCCACTCATCCTTGTTAGGACCTGCAGTGGATTATGCTTCATATAGAGGTATGGGTCAGCCCTGGTCCCTATGCTGAGGCAGAGGGCACTGAGGATTCCCCAGTTGCTGCGCTGCCCTGTGCCAGGACCCACACTGATGTGGGACAAGGGGTGATGTGTGTGTCAGCCAAGAAAGCAGATCAGTTGTAGCTGATCCACTTTAGTTTGGTGATATTTGTCAAAAGACCCCCCACTGTAGGTATATATGTCCCATGCCTGGTAGACTAGAGAATTTTAGCTAGCATTGCTTGCTGGAGGCTGTGCCTGTGCGTAGTATGAGTGAAACCTCTTCATATGAGGCCTTAAAGGCTAGAGTCTAAGCTCAGTTATTTCACAAATGCTGAAATCCACTATGAGGGCTCTGTACCAAAGGGGAAGGAAAGTGGAGCATGGCTTCTGTGTGGTGAAGCATGTCTTTAAAAACTCCACTTGCAGTAGGGAAAGTAACTTATTTTTTTAATCATTTCTCCACATGGATCCTATTGTAGGTGTGTAGCCAGTAATTACTCGTCACAGAGGAAGGTGACAAGTGGCCTAGCTAAGTAGCATCTGCAAATCAGTCAGGCCAGATTGGGAATCTGATTTAAAAGCTCTCTAAGCTGAACAGTATTTTCTAAATGCATTAATAGAGATTCACATAGCTGCTCTGCATATTTCTGCCCTGTAAAACATGCTTATAGAAATCACTAGAGTCCTATTGGGCCGTTTTCCAACTGAAGATGGAAAGGGAAGCCTTCTTAGAGTATTAGAAGTCTTAGTAGCATCAGAAATCCATTTTGCTAGCCCCTGGGTAGAAAATGACTAGCTTTTACTCCTAAAATTTTCAAAGAGTTTATGGGCTTTCACAAAGAATTTTATTCTTAAAAGATCAAGCACAAGTGGATCATGGTAGGCCTAACGTGGAGCTAATAATATTGCCTGGGTTTTGCCTTGCCAATTTTTATGAGTACTCTGGAGATTAATCAGATGGGGGTAAGAAGTACATGACAGATGTTGGCCCTACTGAATCAGAAATGCGTCTGCCAAAGGGTGTGAGAGTCATTCTCTATTTTTCTGTTTTAAGCCATGTCTATACAGATTTCCTGCTGAGACCAGAACCATTGCTAAAAAAAGGCTTGTATGTGTGCCACGCTTGGCAAATAAGCAACTACAGCTTACAGCAGTCCTGAGTATGTGATCCATCTCACACCCAAGCTATCCTTAAGACCAGCAGTCAACAACCTTTTTGTGGTGGTGGGTCAGAATGACTTGGCTTGAGTCTGAGGTGGGCTGATGATAGGACCTGGCTGCTGACATGATTGCTTCTTCCTGCCTGCTGGCTCTGGCATGGGCAAAGCTCCCTGTTGCCCAGCTAATGTGTGGCATGGGCAGGGCAAAGCCCCCCACTGTCAAACTCATAGTAGCCAGATTGAACCCCATTCTAAAGAGAGTACCAAGTAGTAATTTAATTTACCTGTAATGTTTTGGAAGGGGTTCATGGTAAGCTGAACAATTAGCAAATGTTTTAAATAAATACATTTTAATGGGGCAATACATTCTATATTAATTCATTCAAATTCTTTTCCCCTTAACACATTCTTACCTTAATTTGAGTCGTGAGAGTACCACTCGATACATATAGCTTGCAGGAAAATGCTTTCTTCGTCCAATAGGCAGGATAATAGGATGAATGGCTCCTACAACATATCCTTTTATGTAATACTCTTCCACTTTTGATGCTATATCCAACATTGAACTGATTTTGATAACTTCTGGATTTGGGGATGCTAAAGACATTGAAATAATAGAATATATCCACATTATACACATGTATACATTTTTATACATAAAAATAAATTAACCATATTCCAATTCTCATATTTACTAAAACTCTATTCCCAACTATAAAGATATACAAAATACGTAAGTGGCTAGTAGGCTAGGAATGATCTAATAATATAGATATTAACCTACATATTTTACAAAATATGCCAATTCAGTTACAATGCTGCAAAATTCTGCATAAACACTTTCATTTAGGTTTAAGAGTATCTTATTTTGGTTTGGCAGAAACTGATTTCTCATCAAATTAAACTAAACTGAAATAAATACAATGTGCACCAAAATAAGAGGGTCCAGACAGAGGTTATCCCAGGTTTAATAAGAACAGATTAAAAAACACATTTTTATTAAATAGTGCAATATTCTTGTAGTTTGTCACAAAGGCCTTACCAATATAGTCCTTATCACTATAATTCCCAAAGTAAGTCCAGCATCATCCAAAATTTTCTCTTTTGGGTCCTTGCTAATTCAACTGGAAAATTTAGTTAAGTCTTTTTGAGCAAAACTCCCCATTGAAACTAGTGGGGATTATACATAGAAACTAGTAACATAGCTTTTTGCTAGCTCAGTAAGATATAACTTATTAACACATATCTTGATTTTAAGAGAACTTTAGTATTTGCTATTCTTATTAACTTAAGCTGAAGTTGTGGGTGCTCATCATCTTTGAAAACCAGAAAATCAACTAGATTCCCAAGTCTACTTCAGTCTAGAAGTTTGCCACTGCTGCCAGGGGTTATCAAAGTCTCCCTTCAGGAGGGGAAGGTAGTGAACACTCTAAAGTCTGTTATTTGGCCCATGCTTAAGAAGCCACCACCTGATGCTGACTCCTCATCCAGTCATCACTGTCCTGTCTCCAACCTCCCCTTTTTGGCAAAAGTCACCAAATGGCTAGTCACCCAACAGTTCCAAGAGCACCTGCATGCCATCGGTTTCCTGGATCCCTATCAGCGTGGCCTTTGTCCTGGGTTTAGTAGAGATAGTGGTCTTGGTCAATATCTTCACCTGGAGATTGACAGGGGAAATTGTTCCCTGCTGATCTTACTCAATCTTTCTGTAGCCTTTGATACAGTTGAGGTTCTGAAACAACAATTTCATGACCTGGGAAGTAGTTGTGGAACAGTACTAAATTGGTTCTACTTTCTTAGCAGGAAGACCCCAGAAAGTGATGATGGGCATATGCACCTCAGGACTTCTCCTGTGGGCTCTGGCTTGTCTCTCCTTGTGTTCAATATGTATATAAGGCTGATAAGTGAGGTTGTATGGAAATTTGGCATGAGGTGCCTCAGCATGCTCATGACACTCACCCCTGCTTCTCCTTCTCTTCTGACCCTTTCTCAGTGCTTGAGTCTGTAGCAAGAAACCATTTTTTGCCTGCTCCCACCCTCCAATGTGAAGCCCTTCCATATGGCAAAAACCCCCTTCTGCAGTATTTGCTCCCTTTTGGGGGTGCTTTCTCTTTGCTACCTTTTTTCTTCCTCCCTCTTCTACTATTATTATTTTTATAGAATATAAGATGGACTTGTAATAAAAATATAGTTTGTAGATGCTTTTATGGGTATAAAACAGTATTCTGCATCAGTATGTTCCCCCCCACCCATTGTATTTGGTGTGTTTGCTGTATGTGCCATAGCATTTTACACTTTTATGTTTTATATTCTATGCTTTTTAACTTTGTAACAAATGTACTTTAAGTTTAAAAGCACATTGTACAATGTAACAATGTAAGCAAGGGCAGGAATTGAACTGTGGCTTCTCTGTATGGAGCGGGTCCCTGAATTAATCTTGACTGATTGCATAACACAGTAGCTAGACAGGATAACAAGTTAATCAGCAGCAATTAACACCTATGAAACCACAGACTACAGAGAGGAAAGGATCAGTACAGAGCTAGGAACTCCCTGAAATGTCACTGTTAAAGAAAGGTACAGAAGCCCTGGTTTGAACTAACCAACGCTGAAGACCAACTCTTGGGACTGAATACCAACCCCCCTCCCTGATCAACCGCCCCCAGAGCCCTATGCATCACAGAAGTGAATTACACAAACTTCATCAATGGACTCTCGAGACTGCACGTACCTGCAGGTGTGACCCCTGGGGCTGACAGCTGCCATCCAGCAACCAAGAGGGACATCCCATGAGGTCAACGACCCCTGGATCGGGTAAGCCCGAAAATTGGGGAGTCACCAAAGTCTGCCAGAGAGGGATAAAAGGCAGCGAAGAATGACCCCCAATGGCGTACTCTTTGACCTGACCAGCACCCTGCCTGCCCAGCCAGAAGGATCAGCCGACGACCTCCTTTTGAAGCAACATCACATTGAAAGAAGCCTTGACTGGCTAACGACAGTGGACTCCAGCACTTGGGGATAGGTATATCTTGACACCGGTGCTTAGTATTCATAGCTAGCTACTGTGAGTGTGTGCGCACGTGAATGTGTGTGTGTTTGAGGGGATCAGCCCCAAGGTTTACGATTGGACTTTTGCATCCGTCTAATAAACTAGAATTTTATGATGATCCTGTGAGTTGATCCTTTGTAGCTAACAACTCCAGTGGGGGACTGGATACAGGTAAATTAATTGAAATTGAATTCAAACAAGACAGAGGTGATGGTGGTGGGCATACCAGATGCTCAGGACATCTGGGACACCTATCACTGATGGAGTTAAATCTCCCCTTGTTACTTGGTTCATAGTCTTGGAGAGCTCTTGGATCCTCTGCTGCACCTGGATCTTCGCTAGGAATACCTTTCACCAACTCCATCTGGTGGGAGGGCTGCAACACCTTCTTTCATAGTCTGATCTACCCACCATCATTCATGCCTTTAGCACCTCAAAGACAGACTACTGTAATGTGCTCTATGTGGGGCTACCAGAACATGGAGGCTCGCGTAAGGCAGGTGGGTTGCCAGGAGCACATTACTCCAGTGCTCTGGAATCTGTACTGGCTTACCAGTAGCTTTTCGGGCACAATTCAAGGTGCTAGCTTTGACCTATAAAAGCCCTAAACATCCTGGGCATTATGTACCTAATGGAGTGCCTTCTCCCCTGTGCCCCATCATGATCCCTAAGGTCAACCAACAGCAAGCTTCTGCCAGTACCATCAATATACAAAGTCCACTTGGCAAAAAACACGTGGGAGGTCATTCTCAACAGCTGCTCCTTAGCTCTGGAACTCCCTCCCTCTTGAGGCCTGCTAGAACCCAAGTCTGGATGTCTTTCAGAAATGCAACAAGACCTTTCTGTTTGGGCAGGCATTTAGGAATGAAAACTAAGTGGAAATGTTATTTGGTGGGTATCCATTTAATGATGTTATTTATTCTAGTTGGCTTTTTAAGTTTCTGTTTCTCTTGTTATAAGCTGCCCTAAGCCTTTGTTGAGAAGGGTGGCATATCAATCACACAAATAAATAAATATGGAAGAAACACTTCTCACATTGCCCTAAGCTGTTGTCAATATCAAATTTTCTATCCTTTTTCACAACTGTTGTCTTTTCGGGAAGTTATTTTTGCAGAAGTTTGACAGATTCCCAATAATAACAACTGTTACAAGTTCTCGAGTTCTTCCAAGAATTATAACAGTTCTTTTTACATTCCTTTTTCTGGAAGAAGAAAAAGAAATAATAATGTTGTTCAATAGCGTCAATGGATGTTTTAACTTGAAATTAAATGTGTTGATTATTTTTAGAATTTTAAAAACCACTCTTTAGAGAACTGCTTCAGGATTCTCTTGCTCCTTTTCAAGAAAGAAAAAAAGACTTAAACATTGAAAAGAACTTACTCTCCCACTGACTTTATAATCAGCCTCTATATATAAAGAAAAAAGTACATAAAAAGTGCCAGGACAAAAATTCCACTTACCATTCTGAAAATACATTCTTTATAGGTTTATTCAGCCCCCCCCCCCATCTCCTCTGTTGCCCTCTTTATCCTTTATACTTCAGGAAAAGAGAAGTGTGCCACTGGTGACAGCATGTGTTTTTTTAGGGGGTATCATAGAATCATAGAATCAATGAGTCAGAAGGGACCCAGACAGATCATTAAGTCTGACCCCCTGCCATGGGCAGGAATGAGCACTGGGGGTGGGAGGAGTCATAAGACCCCAGCCAGGTGCCTATCCAGTCTCCTCTTGAATACCTATCCAGTCTCCTCTTGAATGGGCATGGGTTATTTATGTTATCTGGCTAGAGTTTACAGTTCACTATTAGAACATACAAAAGACCCAATAGCATCTGACTGCAAAGGAAGAATGAAGGGAAAGAGGGACATCTCTCCATTCCCCTCTCCACTTTGATAAATTAGCTGATGCAATTTAGCCAAATGGATAGAATTCTGTTGTCCTTTTTTCAGCTAACTGGAAGTTTTGTAGCTGCTAAGAGGCATTGTTGTCACTTATGTACAGTTGCAGTTCTATTACATCTGCAATGCGGACATGCAAGTGAGTGCATGTAGACTGAGTGACACAGTAGGCTATACCTGATCAGGCAGGTAGGCAGCTACATATGCATGTCCATTCTGGATCTGTGTCTCTAACTTAGGAATATAAAGATGGCCAGAAAGTCATGACTAATGGGGTATTAGACCCCAGAGAAGAACACCTGCACTTCTTAGTCTCAGTAATTGAATGGTGGCACTCAGTCAGAAAGCTGGAGACCTCAGTTCTAGGTCTCAGAGTTGATTTTAATCTGTACTGCCCTAAATCTCAAGCACAGTACTTTTTGACCACACTGCAGTTTAGGCATTATCCAGCACTCTAGCACTCTTTTTGAAGCTGGCCATCTGGGCAGCTAAGAAAGTGAGAGAACAACCTAGAGCAGGAGTGTCACAACTAAAGCTTGCGGGCCAGACCTGGTCTGCTGAGCTGCTGGACCACCAGCAGCCTACTGGAAGTGGTGAGGCATGGTCTACTGCAGCATCTAGGGCAGGTTCAGGCAAAATACAGGTCAGGCCATTCTATCCAGCCCGCAGAGCCCCTAAAATTTTAGAAAATTAATATTTATCTGACCCTGACTACTTGTCAAAGATGACAGGAGACAGCAACAATAGGACCCAGTAGGAGCTGGCAGCAGGACTAAGCAGCCGCAGCAGCAATTTCAGCCTAGCCTTGCCCTACCCCCATCCCCTCCACCGCTCCCCCCCAGCCAGAAGCCTGTGCCTTGCAGAGGCTTCTGGCCTGGGACCCTGGGGCTGTTCTCACCTCCCTGTGCCGGAGGGAAACTCAGATAAGACGCAGGGGATGGAGGAAGGGGAAGACTGTGCCGGCTTCTGCAGTCTCAGTGATGCAGCTGGGAACCACGTGGTGCTGGAGCGGCCAGCAGGCGGGGGCGGGGGGAGCGGGAAAATGGCTGTGGAAAGCAGGGGAAGGGGCAGCGAGTGGGCGTGCAGAACACACAGCAGCAGCTGGGCAGGAGCACAGGGTCCGCAGGGTGTGGCAGGAACAAGGAGCCTGGGCTGGCTTCCCCCTCTCCATGCTGGCAAAGCCCAGCCTGGATCCACAGAGCCTCTGCTGGCCCACACCCAACCTTGGCCTTGGTGCACCAGTGCGGGCCCCACACTCCTGCCCAGCTGTCACTATGCTCTGAGTGTCCACTTGTTGCCACTCCCTCACCACAGCCATTTCCCTGCTTTCCTGTCTGCAGCTGCTACCACCCCAGCACCATATGGTTCCAAGCTGCGATGTTGGGCTGCAGGACTCAGCAGAAACTGGCCTGGCCCCAGCAATTATCAGCTGGGTCCATATGGTGCCAGCTGGGCCGGTCCAGTTCCTGCTGCATCCTACAGTCTTGGTCTTGCAGCTGAGACATAGTGCCAGAGCGGCAAACGGGGGGAGGGCAGGGGTAAACAGGCAAGTGGCATGAGAAGGGCAGCAGTGACAGATGGGAGGGGGAAACAGTGGTGAGCAGGACCATGGGGCCTGTGCCAGTGCCTCAGGGCCAGGAGCAGCAGGAGCCTGGAGCCCAGGCTTGGAGGAGTGCTGGCAGCTATGGGGGGTGGAGCTGTGGGTAAATCTCCCTCCATGATGCCACAATCCTCCCCAGGCACCCTCTCCCCACTCATTCACAGCTCCCCACAAACCCACACCTCATAGATCCACACCCACGTGCTCCCCCGCCCCACATCCACACCCCCCCAAAATCCCCCATGCCTATCCACCCCCCACAAAACTATACCCACCCACCCACATGATATACAAGAGTAAGACTTAATTTTAAGCTATTATAATATCAGCTCTATGTATACTACACAAACATGTAAATCAGGACAAAAATATTTT
This sequence comes from Crocodylus siamensis, assembly GCF_052110815.1. Taxonomy (NCBI): domain Eukaryota; kingdom Metazoa; phylum Chordata; order Crocodylia; family Crocodylidae; genus Crocodylus; species Crocodylus siamensis. The sequence continues at coordinate 185,540,655 of NC_143398.1, read as the reverse complement.
TTGATATGAAATTAATGAATGTTGTAGTACATGTTTGATTTTTAGAATATAATTTGGTATTTTTCTGGTTCCAAGATGGCAAACCCCCTTGCTGAAAGGTGTGCTTCTGGGGTGCAAGGGGAGGGACTTCCGGTGGCAAAGGTCAGGGTTAGGGGGTGAGACATCCAGTCCCAAGATGACAATAAGAGGGTGGGCACATGTCAATAGGTGGGGCTACCCTTGCGGCCCTCAATGACTTGCCAAAACTCAGTAAGCAGCCCTTCATGCAAAATAATTTCCCATCCCTGATCTATGGCCTCTTGGCCCTGGTAGACACAGCCATTGACAGTAAAAGGGTAAGTGAGGACTGTGCCACTGCTTGCCCTAACTGCTGCTGGTCATGCTGTTCTGCCATTTTCCCTGCTGATCCTGGTTTCCCTGCTATCATGACCATTGGTCCCACTGCCACTGCCCTACACCCCGTGCCAGATCCAACTGCAAATAAGTCCCCCAGTCTGGATCTGGCCTGAAGTGAATTTGAAATCCCTAAGCTAGAAGATTTATGGCTCTTTGAAATGGATGGTACCTTGGGTTTCGACATGGGGTACAAACTTCTGCGCTGCACTGTTCTCTATTCATTTTATACACTAATAAAATCCAAGAGGGAGGGGTTCTTATTGGATAATACCTACTGTGTGCTGGTCAAAGCACTATGCTAAGATGTCTGTGCTTGAGACAAGCGGGGCCAAGAACTTAGGTCTCTGGCTTCCTGGGTAACCACTCACTTACTGGATCTAAAACACCACAGGGTCCTCCTTTGGAGTTTAACTTCCATTAGCCAGGGTTTATATGACTACATTTTCATGACACACACACAAGTACAGATGTCTTCCTCTTCCACCCATACTGTTTTCTGGGACAAAGGCTCATATTCACATGTACAGTTATAGTTGCATAGGTGATCAGCCAGTATGTCACCTACTGTGCATGTTCAGTCTACGTGTGCACACTTACACACTCACACTGCAGGGAAAATATAATCACATCTTGTGTTTGTGACAAAAATACCATCTATGTTCTATTTAGAGAAATAGAAATCAACACAAAGGAAAATAGAAATCCATCCTAAGTGAACATCCATCCTACTACTAGCTTCCTCCAAGCATACTCTTCACAATAAATCCAATGGACATGTTAATATCTACTGAACAAGCAGCATAACATAGCTCCTATAACATACCTCTCCCATAGAAACAAGTGCATGTGAAACATGATCATCATTGACTATTACACATAGAGCCAAATGTCACTACTATCGCAAATTTTAAGCAACATTTTTATCCCCTTGGGTTCTCTCACAACAGGTGAGATTACAGTTACAAATTATATCTGAGTTTGCTCAGCTTCGAAATTTGCTAGCATTTTTTTAAATATCAAATTACACACGCACATGCTCACATACATACATATACATGTATATATGTGTGTGTACATGATTGTGTATATATACACACACATACCTTTTATACAAATACTTTTATAGTGTGTGTATATATACACATATACGTTTATACACAGTGTCTATATATACATACACACATATATATACACATATACATGCACACATACATACACACAGTGTTTGTGTGTATAAAAGTATATGTCTAAAATGTGTGTGTGTGTGTATATATATATCATATATAATAGAAAATATATATATATTATGGTCCTGTCGCTTTGTATATATATTCAAAGTGACAGGAGCATCATATTGTATATAATTTCAACATACAACAGGATACAAAGAAACACGGGCACAGGCTCTTCCCCCTTTTTCCAAATAAAACAGAAAAGTGAAGTAAGCATAAAACATTGCATTGGGAGAACTTCGGTTCTCCCCCAGTAAATGTTTGAAGTTGAGCATCAAAAATAAGTTATCCACGCTGCTTATCTTAGAGATGCCTCTTAGGTCTGATGGTAAAATCTGGAATAAGGAATGGACACTTAATAAATACATTTAAGAAATTCTCTCTTTTATTCTAAGAAAATGAAAATTGGCCTCCTCTCCCTACTTAAGGATTCTCCTGGTATTCTCCCATAGGACATAGGGGGAATGAGGAGGAGAAGGAGAGGCAAAAGCACGTATGTTCAGGTGGTTAATATTCTTTTGGGGATGCAAGCCAGCTGGTTTAGGTTAGAGCAGCCCTTAGCTGCCATAACCAGTGCCAGGGCTTGGCAGAGAATTAGGGGCCTGTAAGACTCTTCCTAGTAGGCCCTTCTTTCTGTTTCTTCTAGCATAACTCTGGCACACAACTCTGGCACACTTCCATCTCAGGATATATATATGGCTACAGAAAGATTATAGAATTAAGATTTTAAAAATAGTACTTAGGTCTAGAATATCACTCCATCAAGTAGGACATACTGCTGCTGAGAATGATTTTGCTCCCCAGACCAGTGGAGAGTGAGAATGCTATGGAGACAGCACATTTAGCTTGATGAAAGGGTGACATTCATTTTGCTCAAAAGTTTAACTGAGCTCCAACTAAAGCTTGATGAACTCAAGGGACCTGGTATAACAAATATGTCAAATAGAATTGAGTAGTTTATATCAAGTATAAAAAGTACAGGTTCAACAACATCCTTAAATCAATCCCCAAATTTTATTATTAAGCAAAGTTCACTATAATTCACTATATAGAGTGGGGACAGGTGTGTACTGAGATAATGCAGGCATACAGAAACATAGCTTTGTAGAGAAGAAACTCAAAAGAAAAGGAATATTGGAATAAAAATACATATTCAGCCAACACTATTTTATACATAGGTCCACATTTTCAAATCAAAGTGCCTTAAGTTAGACTCCTAAACCAATTTTTAAGCAACTAAGTAAAAGTGATTTCTTTTTCAATGCTATCAAGGACTCAGAATTCTCAGTGAAGTTAGAGGAATTCAGCATCTCTATCAAACCATTTTTAGTCAAATAGTTAAAGAAGGATTCAAAAGCCTAACAATTATGCTCCATGGCTTGAAAAATGTGGCCATAATTCTTTTGAAATACGACACTGGTCATCCCAATGATACAAAGGCCATCTTTTCCCTCCACTCCAAATATGTAAATGTGTTTTTAACACTGAAAGCAACAATCTTCTTTACAACAAATTCCTTCCATTCACTTCCATAAAATTTTACTTAAGTAAAAATATAGTATTTAGAACACAATGAATATTTAAGAAAATAAAAGTTAATTTTAAAGAGAAGTAAATTCTACTATTCTTCAGATTCATAGTGATTCGCCAGTAGGTTATTAATTTATGCACTAGAGAACCCAGCTTTAGTCTCAGAGTACGTTACTTCTACTTCTCAAAACAAAGAAGTTTTGTTTCTTGCAAATGAATAAGCAACTCATCTTTATTATAATAAAAGCTCAAAATACCATTAGATGTCAAATACTAACATTTTGTAGTATTATGTTTTCTATTCATCAGTAAGTCAGTCATTCATGCAGTTTTGTTAGTCATCAAGACTAATGTTTCTGTGTTATGCATATTAATGTAATTTGAGAATTCATAGATGTCAGACTTTTATATTTATTAAACAGTTGCTGTATGAAGTCACATAAGAGTCACTGTTCTCTTCTTTCAACTCTTTGGATTTATCGGGTCACTTATTTTAAATCTCTACTGTCAACTTTTAGCAAAAAATGTTACTTATAAAAATGTGAAATTGTACAAAGTGACTCCACAACAGAGCTATCTGTTCTCAGAGGGTAGCCATCTGGGCTTGTTTATTTGCATTTTCAACTTTCTGGAACATGGAGTTACTCTGTTTAGAGATGGGACACCCTGAGGAAGTTCCCCACAGATCACTGTCTGCCTCTAACTGTGCAGACAAGTTTTAAATTTATTTTAGTCACAATTTTAAAAGACCATTTAGCAGGTACAAAGATGTTTGGAAAAAAGGTATTTAAAATGAGACTCAGTATCTGGTCTTAAATACTCTTCCTAATGTTTCTGCCAATAGCCTAAAAATCTACTTCCTTGTAGCATGTAAACAGCAAACTAACAAGAACTATAACACTCTTCTTAAGGGAGTTAAATACATTTAAAAAATTAGTAATTTGGGGCCAGATTCTGCGATGCCTATTCATTCTGAGTAGTACTTTGTTCTGTGAGCAATTTCACTGAACTCAGGCAAGTGTTACTCAAAGTAAGTAAGGATGAAAGAATCTGACTCATAGGAAGCTAGGAAAATCTTACAAACAATCTTTTTGTTCAGTTTTCTTAATCTAGGCAATTGTGTAATTGTTCCTTTTTTGTTATAAACACAACTATTTCAATTATAGTTTATTCCAATTGAGTACTTTACTCTTAATATTTTGCAATAAAACTCTGTACTAGTTACATTTGATAAAGTATCAGAACTTCATTTTATCTTATTTTATTAAAAACTGAAAAATAAAATATAGTTCCCCATTTTGGAAAAAAACCTTAAGATAAAAATAGAAGAAAAATACCTTCTAAAGTAAAATCCAGTAATACATATTCATAAGCAGAGTCTGTCTTTGTTTCAACTTGTGGTCTCTTCAATGTAGAAAATATTTTTCCAGGGCTGCTATCATCTGGGTCTTCTAGCTTTCTCAATCCGCACCCCATGGCAAAATCTGCAAAGAATTATGTTGCAGGAAAGGGAGAGGAAGCAGCAAGATCTGTTGCACTCGCTGAAAAAAAAAAAGTAACCAACTAACTGCCTTGGATTTTGTTTAGTACTAGCCATAAATATAAAAATACAAAAATTTCATCTTCAAAATTAGAAAGTGAAGGCATTTGCTATTCATTTTTACATTTAAGAATTGTATACATAAGGACTTCAAACTATGAGCTCAGCAAGAGTGGGCTTGATCTTACAGAAACATACGAGCTGCTACAACTTAGCAGAGATTTTCCATGCCACGTCAATTTGCAGCCAGCCCCCTATCAGCGTTCTCTTGCAAAGGACACCAATAGTGCTTTGTCTGTTCCTCTTGGCTGGCTGATAAGGAGGCAAAAAAGAACTGAAATAGAAAAGTCGAAGGGAAACTTACATGTAATTACTTACCGTCAGAAGATCTATTCAGATGCAGTAGCAAATGAGAGAAAAAAGCAAGTAAGATGGAATGAGTGACTGAGAAAAGAGAGTTTCAACATGGTTGGAGACTAAAATCATTTCCAGAAAGGAAGTCAGCTTCAAGAGGAAATAACTTCTGGCATCTCAAAGGGGAGGAAAGTAAATGAAAGGCAGTTTAAACTCTATTTTAGATTGGAAAATTTAGTTCCTATTTCCTTTCCCTAGGAATTTTCTTTCAAAAGGAAAATCATATGTGGTTGTTTAATATTCTTTTTCTTGGCAAAAAGAGCATATGATTACAGTAAAAAGTAGCAAAGAAAATCAAGCTTAATACAAGAAAATTCAGCTGTTGTTAAGCATTACGTTTAAAAAAACCATACTAAAATGAACCTTATATTAAAGACTGTTTCAAGTTATACAGTATGAAGAAAGTTCTGTTGACTTTTTATTCCTATTCTCGAAGTACATTAAATACTTTGTTTCTTATATCAGCACGTAAGACAGCAAAAGACTTTTTACGCTGCAAATTTCTTAACTTGTATGAAAATCCGTTCCAGTGTTATGCACTTATCTTACGGGTTCATTTTTTTCAACTGTAATTTCAGACTGGGCTCTGGCAACTTTGCTGCATTCTTTCCTCTTTGGACATCAATGCCTGTTAGCAGTAAGTCAAGTGAGTTGTAGCTTACTCTTACCTACAATTTACCTGACTTGGAGAACGGTGATGTCCAAGCTGAATGAACACAGTGTGACTTTTGTAGCCCAGGCTGTTGCACTTAGAAAACAAAATTTTTTATTTGTAAACCAAACACATTTGATATGGAGTTATTCAGAGAAAACATACCTGCAGTTCCACAGTGCTGTTTTTTTTATAGAGCAGCCTATACAGTGTACCTTTTTTAAATGCATAGCTTTGAGGCTGAACAAAGCTATGCACAGTTCTAAGAGTGTTGTAGTATATTTTGCAGCAACAAACTCAAACCTGATTGAGAATCAAGTCTTAGGAAATATGTGGATGACAGAAAAAGAGCTTGGAAAATGGACAACTAGGGCTATATTTGCAGAAGTGACCTCTAGTTCTGAATGGCTAGCTGTATTCACTAGGGCTATGTCTACACAGACAGTTAAGAGTCCTTTTTCAACTGTCAACCACACACGTCATCTATACAGCAAACTCCTCTCAATTGGACCTCCAGTGGCAAACTATTCCACCCATGGAAACTCTGCTGAAGGTGTGAAGTTGGACCTGCCATTTTCATGCTAGCTTATCTGGAGTATTTACTAGAACTCAATGTAAACAACGTTCATTAACTATGGCTGCTTGCAGAAGTTAAAAAAAATATGGTGCTTTAAACTCCACATTCCTCTACTGAGGAGAGCGCATGCTCAGAAGAGGCAGTGCGTTAGTTGAACCTGGCTTGCCCAACATCTATATAGATCAGGTGCTTTAGTGGGACTTTTTTCGTGTTTTTATCAAATAGCTGATTGACTTAGCTTTAGATAAAAGCCCCAAAAAGCCCCACTGAAGCGCCTCACCTATACAGATACTGCAGAGGTGGGTCAAAGTTTCATAGTTTCTAGGGTCGGAAGGGACCTGAGTAGATCATCTAGTCCGAACCCCTGCCATGGCAGGAAAGATTACTGGGGTCAAACGACCCCAGCAAGGTGTTCATCTAACCTCCTCTTAAAGACCCCCAGAGTAGGGGACAGCACCACTTCTCTTGGAAGTTGGTCCCAGATCCTAGCCGCCCTGAAAATGACCCATCCACCACCACCCTCTGGATATGGCCCTCCAGCCAGTTGGCGACCCAATTGACTGTGTGGGTGTCGACACCAGTCCCCCAGTTTCTTAATGAGAACGGGGTGAGAGACAGTCTTCCGAAAGTCCAGGAAGACTATATCCACCGCTGCCCCTGCATCTAATGATTTGGTGATCTGATCATAGAAGACCACCAGGTTGGTCTGACAGGACCTGCCACTGATGAACCCGTGTTGGTTGCCCCTAAGCATGAAATCCCCTGCTGGCCCCTCATGGATGTGTGCCAGCACAATTTTCTTAAACAGCTTGCCTAGGATAGGCCAGTAAGTTTCCCAGGTCCTCCTTCTTCCCCTTTTTGAAGATGGGAACCACATTGGCCCTCTTCCAGTCCTCTGGCACCACACCAGAGCACCATGAGTGCTCGTAAAGCCATGCCAGGGGTCCTGCAATGACCTCAGCCAATTCCTTTAGTACTCTAGGGTAGAGATCATCCAGACCAGCTGACTTGAATACATCTAGTCCCTCCAAAAGCTAAGAAGATTTGCTTCTTGTTAGCTCACTCACCCCAAGATACCTCTGCTGGGACTTGAACCCAGGTCTCCCACATGGTAGGCAGAAACACAGCCACCACTGGTGGCACTGCTTCAGCCTGCTAGGGGTCTTAAGTAATGTGCTGCTTCTGGTGAAGCACTTTTTGTTGTTGTTTTTTTTTAATATCTGTAAGCAGCACATAGAAACAGACTTCCTAAGCTTTATGTATGTCATTAAAGCTTTTATTTTTTTTCCCTCATAATAGCAGCTTTGAAATCGCCTACACTTAAGGTATAGTCACAATAACAACTGATCCACTCCCAAATGTCACAGATTGAGAATGGGTTCACACTTGGTGTGGGTCAGAAGTGCTCACGATTGTTGTGGGACACAAATAGTGTCCAGGCCAGATAAAATGGCTACTTTTTAGGCACTGGCATGCTATGGCTTTGACATCAAGGGGTGGGAACAAGCACCCAGCTTGCCTCACAGTGGATGAATGGGCATGAACAATACCTGTACCCATGGCTTTGGAGGCCCCCAGGGGTCAGTGGCTTGTGGTTGAGGACATTTTCACTTTTATGCTTTCTCTTCTCTCCTAAACACAAGTTCAATAAAGTTCAGCAGCCTGAAATTGAACTCAGCAGTGTGGTTTCCTGATTTCCAGGAGGAAGAAAAAGTGCTTGGATTGCATTTGCAGGGGCTGAAGGGCCATGGTTGAGTAGGGAGTGAGGACACGATTGTTGGGAAGATAGTTCTTTTTGAATAAGCAGTGCAAGGGAGCTCACTGATAAAAAGCATCAACAAAAGAAAAAAAAAGTGCAATAGAGTTCTGGCTGTGTACCAGAGCGGTCAGTTATTGCAACAGAGGCAGAAAAGGAGAAGCGAGGAATGAGGCAGAGTTGGATGCCTGAAGGACCAACCAGGCTTGTGTCACAGAACACTTGGTATCCACATATAACAGACCTATTTCACAGTGAACCAGTTCAAAAGAATACTTGATTTTCCAGGTACACTTTTGACCAGTTCCAGAAAGCTTTAAACCAGGTGTTACATCTGTCCACTTCAGATTTGGACTGCATTTAAATTGGTTATTAGTTATGTCCACATCCTTAGTCATTTCAAGCTGCTCTAAAAGGCTTGAAATTGATCGTTCCAATTCAGTTTTACCAATTATGCACTTAAATCGAGTACAAGTATATTACAAAATAGGCAGTTGGGCCAAGAGTTCCTATGCACTTAAGCAATTTATAAGCTTAACTAGTATACACCAAGGATTGTTATAATGTAAGCAATAGGTCCCAAAGTGGGAAAAGCCCTGTGTTATTAAATGAATTACACTGTACATGATTTAAATTTTTCCTAATTAAAGAAAATATTAGCAAAATTACATCTCAAATGAATTTGTAACATACAAGGACTTTTAAAATGAAGAGGATATATTATAGCAAAAGCATACAACATGATGTCCCAGCAGACCAAATTCTGTCTGCAGGATCCACGAACAGAGCTCCTATGCAAACCACTGGTTCAATTTCTGCCCTCGCTTACATCTTAGTACATGGAATTGCACCTAGGAGTAAATAAAAGCTGAATATGAATGAGTTATTCTATTTGGAGATGCATGTAAAACAGAAGATAGGATTTAATTCTATCTGTGGAAGGTTATTACATCAGAATAGCAGTTTGGAAAGGTCTTGTGTGTTGTAGAGGTAGCAGTACTGCAAAAGAGACAGATGGGAGTTCAATGTTGTTTTCAGTAGGTAGATGACATCCTATGGTCTCCGTGGCTCATTAAAATCTAGTGCATTTTTTTCATGTTGTTTCCTGTTTTCTGATGTTATTCTTGTTCCAGTGTAGTTAGCATAGCATATAACATAGCACATAACATGGTTTTGTTTTTATTAATTTTTTACCAGTTACTATTAGACTATATTGCCAAAGATGCATACTGTGTTTCGAAAGCTAGAATCATTCAAAAGCAGTATGCCGTTGAACAGCTGCATCAATCAGAGACCTATTCTAGTACCTTTTAATAGATACGGGACAGTGTAAACCAAATCAACCTCAATTCTTGTCTTCCAAATGTAGGAAAAGACCCAAATAGCAGAGAAGTGTGGTCAGCATTCAAAGGTGGATGAAGCTAGGATTACGATAGCTTGAATAGGTAGTGTATAGAAGTCCATTCCAAAGTGAAGAATTTTTTTTTTCAGAGACTGGCCTGGTGACAGCCAACAGCAATTTCTTCAAGATGCATTTTAATCCTGGGAAGTTCTTCTACATCCTTGACAATATTGATAGTGGTGCATGTTTCAATGCCTACCTGTATCTCAGTATTGGATCCATTGTCTCCAGTGCCTTCTTCATAGTCTGTAACTGCTCTTAGCTAGAAGATGGAAGAGTGGCTGGAGGGCTACTTTATGTCCTCCTTCCTGAACATTTAAACTGCACTTGCCCTGTATGCAGGAGTGTAATTTTCTGTTTGACGTAAATGACATGTGCAGAATCATTTTGTCTCGGTCTGTGCTGATCCGTTCATTACTGAGGTCTTTGATGCCACAGATAAAGGTGTCTGAGTGATTGGCATCAATTCTTTGTGCTATCACTACTGGTCTTGTCCCTTTCTGATGACTACTTATCCTCCATTGGAAGCGGGTATACAGTGCCTGGTTACTGGGACATTAGTCATGGGAAGGGAAATGAGGTAAGGTCATCACAGCTTTGTCTTCTGCTCTGCCCCAGTGGGCACTGCTACTCAGGAAAGATTCCAGGCTCACATACATGGAGTGCAAGCGAGAGCCATAATTTCTTATTGTACAGATTAGAAATTGGCTTGGTATGCTCAATTCAAGAGGAAGAATACTATTTTCAAGAAGTCATATTTTATAAAGGTTCTTCAGTGTTAAGGAAGCCACCAGTGAAACCAAAAGTTTTTTAAACTAAAAGTGTACCTTCAGCAGCTATAAATCAAGAGATTTAAATGTCTACATTGTTTCTGCAGTAATCTTGGGAGCACTATTCTAATTCCCACACAATCTCACTTTACATACATATGGCAAACCCAGAAACAAAGTGGTGAAGATCAACTAAGGTCACCCTCTGCTGCCACCATAACAATCTTTGCATTTAGCATATTTGAGAGTCAGAGCAGAAGGCACCTCGGTGTGGCTCCACTGCTTCTGTTCCACAAGTAGGTTGGTCAGGGTATGCTTAATAGTGGTGTTACCAAGACTGTTGCAGAAGCATTACAGATGTACTTTTTCTGGCTTGTGAGACTATACTTTTCAGGCAAGATGACTTACTGGAGTTAACCGAACCTTCAAGATGTCTCTAACAACCTACCTGCTCACTTTAAGGGCAAAAACATATAGATCATGCAGCCCTGCGAAGGATACAGAGACATTTTAACTAACTGGTGGGATTACATGCAATTGGCATTTGACCACTGCAGACTGGCCCTCTTTTATGGCTGGATTTATTTCCCCGATTGTCCATCTGAAGTCAGGAAGTGTTAGGCACTGCATATCTAACTACTGGAACTGTAAAAAGGTACTAATTTTCGGAAAACTAAACAAATCTGACTAGGGATTTACAAAGATTTCACTCATGAGATTTTGACTGGCAGGAAAGTAGAGCCATGAGCAGAAAAACAAGAAATAACACAATAGTCAGGCCAAATATATCTCAAAACAGAGGTCAGAACATTCATATCTGGAGCTGATAGAGAACATTAATCCAAAGGTATACAGCAGTGGTTCTAAACCTTTTTAGACTTGAGGCACCCTCGCTGGACTCAAGGCAACCCTTGGCAAATGCCACTGCTTGGTTTTCACTCATTATTTTGACTATGGAAAAAATAATAAGAGCAATTCTTCTGTTTCAAAGAATTCAGAAAGGCCACAATAGGTCAGAATGTTTTTGAAATCTTTGAGTTCATCTTGTGAACCATATGTAGGTGTTTGCACAGCTCACACTGCATTGCACCCCATGGCACCCTTAACAGGATCTCACTTCTATAGAGGTTAGTATCCCCTAGCTCAGTGGTTCTCAAACTTTTTTTTTTCGCAGATCACTTGAAAATTGCTGAGGATCTCAGCAGACCACTTAATAAACCTTTTTTTTTCTACAAATCAAAGCACACAACACATATTTTATTATCAGTAGTCTTACCCTACAAGTACAGATTTTCTCCATTGTTCTGCAACCTTTCTGCGGACCATCTGAATGGAGCTCGCAGACCAGTGGTGGTCCGCAGATCAGTTTGAGAACCTCTGCCCTAGCTCAATCTTCATTCTGATTGTTTGAAGAAACTTTGATAGACCCCTGAGTGAAGGCCACACGAACATGGAGCCACTGAATATGGTGGTCTGAACAGGAAAAAGTCACCCTCTCCATTCCCCTGAATACTATTTTAAACCTCAGATCCAAAATAGACCATATAAATGAATTTATCTTGTATGATGTTACAATTTTAAAAATAATTATCCAGTATCATATATCATATATCTTTCTATTAAAGAAAAATAAGTTTTAACACGAACAGTAAATACAGAAAATTTTATTTGAATTAAAGGTTTAGTTACACAAACATAGAACTTTATCAGAAGTTACAAACTATAGAAACTTGTTTTTCATTACTGTATTTCATACATACAGTTGTAACACAAAATTAGTTTTTTGTTGTGCTAGGCTAAAGGGTAACAAGTTTACTGAAAACTACTTCAATGAATTTACAATTTAAACATTTATTTCTGTATATCTACAGTTGCTTACTTAACAAGGCTGCAGTAACCAGATTATATGGGCCTGGAATACATTATCAAAGTAAACTTCTATCTGGCTAACTATAATCATGCATACTTATATAGGGCAAAATGGTATGTAACATGTCAGCTCCAATTTCCAAAAATTATAATAGTTAATACTTAAATTACATAATGAGAATTATGCTTATGTTTACTGTAAATATTTATTCTGAACTGCAGCTTCTTGGATGGAAAGTGGCTATAGTACAAACCAAAAGTGAAACTTGTAAAGCTATCAGTTTAAATATATATTTTATAAATATTACTATCTTAATGAGTCCATGAAAGCCTGTACCTTTTTATTATGCCTTAAATAAATTATTTAGCATTCAGTTTAAAATGAAAACTACACATTACAGCTAGCTAAGCATGATACCTGTTTACCATGTTTCAAACTTTTTTTGTCCAACAGATTCTGGTTGGCTGGTATGTTGGATAGATGTAAATTCTGCATTTCTTTTAAAAATGACTTGTTAGGTGTTTAGCTTTTTCACTTAAATATAAAACTGTCATGAAGTGAAGAAAGCTTTTTTTTCCAGGTGATCCAAAATTACTGCATTACTTTAACATTTAGACTTCAACAAACCTATATTACAGCAAAAAGGCGCATCCTTTCAACTTCCTACATTTTAAAACGATAGTGAAAAACAGGGAAAAACATTTAAACAAAGCCAAATGTTCTGTTAGCTTCCACTGAGTTATTATTGGAATGAAGTTTGTTCACTAGCGTAATGATAAAAGAATTATGAGGATCAGAAAAAAAAAAATCACTGATTTAAAAAAAAAGAAGCTTATTTTGATACTCATATTTTAGAATAGGATTAACACAAAGATATATTAAATTAATATGGCAAATTCAACTGTTTTATGGTCTCACTGAATTATTTGCTGGCTCACAAGTAAATTTAATATTTTGTGTTCACGCTACTTCTAAAATTTCAAAACAGATATTTCCTATCCAAGTACAGAATTGAATTTTGTAACATAACATTCCCTGATAACTGTATATAAATAGCGGGAGTGATAACAATGCATTTGGATATAATTTTTGTCAAAATCTATGCCAATATGATTTTCTACTCTTATCTTAAAGCAAATGTTAACACTAGCATTCTGCCACAAAACCATCTAGAATACAAACTGCAGTTGGTATCAGTTTATAAACTAACAATAGCAGGTGGTTGCTAGACAGGAAAAACTAAAAATTAAGTTAGTTTCAAGATCAAATGATGTTGGTGGATAAAGATACTGAAAGAGGAAGAGGAAAATTTGCTAATTTAATCATTTTTCTAAATAATAGCCCTGACAAATAATACTAAGCAAAATTACTTAGACCATGTAGGCCACAATCCAGTTGTCTGATCTGTGTATAATTCCTGTTGTGCACAGCCTCGCAGATGCCAGCAGGGATCTGGACAGGTAAAGGGGTTACCAAAAAAGATCAGACTGCAGAATTAAGGCAACAAAGCATATAGGCAGCTAGACAACTTGTGTACAAAAGTAAAGGAATTTCCAATGACAAAAATAATGGAATAAATAAGCAACAAAGAAAAAAATTGAATGCTGGAAAGAAACTACTACTGGGAATGACAGAGTTAACAACGCTTGAAGATACTATTTTTGAGATGCGGTAAAGTTCTTTTCCAACATATATTACTCTCTACAAAAGAAGTATGATGAAGGTGATATTGGATTTAAATTTTAAGGCTATTTTAGGATTGACTAATATGCAATAGGCTAGTCTAGATAAAACATTTCCAGAGAAAAATGAGTCTGATCAGCCACCGGCCTGATTTTTCTAAAATACTGTGCTTCTAATAGAGGTCACTGGGAAGTGTTTGGTGCTCAATAGTTTTGAAAGAAAAAAACTAACTTTAATTTCTTAATTTATAAATTTTGCCCCTAACATTCAGTAGGGATGTACAGACCTTGGAGGCTAGATGACCCACTATTCAGTGTTTCATCTTGATCTGTTCTATGCTTCTTAAATCAAGATAGGACACCATGGCTCAACCCTCTGCAAATGGCAACTTCAGACAAAGAAACAAGGACAAGAGCAGACTTAATTGTAGAAATTTGTGAGCATCATTTGATACTCACAGTGAACGATGAGCATCCTTCCAAAGTAACTGAAGAGATAATATAAACAGAATCTCTCTCCTTACTCTAAAATGAAATAATAAATCTTAAGGCTTACTTTTTATTTTCAGCATTAATGTCTTTGGGTCAAATCTTCAAGTCTCTATTTAGTTTTTATCTAAATAAACTCAAGAGTAAAACCCCTCAGGATCTAGTCCTTCGAACTTCAACCTGGAGAATTAAGAAATAAACATTTGTGTTTAAAACAATTCTCATTTACATTTTACTATTTCTTGTGGGAGAAGGAGGGGTTGAATTCTGAATCCTTTATATAGCCGCTTAGTCACTAATTTTATTTGTCTTATATTTATATTACTTGATGTTCTTATGTCAACATTCATTCAACCAAACAGAGCTGAAGTATTTTTAAACCTAAGAATGGAAATGTGATCAACTAGGAATACATTTTTAATACCTTAACTTTAAAAATTACCAAATTATATCTGTTTTATATTTGGTTACTCTTTAAATTAGGATGCAAAACTGGAGCACAAAGAAAAATTCAATTTTGTACCTTGTATAACTTTTTAAAGTAAGTATCAATTTAAATATTCTTTTATGTCAAAAAGTAAACAACACTTGCATGAGAAAACTGTTACCTGCATCTTTTGAATTACTACATGCAGCCATAAGCAAAATAAATGCTGAACCTGTGTTATTTACAGAATAAAACCACAATTACTTAGAGACTTTCCAAGAGGATATAATGGCATCTTTTTGCACTACTGATAAAAGTAACAGGCTAAACTTAGTCTTATTTCACAAATTATTTTTCCTTTCATATTTTGAAGGGAAAAAAAAAATCAATACTTACAATCTACTATCTGTCCTTATAAATGCCAATAAACATTTGAGAACATTTGAGCTTTCAGATGCCATTTTAGTGGACAGACATACCAAATGTACAACTTTAAGGAGATAGCTCAGAAAACTTCAACTGTAGACAAATGTTTTTAACATGACACTATGTAACAAATTTATTCCTTGGACCTCTAGAATTTAAAAAGTATTCTAAGAAAAATCATGCTTGGTACAACAAAGAACAAATTCAATTTGTGAACATTTTTAAAAGGCAGGATTTATAACTCACCCTAAAGCATAGGTTGAAGTGATTTTATACTTTTGTTTCATGATAATAAATATCAGACTGTAATAGCAGAACACAAGATCTTTCCTGGCTACTTTTGCAGCTAGATGACTTTTTGCAAAAATAGTTATAATTGAACAAGTTTTTATATAAAAATGAAGTAGTTTGAGGATGTGCCAAAATTTATCTAATATGGCCATGTAGATACATTTTAAAACCTAAACCAAATATATAAAAAAATGAACAGATGTTTAGTTTGTATAAGTTGTCTCAGCAAAGTCATGACAATTTACAACAGCTGAGGATCTGTCCCCCAAAATTATACCAATATCCCCACGAATATGTTATATTTACACATGACAAACTGTTTAAAACCAACAGTTGTTAGACTGTTACAAGCAGTTTTGTTTTGTTTACAAGAGGTATAAATCTTGTTTGTGTGCGATCTTTCCTCTGATTAGCCAAGGTGCAGAAACTGCTTTTAGGTCTAGGAGTGTAAATGTTACTAAAACAGCAAATAATATATAAAATGGGCCTGACTTATCTCACGACAGTGTAAGTCAATGGCATTAACCCGGTACACACGAGAACGGAATCAGGCACCACCTGTTTTACACTCCACTATAAAAGAATGTTACAGATTGCAATTTTCAATAAGACTATTTAAATATTACCCGTGTATTGGCTAGTACAGCTATAATGCCCACTCTGCAAGACCCTCAACTGATATAAAACTAAAACAAAGTACTGCAAATATATTTGGAAAGTCATTCAAGCAGATCAAAAAATAAAAAAGTAATAACTGAAAAATATTTTACATACATAAAAAAGATAAAAATAATGACCTTCAACAGTCTGTAAACAATAAGGCATGGCTTTTACTCCTATTAAATACAGTAGTCATGTTTTGACCTGTTTTCAGTTTAAAAAAATACAGATGGAATCCTTGAAAAAAGAAAGCACAGAGAAAAAAAGAGGAATAAATGTTTAAAGTCCTTACAGTTGAGAAGGAAATTGTATACTATCTTAACACATGATGTAGTCTGTCAATGCATTTTAAGCTTGTACAGGCATTGGAAAAATATTACACTTAAAGACTAGGTAAACATTTCTAGCCGTCTTACAAGATAAAGTATTAAGTCAATTCTTGCACTTTTCTACAGCTAGAATGATACTGCAAGCATGAATGTATTATCTACTGTATTTAAGAAGTGTCAGCCTCAAATAAACAATTATAAGCAAGTGGTCCAAATTTAATTTTTTCAAATTCTTACCGCAAAGTGCTAAAACTACACTTAAGCAAGAATTCTTACCTGTTAGTTAAGTACATGGATCTAATTTCAACAGAAATAATTAAAATAATTTAATATACACAAGCTATACATGAGCTCAAACAAAATAAAATTATGCTTAATTATATTTAAAATAAACAAAACAGTATCCAAAACAAATACATGCTGTTAGTCTACAAGAAAACAGCTAAAACATTGTAATTAATGACTATTGTTGTAATTTATCTGACACAAAAATATACTTTAACTTTGCTCTGTAATACAAATGTGTTGTTTGTCAATGCACATAAATAAATAGTGCACACACAGTGGTCTGTATATCACAAATTACAATGTCATCTAAAGGTATATTAATTGATAAAGGAAACCATGATTTTATCCTGCATATCATGCTTGTTAACCTGAACTGCAAGGCTTCTTTTTATTCCTTTTACAAAAAGTGAAGACATTTTAACTTAGGCAAATTCAGCAAATGTTGTATGTTAGAAAATTACATACCCTCCATGTGCTAGACATATTAGCATGGTAGACGTCTAAAATTCTATTTTACAGAGTCTGTAGAGGAAGGTGGAGTGAGAATTGTATCTTCCATTCTGTAATCTTTCCTAGGATGAAAGTGAGGGCTTCGTGTATATCGAGGCTTGAGACTCACAGACGAAGGATGAGAAAAATGTCTTCTCACAGAATGTAACCTTGGTTCCTAAAAAAAGGGGAAAATATTGTCTTTGTACTTTAAAAAAGTGTTCTGTTTACTTTAATAAATATGTAGGTGGAAAAGCTCTAAGAACTTAAGACTGGGTCTACTACATGGATAAAAACACATTTAATAACACATGAATAAATACTGTGCAAAATGCATTATTATTCAGTAAGTCATCTTAGTTTTAAGGATTATTTATACACTATTTAATAAAATACAGCTCATGCTGCATCAACAGGTTGAAAGTACTTGGTAAAAATCCCAGCATATCCAAGTTTAGCATGACATTTTACTATGAAAAATACCTTAAATCAAACCAAAAATCCGAAGTATTTGTGTACCACCTGGTATACAGGAATCACTAGTTTCCAGGATAAGGACATATGCAAGTAATCTTATTCGAATCAAAAGTATATATGCAACAAGACCACTCCAAATGCTTAGTTAAGCAAGTATGTAAGTCCATGCTTTAATGTATTTGTCTAGGGTTTTAATACATTTGAATGGTTTCTTCAATAAAGGAAAGCAAGTATACAATAAAGGAAAAATACTGTGTTATTTTTTCTCCGATGGCTCCTACAGCATAATTCCATTACTATAACTATTACAATGAATGTAAACTACTGACTTCTCTGACTCTTTATGGGCTGTCTAAAATAAGTTAGGACTAAGCAACAATTTATGCATGAATGCACAATTCCCACTGATACCATTATCAATAGTATATACAGTCAGAACTACAAGGCGAGATCTTCAGCTGATGTAAATCAGCATACCTCCATTGACTTATTTGTAGCTACCTTTATACATTAATTTGTATTCCCCCCTACAACATGGCTTAAGTATCTTTACCATGTCACAGAAACAGTATCAGCTTACAACAGCACAGTGAATATGGTATGAAAGGCTTGATACATTCATATCTAGCATTTTTTCATTTCAAAGCACTTATAAACAAACTCAAAAGGATCATTCAAGG
This sequence comes from Crocodylus siamensis, assembly GCF_052110815.1. Classification (NCBI taxonomy): domain Eukaryota; kingdom Metazoa; phylum Chordata; order Crocodylia; family Crocodylidae; genus Crocodylus; species Crocodylus siamensis. The sequence continues at coordinate 185,522,278 of NC_143398.1, read as the reverse complement.
CAGAATCCAATTTCACTTTTTGTGCCCAAACAGCAGTTTCTGACTGTGTAACTGCCACTTACCTACAGTTTGTGATCCTACTCACTATGCAGTGTGAACATGCAAGCATCCACAAAGCTACTGAACATGCTCAGCTGACTGCATTCTAGCTGGGCAGGTATACAGCTCTGTACATACAGACCTGAGCATAAGTCTTGAAATTCTGACCTAACAAAACCAAAGCACAGGAAGAATCAAGACTCTGATGTCTTACCTCCAACAGCTGAGCAGTTAGGAAATTTTCCCTATGAAGTTGGATACCCATATTCCAGACCCCCACCTTCATCCACAGAATTTGATCTGGCTTTTCTGATTTCCCAGCATAGCATTCAATTTCTAACCACCAGAGAGCATGGGTCAGGCATGACTCCTTTTAAATCAGGAGTCAATGCACCTTGCATTTAATATTCATTGGATAAAGCGGATGGAGAGCAGTGGGAAAGTTTCTGCTGCACTGGGAATTATGGCCCAAGATACAACCCATGGACAGCAACCACCTCATTGAGTCACACCCTCTATAGGTTACTTTTCTCCAGGCCCCAGATATCTCCCTCTCTCTGCTGCCAAGTGGACCAGCCTTAAAAGGGGGGGCCAAAAAAGGGACTGGGTAATGACCCTTTTCCCTCTTTAGACAGCTTCATGGAATTTTTCTGGGTAAATTTTGTCATAAAAACTTACACAAAGTCATAAAAATGTCTTGTCTAAAGTTGCACATTGAGTCAGAGCTGAGTACAAGGCTCAGGCTTTGCCTTATGATCAGAGTCCACTAAATCCTATAAACCTTTCCTTTAAAGTGCTCCCTTAAGGGTATATGTCTTATCATATACCACTGTCAAGGAAAGGAACAAAATTTCATTACATTAATTATGTTTAAAGATTGCAGCCACTCGCCAAGCTCTCTCAGCATTAGAGGTAGAAATATGACCCATCTGCTCATATGAGGAGTGAATGGAAAGCACATAGTCTCTGTCTGAAAGGCTGTAAGTGAAATTTGGCAAGTGGTATTATATACATACACACTGACAAATGGCTAATTACCTCAGATGTACATCCTATCATCATGTGTTTTGTTTGTAGAATGTGCGTGACTGACCTGGAACCTATCACATGGGAGGCAAACCTGATGGTCATATTATCATCTGGTAAGTAAACCCAGTGACAAACTTCAATCTGGAGTCAGAACTCCTATGAACTCTATAACGTAATATGGGACTATTTTCCATAGTTTACAAGTAGTTGGGAGAACAGAGAAAGAATGTGATTTAAAGTAGTCAGTCTCCTGCTGGAATCTGCCTTTGATCAGCCAGTCATCCAGGTACAGGTGAATGTGGATTCCCTGTTTCCTTAGATAAGCTATCACTACAAACAGGGTCTTGGTAAATACCCTTGGTGCCTTGAATCCAAAAAACAGAAACCTGCACTGGTACTGATTGAGGTCCACTGGAAATCTTGGATGCTTCCTGTGTGAATAGGAGTGTAAAATGAGACATCCTGCAGGCTGAGAATTGCAGGCTAAGAGGCTTGATCATGGAATGATGGAATAATTGAAACAAGTGTTTCCTGTCAGATCCCAAAACAGCATTTTCTGAGTCTTCTGATTCCAGGACAGGAAACTCCCCTGTTTATTTGGAATAAGGGAATTTAAGGAAGTGCCTGCTGCTCTACCCCTATGAAGAGCTTCCTCTATGGCTCCAAGATTAAGCAGAAAAGCCTTCTCATGAGAAGGGTCCCCAAAAATCAATGGGAGAAGGGACTGGATAGGGACTGAAGAATGGAACTGGATTCAGTATTTATGGGTGAGGGTCAACAAGATCTCTCTCTCTGAAGTCAAGGCAGATCACACTTGGTAGAACATGGAGAGGATAGTTTTTAAAAGGCACTACTCTATTGACTGGGTCTGGTGCAGATCTTGACCATTTTTCTCAAATTGGCAGATACAATAAAGGAGAAGGGTGCAGTGCTGAAAAAGGGAGGTTGTCCCCTGGTGTATCTTGGATGTTTTCTGGTGTAGTATTCCATCGGTCTTTGGTAGGACAACATTACATGGATTGGCAGGTTCTGGTAAAAAGATCTGTGATACAGAAGGAGAGTAGTTCCAAAAGAAGGCAGTCTGTATGTATAAGGTGTTCAAAGACCTAAGATCACAGTATGTACTTCATGTAATATCTAGGACTAAAGCAACAATAGTCTACAGAAGGTCACCATGGTGGTTATAGACCTTGATGAAGTGTCTAAGACAATTCATGATCTGCAAGGCCTTTTCCACCATTAACTGTTCTTTTTTAGGTTCCAAAGTTCCTCATTGCTATTATGACAAAACTTGGCAAGGAAAGATGTTTCCTTATCCCACATGAGAAAACTGAATTTGGTCAGCAGTATCTGCCAGTTGGCCAATTACAACTGAAATGACACCAAGGGGTATGATTTCCTCCCAAAATGGATCAAGATATTGGCATTTTCTGGATTGCTCTTGGATGACCTCAGATTTTCTTATACAGCCAAGGTAACTGAGGGGGAAGGAAGAAGGAAGGATAATTTTGGCAGACAAGATGGCAAGATATCAAACACCATGCAAGACATTTTGGAGATTACTGATGCTTCAATCTGCAGAACATCAGCGACTCACCCAACTTATTTAATACTGCTTTCTCTGGCAATGAAGAAAGGTGCTACTAGTACTGCTCCCATATGGTAGGAGAGGGACCTCTTCTTCTCCGATGCATTTGTTAACTCTTAAAGACTCTGAAGGAGAGTCTCAGTATTCCCAACAGGATGACGGTGGCATTCCATATGCTTTTGGGCGACTTGCAGATCCTTGATTGCACTAATGCTAGTTTTAGTGAACTAGCGGAGATCGGGGGGTTGTTATTCCTTTGTCTCCTGACAGCTCTTCTCATAGACCTCAGAGGGCACTCCCTGGCACCCATGGCAAAGACATGCCGCTAAAAGAGCGAGCTGAATTTCTCTATGGATATGGCTGACTGATAAGCACTGGATTCTGTACTGGTGCTAGTGTATATGTTAGTACTGACCATTATGCCATTTTTGTCTGAGTCCCCTCTCTTATGTTGGAACTGACAGATAGGAAGTCCAGACACAGTATCTGGACTCTAGCGAATTACAGTCTGCATGTTTAGTCAAGTTGTTAAGGCTTGTAGGATTTACTCTGCAATATCTCCCAAAAGGATGTTGTAACTGTCTTTTAATACTTAACTTCAATATCTGATGTTGAAATTGGGGTTGATTAAAGTCCCAGTGTTGATATCAAGACTGATGTTGGTTCTAAGTCTGAAGTGGCTTACAAATTAATGATAGTCACTTACAAAAGCAGGCAGAATATTACAAAAAAGAAATAAAACAAAAACTTCTTAAATGAGTTTAGCCTTGCTTTCTGAACACCTGCCCAAGTAGGAAGGTCTTACAAGTTTTCCAGAAGCTGTTTTGGTTCTGGCTCAGGTGGACTTCAAGGGTGAGGGAGTTTCAAGGCTTAAGAATGACTACTGGGAATGACCTCCATGTGTTTTCAGCAAACAAATTTAGTGCACGGATGTTATTTGTAGGAGGCTGCTGTCAGCCGTCTCTTTGATGAGACATTAGATAATACAGGCTTTTCCTTTACAAGGATTAGGGATCATTTCCTCTGGGTCCAGTATGACTTTCATGGAATGCTTCATCTCAGAAATTGTTTGCACTTGTAGTAAATTATATGCTTTTTGGAACACTAACTTGGAATATGAGAATCTCCCAGTTAGACTGGGTACCTAGCTTGCCCATCTTTAGGGGGACATCACTATATGATGGCCAAGGCTTAAAGCCTACAGGTTGTGTGCCCATCTACATAAAGACCTTGTACTCCGTGGTGGGGGAAGATGTACAGGGTAGATGTACACAGTGGTCTGTACAGAATCTGACCTGCCAAGTCTGGTCAAATAACTACTGGATCAGTCTAAACCCAACAAAACCAAAGAACAAAAGTGGCTTTGTAAAATTCTCTTTATACTTTGGAAATTTTAAGACATTTAATTTAATCTAAGACCTAATGAGTAGAGACCTATGTAAATCAGCTACCTAAAGGACCTGATGTGCAACACGCTTCGATCTTGCTCTTTCGGCCATGCTCCCTCTCTCCCCCCAATTGGTGAAAGGGTCCCGTTGCTTTTTGCTGATCAGCCTGGAGGCAAAAAACCCCCAGTTTTATATATGCAACAGTTTCTGCCTCCTGGTTAATCAACAGCAAGCGGTGGGGCTATCGGGGCCCCTCTGCCAATCAGTGGCAGGGGTGGTGTAAGGAGAAAACAGCAAGATTAAAGGAGCTGATGCACAGCACACTTCTGCCTCAATTAAATAGGCCCCTACAATGGGGCAGAAACAAGTTGCATTCCATCTTGCTGCCACAGATAATAAGAGGAAAGTAAGGGAGGATCTTGAGAGTTCTGTCCCCTTTATGCCCTCACACAGGAATACAAGGAGGGTCAAGGAACCCAACAAGCTTCCAGTAAAAAAAAAAAATCATGTCTTGCATGAGCACTTTAATGCAATTCACACCGATGCATATTCAAGGAAGAAAATTTGGTTTATAGGTTTTGATTAGCATCACAGTTCTATAGTAGGGACAGAAATTCTCCAGGGAAGCTTTCAGTTTCCTTAGCCATTGTCTTTTCTGCAATCTCCTGCCTCATTCAACACACACCTGCCAACGGTTGCAACAAGTGATGCACTGGTCCTAAAGACAAGAGTGTCTTTCACTATACAACTTTGATTCATCCTAAGAGCTAGTTCATCCTGTGCAATGAATGAAGGAGGGATCCTGTGGAAAAAATGAGCATGTAATCACATAACTAAAACTGTTATAATTCAGACAGACAAGGGAACTGAATTAAAGTGGCATAGGCAGCCTTAAGTTTGTCATTTATTAACTTTAACATGTTTGACCTTAATAACATCCCCTTAATATTTGTGTAACTTTCTAAATTTTCAATACTGAAATTCTAACTGAAACAACAGAAATTCTTATGAAAGGCATATATATTAATACTAACATGATTTATCATCATAATTAGAACCTTTTAATACAACTCTCACAGAGACTGGACTGAATAAATGCCAACAGCAGCATGTCATCTTAGATATGGAGAGAGGTAGTTAGCTGTGTTAGATAGAACAAAGGCAGAAGGCAGGGAAAGACAGCACCTCAAGAAACTAATGTCTTCAAAAAGGTGTACCCATGTAAGGGCAACCTACTTCATCATATCTAGAATGACTGTAGAGGGTGACACCATGGCTTTCACAGATACATGGTGAAAGCAGAGAGGGATGGCAAGACTCAGGAATCATGTTCTATTGTATATTCTGTTGTAACTATCGAAGGGAATGTGTGTAATGTGAACATAGTCTTTTGCTCATCCCTCCTAAGACTGAGCTCTTCTGTCTCAACCTATGATCTGCTCCTCATTCCAATTTTATTTCCCTTACCTAGCCTGTCCCAGACTTCATTCCTAAACTTCTAATTCCAGTCCAATTTTTTTATTCTGTACACCCTACTCTCTTGGCTCACCATTGTGTTTCAGACTGCCCCCACTCCTAGTCTAATCTCCTTGCTTAGCCATTCCAATTTTGCTCCCTCCTGGCTCTTTTTCTATTAACGTGGCTTCTGGTCTCTCTCAACCTACATTCCTTATCCTGACTGCTCCAGGTCCTAGTTTCATACAAGAGTACCTCATCCAAACTCAGTGTCATTATGATTCTCCCCTCTCTCAAATCCTTAGCCCCATATTTTCCTAGCCAGTCCCAGGTTTTGCCCAACACATCAATGCCTCATCAAACCTCTTTCTCTTCCTGTATCACTGTCTTTCCCTTGTCCCACTTGTTCTCCATCCCTCTCTACTTACTGTTTTTTGTGACCCCTAGTTTCAATCTCTTCCCAATATCTACTAGTTCCCAGTCACCCAATCCTTTTTTCCTTCCTGGTATATAATTTATTTGTCCAGTTAATCTCAATCTTTTTCTTAAATGTCATCTATTCCTACCCTGCCAGACTCCATTCCCAACCTCTTCCTAGTGCCCCTCCCTTTACAGTTGCTTCTGGTCCCTTCTGCATTTGAATTGGGTAGCTTCCTCTTTCACAACACCTGGGCTAAGCAGGAATATAAGAGAATTTGGCTACTAAAAATCAAAGAAGTCAATACTGACCATGTGCAAACTGTGAGATTTAGATTAGTTTGATTTTGGACAAATTAGGTCCAATTTTTATGGGATGGCAAGGAGCACACCCCTGCCACAAAATCCAAATTTCAAGCAAAGTTTCAAACTACAGAGCTCAAAAAACTGAACTGTCAGAATTTAACAAGGGCAAAACAATGTATATTTTCTAACTTTATTCTTGAAAACAACTATTTTGACAAAAAAACCAAAATCAGCCCTAGGCAGACAGCCAACACAGAAAATTTCAGATCAAATGTTTCTGATTTGGCAAAATTATGACAACTGAAAACAAGATCTTTTAATGGGAAGCCACAAGCAACCTTAATAATAAGTTTTACTAAATGCCCCGCCAACACTATAGTTATCATTTCTTGTTTGATTATATCTTATATAGAACCTATTCCAAATCTACCTCAATAAAATCCTTATATTACCTTCTGAGTACTCTCTGTATTTTCCTGGAGGTTGTAAATACTGTAAAATGACTGTTTCAGATCAGGGCTGGAATAGGTAACAACTAATTTTACTTATTTTGTAATTTCCACCATTCCTCATCCAATTTATCTGTAGAACTGTTACCATGTATATAATGGAGATCCTAAATTACTATAGATTGAAGGATTTGAAAATTTCATGATCTTTGTATCTTAAATGAAATGGCATTTTTTGAATGGAAAGCACCTATAATGGAAAGTAACTATAAATGCTTTGTATAAAGTGATTTTTTTTTAGTAGGAACAAAAAAGCACTGGCTATTTTAGATGGGTTTAAAAAAAAGATCAACAAAGCCCAAAATATACACCTTCAAAATCTGTATAAAATAAAGTCTGAATTTCAGAATAAACAATACGGGAAACCCTACATACCAATAAGTCCAATTGTCTGGTCTAAGCAAAGCAATATACAGTATCGCAAAATGTTGTGTGTGTGCATTTAAAATTATAATAACATTATATGAGAATGTAAGCTATTATCTGAAAGTCTAGAACTGAATGGTTGTGTGCTTTTACATATACAAAAACAAGAGGTAAGATGCATGTGCAACTTTTTCTTTGGCATTTTTTGATTTAGAGTGCTTATCAGTCATTCTATTTAGTGTTTTTTTCCTATAAAAATTCCCTGCCCCCCATTTTTTTAAAGAAAAAAGAGGAGGCAGCCTCTTTAAGAAAATAAAACAGACGGTTAAGCACTTACAAATGAATTAATCATTCTATGAAGATCGAAGTCATGTCCACTTGGGGGACAAAACAGGATAAAAAGAGACAAAAGTGTTACTAATAAAGGAAATAAAAGAAACACGATGTTAAATAGTTTTAACTACATAAAATAATTTGATAGCAAAAACCCTCTATTTGAATTTTTCAATCTGAAGATAAAGCTTCAAAAAAAATATAAAAAATGTAATGTATTTACTCACATACCACACACACCTTCCCCTCCAAAATTAGTCTTCCACAAATCAAGGTGCTTGTTTTTACCCAGGAAGCTGATTTCTATGCTGGAATGGAAGGAAAGAGCTGCTGGAATGGCCTCCAGGGGCTATTCTTTTCTCTTTTCTTTTCAGCCACCATTTAGTAGGGTAGAGTCAGTATCAGAGCTAGTTATAACCCCTCTCAGCCATTGCTGAATTGGCAGTAGCTTTTGTCCAAGTCAGCTTTTGGCCATGACTCTGGAAACTATTTTATTTTTTCCTTCATCCTTCTTTCCCAAAACAGGTTTATGTCTTACTGGGAGGCGTGTGGTATGCAAAAAACATATGCTATATATCAAAATTCTGGAAAAAAGTGATCGTATTTTTAGGGGAATAAAATTAAATGGGCTAGAAGGAAAGTACTGGTGGAGTGAAAATACATATATGCTTTCTTCAGGACTAATGACATGGAGGCGTAACAATGAGCACTACAGTTCAAATTAATAAGGAAAAAATATATAGCAAGTAACTACAGAATCTTGCAGATTGGGCTGGTTATACTTTATTCTGCTTTGTACTAAACTAGTTTGCAAAAAGCAAGCATTGCAATGAATCAACTGACCCTAAGTTTCACAACAGGCAGCTGCTAGCTGGTACGTTGAAGATGGATGTCGGCCACATGGGGAGGACTGGACAAGAAAATCAGTACAGCTGGATTAGAGCTGCCCAAAAGGCTTAATAATGAATGCTCCACAATGTCTGTCAATTAAAGAGAAAGAATATACAGATCAGAGAAACTCGAAGAAAAACAAAACTTAAATAAGAGCAGTCTGTAAGAATAATAATAATAATAAAAAGAGACAGAAAAGAAGGTACAGAAGAAAACAATATAGAAATAGGTACAATTTCACTGAATCACCATTTTTGAATATAAAATACATCAATATGTATTCAATCAAGTTAAAAAAATATTTTTGTTTTACAAGTTCAGACAAGCTGGTTATAGGTAAGGAAAAAGAATCCAGAAGTTTTATTCACAAGTTTTGTGAGAGGTTTGTGTGACACAGAACAAGACATGGCTAAATGTTATTGTACCTTTACACACCTAACTGGAATTTGTGGTGTTTATGCATAGCTTGGGTTCTATTTGTATGCGTGCAGATACATTTACCATATGGTACCATGTTCCTACACCTTGGAGTTTTTCTGCACCTTGCATTTAATACACCAGTGTAGAAGTTGTGCCCGGGGCAGTTAAGTCCAGCTCAAACAGCGTTGGAATTCATCATGTTGTATTAATTGCAAGCACAGACACATCCACTCACGTCTAAATCTTCCCATTACGTTTAAAGAAACGAAAGCTATTATCTGTAACTGCTGTGAGTATTCTGCTAATGCAAATCTGCATTCATGTGGAGTAGATCTACACTCTTTTTTGAACTGGTTCCTTGATGATATCCCCACAGTCATATGAAAGCAATAATATATCATAATAGTAGTAACCAACCAAATTTCTGACATGGAGCATAAATAAGGTGACCATATTGGGACAACATGAAATCTGGGACACTTGTCCATAGGGCTCCCCCTTCTTCTCAAGTCAACAGTGCTGCAGGCAGAGGTGGGAGTGGGGCAGTGTAATCCAGCTTTGCTATTAGTACTATTCAGGAAGCTAAGGGAGTTAATGGTCTGTTAATGACCCATTGTTCTTTACTTCACAAATGTTGACAATAATCTCTTTTTAAAGGCCATTCTACTAACCTATTTTAGGGCATTTCTGGGGCACAAACAGAAGTGACAGTTTTTGCCTGATCTGGCAACAGATAGTAGTTTATAGCCATGACCAAACACAAGTGCACTGCTGCAGACAGCTTCAAAAATGGCTGATTGGGTGAAAATCTGACCCCTCATTGGATGAGGTATCAAATGAAAACATTTAAAAATGCAGCATCTTCTGTAACTTGTGTCAGCAGAGTTCCCAGCCTGTTGCTGTTTTCAAAATGGGAGGGGAGAAAGGGAGCAGAGGGAGTTCAGTCTGGGGGTTTTTCAGCCCTCCATGGGGTGAGGTGGGTGTACTGGAGCCCTCTACTGAGGTGGGGGTGCTCCAATTCACCCATCCCACCCTTAAGCACCTGCCTGGAAGCCTTAAGAATGAGCTCCCTCTGCTGCCTTTCTCCACTCCCATTCTGAAAACAGCTAGCACTGGCAGAGAGCCCTGGCCATTGCTATGGGAACCTGGCTGCACGATTTCAGCCTGCAGCTATATTCCCCTCCCCACTGGAACCAGCAGTGAACTTCTGTTTGGTCTGGATAACGCTGTAACTCAGAACGCTTTGCGGAACATGTTTTCAGCTGTAGCTGGTAGCTGTACTTCTGTCTGCTCCCTTGCTGTTTTCTAGGACTTCCTATTTCACAGCTCATGAGACACTGCCTACTCGCCCTGCACCCAGGATACAACTGTAGATCAGCTTGTTTTAATTTTTACTGGCCAGCCGGGACCAGTTTACGAAATCTGGGATTGTGCTGGCCAAACTGGGACGTATGGTCGGTCCCCCTAAGTATAAATGAGTAAAATACTGTAATGGATGTGTAAAGAACAGAAAATGAGAATGGGCAAGTGTGATTCTGCTGATCCTTCTCCCATTCACTTATAAAGCAGATCTAATCTCACTTATATTGTAGGCTAACATCCTGTATCTAGCTATAATCTTCTACAAAGGTCTTATGCTGAACAGCTACCACTAAAGCAGCTTGGGTATCTGTGGCAGGACTGTCCCTATGGGTGCCATGACCTCCTCTAGTGCCCCTGCCTACCGTGCTAACCTGGGCCTTGAATGCACCCTCTATCTCGCCCGCCACATCTTTGATCTTATATTGTTAATGGGAGGCTGCCTTCCTGCCCTTCTTGGCACGGGGCTGGTCTTGCTATACGAGGATTCCATTCTAAGTAGCCCGCTCCTTCTCGGGCCTACTCAATATACTTGTTCCTTCTCTCCAGGGCCTTCCACTGGGCTCGCCCCCTGCCGGGGCTTTCCCCTCCCAGGCCGTGCCCCACTGGGGCTCTTCCCTATGTAATATATGCGCCCTCTCCCGGGGCCTGTCCGATGTCCAATATACACGCCCTCTCCCGGAGCCTGCTCCAAGATACTCGCGCTCTCCCCCCACACTGGGGCCTTTGCTTGTGCCTCGTGCGCTCCTCGGCCCCCACCGGGGCCCTTGCTCGCGCTCCTCGGCCCCCACCGGGGCCCTTGCTCGCGCTCTCCGCCCCCACCGGGGCCCTTGCTCGCGCTCTCCGCCCCCACCGGGGCCCTTGCTCGCGCTCGTCGCGCTCCTCGCCTGCACTCGGGCCTTCTATACCCGACTTGGGCTTCCCAAGGTTGGGGCTCAGGTGGCCTTAGCCTCACTTGGCCCCCAGACCCGCCTTCTCGGGCCTATGCCCCAATGGGGCTCTTCCCAATTGGGGTTCCCAATTGGGGCCCGTCCTGATATCGCCCCCGCTGGGCTGGGGTCGGAACACCCCACTAGCTCTGACCCACCTTCCTGGGCCTGCACCCCACTAGGCTTGTGCCTCTCGCGAGCCTGCCCTCACTGGGGCCTTCTATGCCCGACTCGGACTTCACAAGGTTGGGGCTCAGGTGGCCTTAGCCTCATCTGGTCCCCCAGACCCGCCTTCTCGGGCCTATGCCCCACTGGGGCTCTTCCCAATTGGGGTTCCCAATTGGGGCCCGTCCCGATATCGCCCCTGCTGGGCTGGGGTCGGGACACCCCACTACGCGGCACCCTCTGTGGTGCTAGAAACTCCCCCTCTACCGGGGAGCTCCCTTGAGGCCTCCTCTACCCCTACAGCCTCGCCCGGTCCTCCGGTGTAATAATCACAACAACCCGAAACAGAAAATCAAAGCCCCTCGGCTACAATGTAAACCTTAAGCCAACCTGGCTAACCTTCTCTAATCCCTGTCAGGGTCCTCTCCACCCTGTATCCGCACGCTGGTGCACAACACTGCCCTGCCCACTCTAGCAAAGCTCTTGCTCCTTAGGCTGGCAGAGGGGAACTGGGTCTGGCCTTAGCCTTCTCTGTTTATAAAGGCCAGGCCCTGCCCCCTGGCGGTCAGCTGACACAATCAGTTGCTTTAGCAACACACATCTGTGCTGACGTATTGAATGGCAGCTAAGCCCATGTTACCATTATCAGTAGCAGGCTCCTTAGTGCCCTGCTACACACCATTCTCTAGTAGCAGGGCACCCTGGTGCCCTGCTACAGTATCACTAGACAGTTTAATGAAGAATGAAGCAGACTACTCTTTCATCTTCAGAAAGTATCATTCATCCCTTTGGGATGTTCAGGTATACATAGGAGCAGACATGTGCAGCACATATCAGCTATGTATTGGGGGAAAAAACAGGAAGGAAGAGTTGTTGGCTTAGCTGGAATTCTATGGATATCTATGTAAAGCTTGGTCTGTCTCATCTATTACCCTTCTTGGTGAGGTGACAGCATTGGTGACCTGTAAGAGGTGCATGTGCACCACCTGCAAAAAGCACCACAGACGCTACCGGTGGTTGCCAATCTCCCCCACTGCCGATACTGCCGGTGGCGTCTGTGGGCAGTTCATGATTGCCACCGCCAGTGTCCGTGGGTGGTCAGTAACCACTAGATGGTGCTCGCCACTCCCCCCACCCCGGCCACCAACACTGCTGTGGCCACCTGTGGGAACTTGCCGCTTGCCACTGGGGTAATGTGGCGTTCATGGGTGATAGCTATCAAGATGACCCTCTTCATATGGACCTTCCCCTTTTGGAAAAAGAAATCTGGGACCTTGGAACTGGTGGCAAACTGATCTACAGTTGTATCAGATCTTTGGTGAAGTATTAACTTAGTGACAGATGTCAGCAATGACTACTCTTGATTGGTAATGAATTACCCACATATGAAATCTCGCAAGTCACTGCTGGTTTTCAGAAAGTTCAAGGTTTTAAGGGTTACCCAATAAAGGTTGCATATGTCCCATAGTTTGAATGTCAATTTTAGTTATTTCCTGATAGTGGAATGGATGGAAAGGAAAAGCTGAAAGAACTAGGGTTCAAAGAATTATGTGGAAAGGCTGAAAGAACTGGGGTTATTTAATCTGGAGAAGAAAAGATTGACAGAGGATTTCGTAACTGTCTTCAACTAGTGGAAGGGTGATTATATAACTGATGGATTTCTCTGTGGCTGTAGGGAATAGGGCTAGGTGTAACTGCCTCAAACTTCAGCAAAGGAAATGTAAATAGGAGATTAGGAAGAACTTTCTAACTATGATGGTGGTGACCACTGGAACAGGCTACCTAGACAAGTTGTAGAAACGCCATCCCTAGAAATTTTCAAGAGAAATTTAGACAGACACTTGGCTGGGATTTTTCAGTCAGCGATAATTCTGCCTTGAGCAGGGGGCTGGACTAGATGACCACATAAGGTCCCTTCCAACTCTATGATGCTATGGTGATGTGCAAATATAGGCTTGCTAAACAGACACAAACTAGTCTTGAAGTGATGGAATGATTAAGTCATGCATTACCATCAAGCAGTAGCATACATACTGGTTCAGTCTGCTAAGGTCTAGGAACATATCAAATCTTCCTTAAGGGAAATACTTAAGGGAATAAAGTACCTCATCAATCGTAATGGTAAATAAGTCATGATACCGGAGAACAGTTGCTCCTGCAGCATTATGGTTATGACTATGTTTTGAGTCGTGGACTGATTGGTTATAGAGCTGTGCTGACTACCACTTGCCATTCCATAATGGAATTGATCAGTTCTTCCTTGCAGTGTTCCGAGAAGCTGAAAAAGTCAGGGAGTGGTCCCATCCCACATAAGGAAACTACCTCAGAGGACAGTATGAGGCCATAGGAGGCCACTGGAGTAGGCAATTCTGCCAAAGAGGCCCTGTTGTTGGGGACCCTGCTCTTCTGGTTCCTCTGTTCTTTCTTGGACCACAAGAAGATAAAGCAACACCAGCATGAAGTATGAACATGCTCAAAGCCACTAGTGGGACTTGATAGTACCTCTCCACTCTCTTCAAGCTTGCAAAAAGCAAGGCTTGAGTATATCATAAATTCTTCACAAGGTCAAGGTAATTTTTGTGGGCATGGAGAAACAAAGATTTAAAAGAGGCTTGCATATTTTCTAGGCCCATCACTGTCTTAATTTTAGAAGTATCCAATGTCTTCAACAACAGTTTCTGAAATGCTTGAAAATTTTGACCAACCCTTCTCATGACTGGGGTAATGGGGTACAATGAGAATGGAGAATCTTGTGCACTCTGCACCTCTTTAGGAGGAGACTCCTTGAGTATCAGTAAAGAGACTGGTTATCAATACTGACAATTTCATAGATTTCATAGACATTAGGGCTGGAAGGGACCTTGGAAGATCAGAGTCCAGCCCCCTGCCCAGGGTCAGGAAGTCAGCTGGGGTCATAGGATCCCATCAAGATAAACATCCAAATTTCTCTTGAAGGCATTTAAAGTATGTGCTTAAACCACCTCCAATGGCAGGCTATTCCAGACCTTGGGGACTCAGACAGTAAAGAAATTCTTCCTTATGTCCAGCCTGAAATGGTCTTGAAGGAGTTTATAACTGTTTGACCATGTCATCCCTTGGGGGACTCTGGTGAACAATTGTTCCCCCAGATACTGGTGATCCCCTAATAAACTTATAGGTGGCTATCAGATCGCCCCTGAGCCTGCACCTTTCCAGGCTGAAGAGTCCCATAGCTCTCAGCCTGTCCACATAAGTCTGTTTTCCTGACCCCTGATCACGCGCGTGGCTCTTCTCTGAACTCTCTCAAGCTTCTCCACATCCTTTTTGAATTGTGGAGCCCAAAACTGGATGCAGTACTCCAGCTGCGGCCTCATCAACGCTGAGTAAAATGGGAGAATGACGTCCTGGGATTTGCTTGAGAAGCATCTATGGATGCAAGCCAGCATTTTGGTCACTTTACTAGCCGCAGCATCGCATTGCAGGCTCATGTTCATCTTGTGGTCAATGATGACCCCCAAGTCTCTTTCTTGCATAGTGCTAGTCAGCATAGCACTGCCGAGCCTATAAGGATGCTGCAGGTTTTCCTTCCCAAGGTGGTTTATCAGGGATCCAATGTTGCCCTTGATTTTCCTCCAGCTCCCCACATATCTAAAAAATGTTATTATCCTTGATACTTGTAGCTGGTTGGAGTCAGCCTTGGCTTTCCTGGTTCTCTCTCTGCAGGTCAGACCAGTGCGGAATATTCCTCCTTGGAGGTGGATCCTGTCCTCCATCCTTTGTAGTTCTTTTTTTTCAGCCGCAGGAGGTCTGCTAGTTCCCTGGAGAGCCAAGGGGGCTGCTGTGCCCTTTTGCTGCCTTTACTCCAAGACGGAATACCATTAGCTTGTGCGTGGAGGATCGTTCCCTTGAGGAGCCACTCTTCCTGAACTCCCCTCCCCTTGGGGTTGTGGTCCCTTGGGGTCTCACTGACAAGCCTCCTGAGCTTGTCAAAATCAGTTTTCCTGAAGTCAAGGACTTTCATATTGCTGACTGACTCGCCAGCTTTACGGTGGATGGTGAAGGTGATCAGCTCTTGGTCGCTGTCACTCAGCTTCCCAACAATCGTTAGGTCACTGATTAGGTCGTCCCCAGTTGCCAGTACCAGGTCGAGCAGCGCTTTACCTCTCATTGGCCCGTAGACTTATGTCAGATAGAGGTCATCCACATATAAGAGGAAGCTTTGCAACCACTCAGATTTAGCTGAGTGCTCTTCCCACAAGATGTTTGGGTAGTTGAAGTCTCCCATGACAACCATGGGATCAATAATCAAGTCCTTCTCATCTTTGTGAAGACATGTAACAGACAGACTCTCACTATGCCTAAAGAAGGGTGTCTGTGCCGGAAAGCTTGCAAAAAACAGTTTTTCCAACTATTTAGCTGGTCTAATAAAAGATATCACATCTACCCAAAGAAACTCGTCTGCCTGTGTCCTTAAGACGAATGCAGCCACAGCCAACAACCCTAAAGACACTTGTTCCAGCTCTTGTGAAAAGGTAGCTTTGAAGAATGGGTATTACTATGGTGGCAGAGTGTATTGCCACTGGTCAGACTGTGGGTGATTCACCTACTGCCAATCCTCCACTGGACTATGATATAAGATGCCTTTGGAACAGGGGCACTCAACCCTGGCCTCTGGGCCAGATCCAACTTGTGAAGCCACATTATCTGATGTGTGGATTCTCTATAGGTTTGAAAATGTGGTGGTGCAGAAGCAGTGGCAACTAACTGCCATTCCCCTGCTGTCTGATTTCTGGACCTAAGGGGATCTCCACAGGCCAGAGCATGGATCTACACACTGGATTTACTACACACAGCCAACGGGGGCAGTGCATGGCCAAGTGAGGCCAATTGAGGCAGTACAGAGTTGGGGTGGGGGGCAATCAAGATAGTACAGGGCTGAGTTGGTTGGCATAGAGTGGCACAGGGCCTAATCCTGACACACGGGGCCCAATCTAGCCTGTGGACTGGCTCCTGTTGGGACCCAGAGGCCTTCAGGCTTGGGTTTGACCTTTGTGCTTAACTCAAGATGCATGCTTAGCTTGAACTGTGGTCAAGACCTGCACCCAGTGAAAGGAACAGATGGAAAAATAATGGCCCTGATTTAAAACAAATAAGGAACTTGGCTAACTAAATTGAATAGACATAACTTGGGCAAAAGAGGAACAGTCAGAGCAAACCCTACCCCCAGCTAAGAACAAAAAGATTACCTCAGAACAGAAAATTCCAGTTAAAGGTAGCCATTTTTGGCAAACAGAAGCAAGATTATTAATATGCATCAGAAGGAAGGCTAAGTTAATTTTATGTATTAAAAATGCAAGCTATATGGTCTATAAAAAGAGAAGTGAATGTACCTTTTGGAACACTCCTGAAGAAAGCCTGGAGATACTGTCACTGATCCAAGATCCTGGCTTGACATAAGACATGGGAACCAGGAGCCCCAGACAACAAACACTTCATGGCCTAATCAACCAATGAAGCTGTGTTTGTAACATTACAGGGTGGTGAGTATCTGTTTTGATTAGCTACAAACCTCAATTTTTAAACTACTACTTCTACTTCAATTTTAATTAGAATTGTATGTTATGATTTGATAAACTTGTTTTTAGTTAGAACAACCATGCCTTAGTCTCTTTGCCTGGTATAAGACCCAATATAGCATCATAGGGACACAACACCCCATGCCAGTTATCCAGCTTGCAGGACCAAAAGATTGAGCACTATTGCTCTGGAATACTCTCTAGATTAGAATGTCTGTCCCTCAAGAGAGATTCTTGTTGGAAGCAGAGGAGTAGCCCACTGATGGAGACAAATATTCCCTGGGAATGGTAGAACCATATATATTGCAGCTTCTGATGATGCTATTCACACTGAGGCCAGCACTAGTATCAGGAAAATGGATAAACTGGATCATCAAAAGACGTATTTTGGTACTGGGGAGTATTCATGCCAGATTCAGTATGAATCAGAGTTTTGGTATCAATGCTGTCTATGGTGCAGAAACTTCCCAAGGCCTTTTTCACTGTTGGAACCTTTCCTCCCTTTTCTAGAAGGGTTTGGAGAAGTTGTCTTTACTCTTTTGGGGCTTCTTCACAAGAGAGGCAAGATGCCATATCTGAGCTCTGTTTGTAGACAGTATGGGAGAATAATTAAGCACCCACAGTGCCCAGCATGCAAGGTGGTCTGCCTGTCCTGGGATCACAATGAGTGCAAATGTTCTCTGCGCTGGAGATGCAGTGTCAAACAATATGTGTGACCTCCTCAGAGAAACCCTCTTTTCAAGCTCTGCTCAGCGAGTAGATACACCTGAATCATTACCATGTGGTTTGAAAGCTACAACAGAGCCCCCAAAGACAACAGTAAATTTTCTATCGCTATGTCCACTGTTTTTTCCTAAATATATTTTAGAGAACAAGAATCCATGAAAAACAGTTGAATGTTCTATTCCACAGCACAGACTTCAAGAACAGGATTACAGGAAGACTAAGGCTAGATATCAGGAGGCACTACTTCACGGTCTGGGCGGCTAGGATCTGGAACCAACTTCCAAGAGAAGTGGTGCTGGCTCCTACCCTGGGGGTCTTTAAGAGGAGGTTAGATGAACACCTTGCTGGGGTCGTTTGACCCCAGTAATCTTTCCTGCCATGGCAGGGGGTTGGACTAGATGATCTACTCAGGTCCCTTCCGACCCTAGAAACTATAACAAACCCAGTAAAATTCAATTAGTCTTTGGTAAGGATGTAGAATTCTAGACATATTAACTGAAAAATCTAAAAACTCATACTTCTCTCAGCAACTGACATTGAATTATTATTTCTCTGCAGCTAACTGGAAAGTAGAGGGAGTAATACCTACAACCTCAAGGAAAAAAACAACCTTCTAACAGGAACATCCTGCACATTTCAGAAAACTACCCTAGACCTTTGAAAAACTGTTTAAGAAATATTGCATTGTTTTTTGAACATTGCAACCTCATGGTTCATGCTTCTAGGACTCGCAAAACATCCTTAATCACAGACATACAGTATCTTTCTCTCTGATCTCACATGCCTTGAGGGTCTATAACCACTTTTAGTTCAAGTGTTGCATCTCTTCTTATTTTGTGCAATCTTCTTCCACCTTGGCACATCTTTGCCTATCCCTTCTGATTAGTTTTTGTTTCCCTCCCAGACATACAATATATATCACATAACTATTCGGTGCTAAATATTCAGAAGAAAAGGAAGACAGATGTTCTTTCAACCTATCAATGAAATACCTTTTGGCCTAATGCTTTGGGCTTAGAGCCAAAAAAATGATGAATTCTGCTTTCCCCTCATGGAGTGAAAAGTGTTAACAATTTTGTATACTTCACAACTGTTACTACTGAATGAGACCCCAGATCTCTACTTTAGAACCCTCAAGTATTATTCTCCATTTTACAGATAAGACAACTGGAGATCTGAGATGACATACAAGATCACTTCTAATAGTCTGAAATACAGCTTGATTTTCAGGAGCGCAGACATAAGTCTCATCCCTCAAACAATATTAACTTTGAGAATGAATGTCAAACCTATATTGCCAGGCTATAGTATCTGAAAAACAGAACTACTCTTGCATACTCATCTTCTTCAAGCACTTTAAGACACAAGATCACTTGCATTTAATGTTCTTTATAATAAATACTTAGATGTGGGAGGGGTCAAATAAGTTATCCACAATGAAACTTCTTTTTCTTTGGAGGAGTGGAGTGTTAGGATCATTACAGAATTACTTATAACAATTACATTAAAACTATTCTATTGAAGTTGCAAAGTCAACTCTCAAAAGTTGAGAAATACCAAAATTAAGGTTACCCTTATAATTCACTTACAGTTTCAATGTACATCATTATATCTACATACTCATACATCAAGGACAACACAAAAGGGAATATTTTGTCATTTTTTACTCAAATTGCAGCATTTATTCTCTCATAAAGAGTTCAATAGTTACCATTCCTTTGCCTCCTCTACAATATGTAACTGTAATATGCTCAATGTTGTTGAAAGTTACAAGAAAGTCCTATGGTGCAGAACACTGCCTACACCAGGGGTAGATAAAATACACGCTATGAGCTATATCTGGTTCACAAAAGGATTCAATCCAGCCTGTGGGGGGTCACTTCTTAGCCCTGCCCAGCTCAGGCATGGGGGACAGCCCGGGCCATGGCATGTGTGGCTGGTCCCATCAGCCCCAGGCACACGGTGGGGCTAGGGCTGGGGCTGGAGCAGTGTAATGGCTGGACTCATTTTCAGGTAGTCCCTGCACCAGACCCAGTCCCTTGCCAGGCCCCCAGCCCATCCAAACTGCACCTACAGCCAGAAACACTGGACAGAGCCAACAGGTAAGGTCTCTGGAGACTGGCCCAGGACCTGCGCAGACAGGGCACATGCCTGGGCGGATAGGATGGGGTCATGAGCAGACAGGGAGTGGTCTCCAGGAGCAGGACAGGCAGGTGGCGTTGGGATTGTGATATGGGGGTGGGAACAACATAGGGCTAGGGCCCAGGGCAGAACTGTTGTCTGTAGGTCCCTGCAATGGGTATTGGCTCCACAGTCAGGGGCATGTGGGCAGCAGAAGGCAGCTCTGCCCCAGGCCCTTCCTCACACTGTTACTGCCCAGTGATCCTGATCCCTGCTCCATGCTATCTGCCCAACTAAGCATGGGGCAGAGCCACTTAAGAAGTTTTTTTGAGCAGTTGGGTGGGTGGGGAGTGCTGCTGATCTGGCCTGTGACAGTTCACCAAAACTCCTTAAGTGGCCCTCCCCAAATCATTGCTCGCCCCTGGCCTACACTGCCAGCAAAGCAGACAAAACATGAGCCTAATTCTCAAAACGGACTCTCAATCCACTTTTAAGACCTCAGTTATTTATAAAACCCTGAATTACTTGGGTGCTAGTTAGTTCTGCATTACCTTTCATTCTATGCCACAGACTTTCAGCTGCAGAGCTCTTCCTATATGTTCCTACTGTAGTTCTACAAGAGGCAAGAAACAATCTATTTTCAAAGGTTTTGGCTTAGAATTTTCTCCATTTTACCATCCATCACATCCAATTTTGTTCTTTTTAACTCCTATATCATATATCTATGTTCCATAATGACTGATGCAACATAAGAACACACATATAGTATAAGTTTATAAAATGCACTGGATGGTAAACTCATAACATACTCTCGCTCAAAATCTGAGTATTATGGGTGGGTAAGGTAAATAAAGAAAAACCTTCCAGACCTGCTGGGTCAAAAAATAAAATCAGATCAAAGTTGTCAATACAAGCTCAATTTTATAAACTAAATGAACTAGAGATTTATGTAGCTTATTAGGAATACTAGAAACTTCTGAAACCAACAGTGAGCTGAACTGACTAAGTGATTGAACAGGTTCAATCCTGGGATCCTAATTAGCACAAAAGATGTGAAAAATGGAAAGTGTTAAGGAAAAAATAACAAAAGTAATGAGGAAGCAGAGAGAAAATGACTCAAAATGAAGGATTAAGAAAGTTATATTTGCATAGCTCTGCCCTCACAGTCAGTACAGGCTACTCTAAGAAAAAAAGGAATTGCTCATATTCACTGCCAAAATGGCATCTTCTACGCAACCCCCACCCAAAAAAATCTTTGCCCCCTTTCCCCAAAACGGTCAAACAAAAATCCACATAACAAAACTAGAGAAAAATTACATGTAGCGTAGAAAATATTCCTATAAAAGCAGGGAAAAACTGAATTAAAAATAACTTACTGCTTACAAGATGAAAAATTGAGAATTGCATATTAGCCATACTAAAATTCTCTCTTACCATCAGTGTAAGAAGGGAAAAATCCTCCCACAACAACTGTTTGAGGACACAGACATCTGTTACTCTAAATAGGGATATGCGATTACACCTGATGGCATCTATCTCATCTAGAAATTAACCTAACAGCTGAACTTTATTATAAATACTAACAATTTTTTTAAAGAAACAAATGAATGTAATTTTAGAATGATTTGCATTCATTGGATAAAGTAAAAATATGCTTATTTCCTATGTTATGAAAATCACAGAAATCAGTATCTTTAGTTCTGCATGCTAGTAGAAAGTAGGAGGTGAAACAGATTATCATCATCATGTTACTTAATGGTTTTAGGGCAGTGATGATTTTGCAGAACCTAATAAATATAAACATCTAAGTTTACTTTACCCATCTGAATTACATGTATGAAAGTATAAAAAAATAAAGGTGAGGTAGAGATGGAACAGATATTTCTTGATTACATGAGAGAGGCAAGGATTTCTTAGGGTGGTATCTTTTATTGGACCAGCTACATAGTTGGTCCAATACAAGCTATCACTGTAAGAAATCTCGCATAATTTCTGGACCATCACGGCTACAAAAATCACTCTTACACCAACTGATTGTATGATTCACACTAAGCATCTATTGCCTTCTTTTATTCTAGCTCTCCCAATTTTATTTCAACACAACATTTAATACTCTAGCCCCCTCTGCTGAATATATATTGTGTGTATAGGTTACACAGAGATTTTTTCCCCAGGATATTTTCTCTTTAAAAGAAATCAAGAACAATGAAGAAACAAATACAGAACAATAACAGAAAATATCTTGAAGTAAAAGTCACTGAATAAAATACAGGAACTTTTCTCACAGCAGAACCTAAACACAGAACTCATGCCAGGACTTTTCAGGTAAGTACACTAACCAAGTGACAGTTACCCTCTCCTGCTCTTCCTCTGTAACCCTATGAATCTTGAATTCCTTGCTGCAAAGCAGCACAGCTTCAAGAGGGCATCTTCACCTAGCCTAGCCAACAGCCTATTTGTCAGGGCACTGTCCTAGGAGGTAGAAGCTGTGGGTTTGAATATCCTGAGGTTGACTCTGAGTCCAATTTGCTGACTGAGTGCTTTAATTACTACATATTATATAAAAGGTGGGCATTACCACCATTTATGCTGCTACATTTTGAAAGAAAGTGACCATAATTGCATTTTGTGAAGGTCCTGGTCCTTTTAGTATGTTAGGCCTCCTTTGGGGAATGTCTAGCAAATTGGGTCCCTTAGAAGACTTAGCAATCCTCCACTTATGGTCTGGATCCTGATCAGGCTTAGCTGACAGACACATACCAAGCTGTTCAGACTGCAGCAGTTCTAGGAATGTATAGAAGCTGAACTTTAAATAACCTAGGGAACTTTCAAGTCAAACAGGCAGTTGTCTACTGTGTTCAGGGGCCTCCAGGATTAGGCAGTATATGAGAGGGGTCTTCTGGATTTCAGTTCTGTTCTTAGGTGCTTCAGTTGACCCATAACCCGTATTAGGTACCTAAATCCTTTACTGTCCCAGATACTTCAGAAAACGATGAAAGAAACTTCCAAGTGGATAACTGACACACAATCTGCCTACAAGACAAATTACTTCCCAACCCTAGAGCATTAGCAGTTGATGCTTAACAGCATAAAGATTTATATGCCATCTAACTTGCTTCTAAAACTATATGAAAAACTGTAACTCATTATCCATACCATGTATAATTCTTTAAAATTTATTACTGAATACTTGGTTTCAATTATGTTATTCCTTCTTCCACAAGACCTCCATATGGGGTAGGTGAAAGCTGGGGGAAAAAGGGAGTGAGACAGGCAGGGACCAGGTTTCTCTGAACTCTATCTTTGATCTATGACCTTGTATCTGCGGTCAATACCACCTCTTGACTTTGCAACTTAGACAGAGTTCTGCTGGGTTTGTGTCTGTCTTTTACTCCCAGGCATACATTCAGGGTGAAAGCTTTTTATTTTAGTAAAAATCTTTGAAGCGTGTTCCTCTTCTCTGTCTAGAAATCAAAAAAGGGCCTTCTGTGCATTGGACAGCTTACCCTATACCACTCTCTTTACTTCAGAGATTAAGCAAGGGTACAGATTTCCTTCCCCTTTTCCACAGGTGGAATAGTAGGGCTTCTTGAATCCTTTAGGCTGTGTGAGCTGCTCTTGGGCAATGAATGAGCTCTAACACTCCCTAGTCATGTTTTTGGATTGGCAACATCTTTGTGAATTACATACATACACAGGGTGTGTGTCTATAGAGCAGGGGTGAGCAATTATTTGGGTTGGAGGGCCACTTAGGGAGTTTTGGTGAGCCATCAAAGGTTGGGTCAGTACCTTCCATCCCTCCAGCAGCTCACCAAAACTCCCTAAATGGCTCTGCCCCACACTCAGCTGGGCGCATGGAATGGGACCACAGGTGGGCAGGGACTGGCATCCAGGAGCGGGACAGGCGGGTGGGGCTGGGATTGGGATCGCTGGGCGATGGCAGTGTGGGGCCATGACAGAGCTACAATCCACGTCTCACCCCTGCCTGTCGAACCAGCGCCCATCCCAGGGACATGCAGGTAGCAGATCGTGGCTCTGCCCCAGGCCCCACCCCCATGCTGTTACTGCTCTGTGATCCCAATCCTGATCCCGATCCCATCCCCATCCAGCTCCTGGGCACTGCTTCCTAACCACCCACTGACTCATCCCATCCAACTGGCCATGCGCCATGCCTGCATGGGTCCTGGGCCAGTCTCCATGGAGACCCCACCTGCCTACTCCATCTGGCACTCCGGCAGTGGGTGGAGGGCAGACAGGCCAGGGTGCCCAGGCAGCAGAGCTGGGGCTGGGTATGGCAGCAGTGGCAGAGAGTAGCAATGCAGCCAGAAGGAGCTGCTGCTGTGGAGGCTGCCTGGAAGCAAATCTGGCTACAGCACTGTCCAGCCCTGCTGGGTGCCCAGGAGTGGTGTGACTGGCCACATGCATCATGGCCCGGGCTACCCAGCGGTGCCCGGGCTGTGTGGCGCCTAGGGACTTGCCGTGGGCCAAAAGTCCTTGGTGGGCCAAATCTGACCCACAGGCCATATTTTGCCCACTCTGGTAAAGAACCTGCTCAGCCAGTGTGTAGCCTACTGAGTATGCATGGTATATACACATATGCTTATGCATCCACACTTCATGAGTATTAAGGGTAAAAACTGAAAATTACAAGCACCAAAAATGCCACTTATACAGCTGGAAAACCGCCATTTAGGTGCACAGAAGGTAAAATAATTCTACCCCTCTGTCTTCTGATATAGTAGCTAATGTTACTGAAATGCTGGATATTTTTATTGGCAGTTCATAATACCACTATATTCTTGTTTTTCTTCAAAAATCTTCTATCCAGTCTATGTACTATGTTAGCCTTTATAAATTTAATTTCAGCTCTTCTTTATTTGATACCTTAATTTCTAATAGTATTTGACAGATCATCTGAACAGAGGAGCTACAGGATGGGCGCCCCAACACCTCCTGTGTTAAAGATTGATTCAAAGAAATAACTTAATTTTTGGCAACATTTTTGTACTCATTAATTGTGAGATAGTGCTTATGCTAAGCAAGGCCTAGCATTAAGAACAATGCACTAAAACTCCCAGAGTGCTTCAAGGAGGTTGAGGAGTCAGCGATTGACATTCTGGTAATCACCTTCTGACCCTTAGATGAAAATGCTGACCTTCTGACCCTTGGACAATGATAAAAACTGCAAGCAAGCAGCTTATATTGTTAAAACAGGAAACTGCATGGCTAAACCGCAATGACGAAAAACAACCTCATAGTATGTAAGCCGTGACCTTTTAAACCTGCTAAAACAGCAAAACATAAGAATTAACATAAAACAATAAAGGTTATTGAGAATTAACATAAGAAACATAAAGGTCATTAATAATTAACATAAGCAGCGTAAAAATTATAATACAAAGCGTATCACCTGGTATTATAATATAGATAAGTTAACTAAATAACCAATAGAAGTAAGAATTAGAAATACATATGTATATGTGTTATCATATATAAGTAATAGTAAAGTTATGTTAGATGCCTCACTGTCAGAGTGTAGACAGTTTTGTATCTTTGCCTAAAAAATTAAGGGACTCCTTTTAAATGAGCTGTTGACCAGTTCTGAGACTACTGAATTGGGCAGCTGCACCTAGCCTTCGGGTTAGAAAGCAAGGGCTCGATTTGGGAACCTCGTGAACCAACAGACCCCCTTAGTTTATGGCTTTGTGAAACAATAAAAGTTTTAAATTGAACATCCAGGACTGAGCCTGTGCTTAATTCAGTCCTTATACAATTCGGCATCAAACTCGCACATTAATTACTGCCTAACATAATAAAAGGCTAACAGTAAAGAAATGACAAAACCACAGAGCTTACTTTTACAGGCTCAGGCTGCATCACAGCTGTTGGCATGGCTATGGCACTTTGGGCATAAACTTGATGATATGTTGCTTGAATTCCATGATCAGAATAGGGCTAGTATAAAAACAAAGGTTTCAAATTATTTTAAGAAATATTATAAAGCAAATTCTGTATTTGTATGTTTTTGTAAATTCAAATTCCTTAGAACTGTGGACTAAGATAACTCAAACAACTCCAGATATTTATTACTTTTTTTCCCATCCAGAACATATTTGATTTAATAGGGGATGCTTTTTAATCAACACTGAACCACATTTTTCTCTAGTATTTTATCATGATAAAATGTATACTTTTCCTTAGCTACATTTTAGTAAAAAAATTGTTGTAGGTAATTATTATTTTTAATTGAATATTGAAAAGTAGAGAACAAATTGCTGTCATAAATTTTCTAGTAGACTTTTTCTTCAATCATTATAATCAAATAAATTCTAAATAACCTATATATTTTGGCATTTGATTTTGTTTTTATCATAGAAAACCAGATCTCCCCTGCTCCCTTCACTCAAAAGGATATGGGTCCAGGTGCAGCCACAGGTGACTCATAGGGGGGCCACATGCCCCCCTGAGATTGGCCCCCATCTTGGCACTGCTTAGGATGGGGCAGTTTTTTTTGCCGTACAGACCAGCAGGGTGTGTGTGTTGTGGAGGGCAGGGGGGCAGCACAGCACTAAGCCACAGTACAGAAGTATAGGAGTGGATATTGGGTTTTTGGCCCACCCCTGGGCCCACCCACAAATTGTGCTCCCCCAGACTCAGGAGGCACCAGCCACCCCTAGCTGCAGCTGTTTCTGCCACTGCTTTGTGGCACTAAGCAGCCCTGATATACTGTTGCCCCTCATTCCCAAGCCACAGTCCCCAAAGCTCTGCTGATGCCCCTTGCTCATGACCCACAATCCCTAGCTCTGTCAGTGCCCCTCATTCCCAACCTACAGCCTTCTGGCTCTGCTGGTGTCTTTCACTCCTGACCTACTGTCCCTTGCCCCCAGACCCAAGCCCCGCAGTGTGCGAGAAGGGGGTCGGTGTGGGCACAGGTGATGCAGGGAGGGTATGTGCTTCCCCCTCCCCCCACCATCCCTGCAGATTTCTGTGCCCAATGGGGCACAGGTGCAGCCTGGCTGGACCAGTTCCAGGCAAGAGTTGCCTCTGTGGCCTAGGGAGCAGAACTTGGAGCAGGAGGGAGTGCCATGCCATCACGGCTGTCAGGGTGAGGTGAGGTGAGGCGGCATGGAGATGTTCTCCCTGCTGCTGCCAGGAGGGCAACAGGATCCTCACCTTGGCAGCCATGGTGGCACAGTGCTCCCTCCCACACTGGGTCCAGTCCACTGGGTTGTGGAGGTGGCTCCTGCCCAGAGCTGGTCTGGCCAGGCTGTAGTCCTTCACCCTGCTGTGGGCACAGAGATCTGGGGAGGGGGTACTCCTCCCTGCTCCTCCCAACGTGTTACCTGTGCTCCCCCGACATTGCCTGTGGCCCCCCCATTCCTCCACCCCCACAGACTTACCTGGAAGGAACTGCTCTGTGCTACCCTGCCTGACTGTCAAGTGCATGAGCACATGCACACATGCATGTGGTACCCTGCCCCCTCAAGCTCCAAGCAGCCCCTTGAAGGCTGGAACTCTGCTAGCCTGCAAGGGGAAACCCACCATTTCTTGTTTTTCTCCTTCAAAGGAGAACATCTGCGGTTTTCCACGGCAAATGGAAAACCCAGATCCCTGGTGATAACTTTTCAAAATATTTTGGAATTCAATACTTCTATTTATAAGCTGTGCCAGAAACTGTGGATGAGCACTCATGACACTTGTTTGAAATGGCTCAAATAACACAAATGTGGATGTGGCGGGAAAAGCTCAAGGATTCTTATATTTATGCAGTACAACTGGCACAGTTACATTGAACTGTTTTTGCTTAAATTGAGTTTAAACTAGGTCACCTGAAAAAGTTTCATTTTCTACTGTACATAAATTGTAGGCAAATGTTTAATAAACATACCTCAGGAACAGTAGCTTCCATTAGAGATAGAGAAGGAGGCATGCATCCACCATCCTGTGAAATTTCTACTGGCTGATAAATAACTTCAGATGGATGCAGATAAAAGAATGAGGCCGATGAGGCAGGAGACTGAAATAAAACAAGTTATTTAATAAAATTCCATGATTTACACATTAGATTTATTGACAAGGTTTAATTTAGGTTACTGAACTCTGTACGCCATAGGCAAAAAGCAACAAATTAAAAGGTTTAAAGAAACAATGAAAACTAACATTTGGGCACCTAAACGTTTCAAGTTTTCAGAGATTAAACTTGCTTCTGAGTGCCCTTCCCATTTTTCCTTGTCACAGTCATATTTTATTTATTGTGCTTCTTTTCTGCTATATGAAAGATGTGCATTAACAAAAAAGGAAGCAACTGATGGACTGACTATACATGGGAAATAATTAGATTAATTTTACTAAAAGTACTGTCAAAAGCATGTAATCAACAAATGAAAAAGGGGAAATAGTTTTTCCTTTAATTACTCAGTTTTACTTATCTTACATGCTACAGCAAGGCTATTGAGTAAATAATTTTCAGATGTAAGTGTAAATTTTTAACTTAAACAGGGGTGTCAAACAGCTTGTAGAGAGACCAGATCTGGGTCACAGAGCAGCTGACTCTGGCCCATGGATCTCCTTGTGGGCCAGGAAATTTGGCGATGCAGCTAGCAAGCGGCAGGGCCTGCTGCCAAATCCCAGGCTACACACTCTATTGACCATGGCCTTCAGCAGTGAAAGGACAGCAAAGGCTGTGCTGACATAACCCTGATTACCCTGCAGCTGTTTGGCCCACAGTCTCTGGCCCCCACTGCTTGCGCTGCCTCTGCTGCTGGCCCTGCAGATCCAGCCTGAAAAAGCTCCATGGTTTATATCTGGTCTGGGGTAAATTTGAGACTGCTGTATCATGTTAATCCCAGATATGGTTTATAAGTCTTCTAAATATAATAAAAGTGAACTACTGTGCTTTTAAAAAATGTAAATAAAATATAAAAAGTTAAGACTCTAAATCCATAAACAGAATACACATTTAAAATAACATTATAAATACATTATAAAAGTAAATTGAAAGTTTTGAGTTTTTTTTTAACTGCAAAAACAAATGGAGTTCTTAATTTATCCTGTGGATATATGTGAAGGCAGAAGAGAAGGCTTTGTATATTTGTAATATATCATGACTTCCTACAACAGAAACATGAAATCCTGAAATACAGTTGTGGCATTTATTCAAAAGATAAAATAATTTTCAAAACATTAAAAAACATTCATTTATAATATCTAGGTGTTTATGTTCATTTAGGTTCTCACACTGTTAATGTTTTATGGTATTATGAAGGTGTTGATAAAGAGTTAAGGCTTCGTTTCCTATCTGGTTTCATATCTCAACAACAAATTTATAGACCCATTCACAACATGTAATATAATGTAATAAATATATTAATTCTAACGTTCTGATGTAAAATGAGTACTAACCTGTATATATTGAAATTAACCATGTTGCTTAGTGTACAAGGCAGTAGGTAAACTTATAGAGCTAAACTAAACATTCATGCTTATAAATCCTTAAAAACAAAAAAGTTTGTACAACTGTGTAAGAAGTTAGAATTGGTCCAGGCCATAAAAACTTGCAGATTAAGTCCCTTAGCCTGCATGAACAACTAGCACAAACCTCTGTGCCTATGCTAAGGTCTATGTTATAGTACACAGTTCAAAAGTCCAGGCTACTTGATCCCAACAAAAGATAAGGCCTGAAAGAGATTTTTATATTTAGTGATTTATGAAGTAACAAAACCATAAACTGTTTATAGTAGAAAATCAATTCTTTAAGCACATCTTACACTTCTCAAAATGAACTCAATTCAGGCAGTTTTCAATATTGCTTAGAAGAGCAAAAGCATTGCAAAATTAAGTCCTATTCCAGAATTCTCATGCTCCCTGAAGAGCGTATAGTAACATGGTCAGCTGTTCCAGTATTGCCAGCTTGTCTTTGCATGAAATAGTTCCACCTTGAAAAGGGAGTTTCTGTCCTGTAAGACAGTCCTTAAGAGGGAATCTCAAATATGTGTGGTCAGATAAAAAGTGGCATTGTTCAGATTCCACTTGCATTGGTGTATTTGTTTTCTGCTTGGCAAATTGGTTACTGTGTTCAATGAACCTTTGATATGAACAGCTTTCATTGAAAAACTTCTCCACTATTCCATAGAGAAAAGTTCCTTGGGAGAACAGGACTTTATTTGCCCCTTCTGATTTTATGACATTACTGTAATATTATTGGTGAGCTCTGAAAGTCTGGATGTGACATTCACGGTATACAAGTCCTCTCTTTGACTATAAGCCCCCCTCTACACATGCAGATAAAGGTGCAATGGGATCTAATGTAGGGGTAGGCAATGTGTCAGAGC
Organism: Crocodylus siamensis; assembly: GCF_052110815.1. Classification (NCBI taxonomy): domain Eukaryota; kingdom Metazoa; phylum Chordata; order Crocodylia; family Crocodylidae; genus Crocodylus; species Crocodylus siamensis. The sequence continues at coordinate 185,492,351 of NC_143398.1, read as the reverse complement.
ATGGCAAGTGAAGGCATTTTGCTTGGTGCACACACCTCAGAGAAGGGACCAGGGCTGCACTGCCACAACAAGGATCAGGTCCCTCACATCTCCCCAGCTGACTGCCGCTGGCACACCATCTTACAAGTTAAGGGTGGAGGCATTTTTGGCACTCTGCCCAAAACACTGGCAACCCCATATCTAACATATGATCCATTGTCTTTTGCCAAACCACGTGTGTATGTACAATCGTCTCTCGCCAAGCCACAGATGTATGGCAGAAAGCGTGATTGTGGGTTCGTGCATTAGCTCCAACTGCACCTTACTGCTGGTGTAGGGGGCTTCCAGCCACTATACCCACAAGCTAACAGGGCTTGGATAAAAATCCCCAACAGAAGAGCAGGAACAGAAAAAGCAAACATGCTTCCTAAGCAAATGAAGCCATTTTAGCAACAGAAATGAAAGAACTAGAGAGATGTCTCTCCTTAAGATCTTGGAAAATCCAGAGTTCAAAGAGATAGTGAAGCTGTGGATGTGAATGGTGTTTAGCAGCATGTGTGCTTTCCATTGATTTAGAACTCTCTAGGGCAGGGGTGTCAAACTCATCTGGCCCCATGGGCCTGAAGTGTCACAGGGCTGGACTTACGGGCCAGATCAGGCCCACAGACCTTGCCTCCACATACCGGATTCAGTGCTCACTCAGGCTGGTCCAAGACTGTGTCACACATGGTGCCTGCTCCAACCAGTCCAGGATTGCACTGAATGCAGCATGTAATCCAGAACCATGCCTCATGGCACCCATTCCAGCTAGTTGGGGAACTATGTTGCATGTGATGCCTGCCCTAGACTGGCCAGGGTAGATACTGCACGGTGCATGTGCTCCAAATTAGCTGGAGTGGGCACTGCATACAGTTTGCATCCCAGACCATCAGAGTGGGCACTGCATGTGGTGCAGTTCTGAACTGGCTAGAGCAGGCACTGGCAAGTGCCAGATCTATCATGTGGGGTGGGGAGGGTCCTGGACTGATCTCTGTGGGTGCCACATGCAGCATGTCATGGAGTGGCCACCACGTGACATGTAGCCTGGACCAGCTGGGATGGGCACTGTGTGTGTCACATGTCCTGGGCACTGTGCATGGAGCTAGTCTGATGTGTGCCATGAGGCATGCGGATCAACTTGAGACCAAGGGCCAGCACTGGATCTGGCCCACAGGCCGTATCTCTGACATCCCTGCTTTAGGGCATATTAAGAGTGAAGTCATGCCATGCTGTACCATATTGATGTGCAGAGATGACCCAAGCAGGGTGCAGGGCCCGAGACAAATCAGCCTGAGTGGGGTCCTGCTCCATGACACAAGGAAGCTGGTGGCAGGGACGGGGGTTGCAAATGGCCGGATGTGAAGCTGGTGGTAGTGCGGAGTCGCTGTGGCAGCTCCGCTCAGTGGAGCCCCCCAAAGCACAGGGTGGTCACCCCAATTCACGCCCCCGCCAGGGATGGCCCTGCTGATGTGAAAGACGCTGGAGGAAGTCTAGTAAGTAGACTAGTGAGTCTGGAAGAGCTGAGGCATTAGCTCAAGGATCTAGGCAACCAGACCGCAGGGTGCTACTGCCAACCCCCAGAAATTTCACAGCTTTCTTTCTGTTCCAAGATACTAGGTCCATAGGCAAAGTGACAAAGTGTTTGTCTTGATGCTTTCCTTAATAATTCAAAACACCTCATTGATGAACCCCCATAATTAGATCTGATATTTTAAAAATTTATGTTGTATGTTTTCCTTGATATCAGGGAATACTACTGGGACACTTGTGAGATGCAACATATTAACTAGGCTGGTTGCTTACAAACAGCCCTGGAAAATTTCATTTTACCTTTTGAAATATGTACAAGTGATATAAAAAACTGGAAAAGCATATAGTGTGTTCAAATTAACAGTCACAAATGATGACCGAATGCTACAATTTTAAACTAGATTTACCTGAGGAACACTCCACTGCCACTGCCCAGGAAGACACTGCGCCGGGGCCTACATTTATAAAAACAAGATAGTATATTGCTTCCATAATTCAAACACTTCCACACTGAAGCTCAAAAACCTTTCAAATACACTGTTTTCAAATTAAAGAGTTGTATAACATTAGGAACTGCTAAGGGCACAAATAGAAAACTAGAAAAGTATCTAATAACATTTGTGCATACAACACACACCTTTCCCCCAAAAAACCAGCTGCTGGAAACTGGTGTGAACACTATATGTGAGAAATATGGTAAGAGCAGGTTCTGCCACTTACTGGATAAAACTAAAAGTAAATTCTGTAGTCATCCACAGGGAGCAGAACAATGAACAGGCCTCCCAGGCTGCCGCCACTCAGTTATTTACTACAGAGAAAGATGTTTTTGAAAAGCAAAATGAATGGGGGTGGGGAAAAAAAGGTGTGTATTATATTCCAGGAAATGTTGTACGCAAGAAAACATAGTAAATCTGAACTTAGCTCCAGATGCACAAAAGCACTTTATGGGACTTTGGTGCCTAAATGACTATGAAGATCTGGACCATGTGTTCTACTGCCTTTCGATGGGCTTATAGGTTAGCCATAGAGATGCACCAATATAGTCGGTCTATATTGGATTGGCACCGAGAAAAGGAAAATTGACATTATTGGCAATCGGCCTTTTTTGGCTGGTATAGCCAATAATTTCACCAAAAAATGTTGCTGCAGCCTGGCAGCTTGGAAACTAGTGTCCAGCAGGTAAGTTTGTGGGGGGAAGGGGTGTTTGTGGGAGGGAGGGGCGAATCGAGGCCCTCACAGTGAGGGAGGGAGTGGGCCTGGGGCAGGGACAGATGCTGCCCAGCTGGGATGGGGCAGAAAGCAGGACATTCACGGACGGCCCATCCAGGGGGCACGGAGCAGGGAGGGGTTGTGGCTCCCTGACACTGCATGTACCCCCAGGGGAGGTATGGGGGCACATGCCCCCCAGATATGTGCATGGGCTGAAGGCAGGCTGCTTGCTCAGACTCAGAGCCAGGAACTTTGCCGGCCTTTTCCCAATGGGGACACTGGGCCGGGTGGGTGGGGGTGTGGTGGGCAGTGCTGGGAGGGGGGTTATGGGGTTGGCTATGACCACCCCAAAAATTCCCCATAGCTCCTCCTGAAGTCCCCCTGCCCCAGCACTGCTGCCATCCACCCTGCTCCTGCCTGCCCCAGCCCAGCCGCCATCCTGCCAGGAAGAGGCTGGCATAGCCCTTGACTCTGAGCCTGCAGCGGGCAGCCTGCCTTTGCCCCAAGCACAAATCTGGGGGGCATATGTCCCCTGTGCCTTTCCCGGGGGTGCAAGCAGTGGCCAATAGCCAGTCTCTGTTCCCCCACCTCCCAGATGAGTCGCCTGTAGCTCTATCCCACACCCTGCCCTGCCCCGGCTGGGCGGCACCTGCCCCTGCCCCAGCCTCTCTCCCTCCCTCACCTTGGGTGCCTCAATCTGCCCCACCCCATGTGCCTTCCCTCCCCCACAGACTTACCAGCCTGATGCTGCTCTCCAGGCTGCGGGGCTGCATATCAGCTATCAGATCAGTATCTGCCGATATGGCTGGTTAAGAATCATCCATTGGTATCGGCCAAAAAAAATCTTTGTTGGTGCACCCCTAGTTAGCCACTTCTGAAAATGATACGTGGGCTTCCAAGTCATCTTATGCATTTATAAAAATACACTATTTCGGTAAACCAGAGAAAAAAATAATGCATTATTGTTATTTTTTAAAGAATTTTTAAAATTTCATCTCAATCCTACTTTTTAACGTATTTTAGCCAGGTCACAAGTGATCCGTAAAACAAAACCCAGGAAAAAACTCCCGAGAACTTTTCTCCCATGCTTAGAAAAAGTAATTAGTACTGTCACTTCTTGTGCAAATATCTTTAACTTCAGTGAAAATCTGCATGACTGATTTGTAAAAGTTACTGAGTTCTATCCTTATTTGATTTGTGCTTAGTTTTATTTTTTTCTCAATAAGGCCAACTGGCAAGCAGCACCATAAAGAAAATATCAGAGTTTATCCTAGTGAAGGGATTACCCACCACGCCTTTTACAATTATTTTAGGTGTTACCCTGGTAAACTTTTAACAGTCTTGTTCAGCTAGTGGTTTTAAAAACTTAGTTTTGAGAAAGTACTGAAAGATGTATACAACGTTGGAAAGAATCCTTAAGTAATAAAATAAATTTATCCATTCAAAATTGTTACCTGGTAATGATATGTAGGTTGTTGATAAACAGGTTGAGCTACCATCACAGGGGAACTGGAAATAGAACGTGCCTTTAAAAAAAAAAGATAGGTAAATTAGAAATCCTAATGCAGTAATTTCAGGAATTGTTACTTTAATTAAAACATGCTTCTTAAATTTAACACAGAAGGTTATACATACACCCTATCCTTTTTAATACATATTGTGTCATAATAAATGATTGATTATAGCAATTGTGAATATGTAACTGATTATATAGAATTCAGATTCTTTCATACGACTGATTTGTTTCGTCAGTACTCAGTAAATTGTTTCTGGTCTTGTTGCTGGAATTTCTGACAAATTAAAAACTTCAGATTATAATTGTTTTCACAGATCAGACATACAGTATCTTTACCCTCAGAAAAGGAAGAAATAATTTATTCCATAGTGTAGACGAAGCTCATGCTATGTGACCTCAGAACTTTCTGGAAAAAACTCTTACCTATTTGGGCTCACTACAGCCTCAAATCTCTCCATTTCTGTAGATGTAAAAGTGTAATTGTAAGTACGTGTATGTAAGGATATACCAGCATAAAAGCCTACAGGATTGATAATAGAAGGAGCTGACATCTGGCACCAGAGAAACCAATGCCTTGTTACTGGGAGGTACAGTTTTCAGGTACTGAAGCTTGAGATATAGTCAAGATCTTGATTAACAAGCAATTCAACACAAAGGAGTAACATTGGGAAGCTTCTTTGTTATCAAAACCTAACTGAGACCTTTATGAATACTAAAGATGCTCCAGAACATGGGTCATACTGTTGAGATGAGATGTAAAATTCAGCTCTATTTCCCTCTCAACTTCAGGAAAAGAATCTATGAAAGCTCCTTAATACTACTATACAAATTCATCACAATAGTGGATATGAATCTTAAGAATGAAGCCAACTTCTTTCAGCTTAGAGATGGAACTCAGGCAATATGTTCAAGATGTTGAAGCCCTCTTTGGGGGTGACTTGGTATGACAGCTGGTATAAGGGCTCACCTTATGGAACAGCAATTGATACTGTATGACTCATTTTGTTTAGTTAAACTAAAATACTTACCAGTAAGTGGAGTTCTTCACCATGTAATACCCAGAAGTGAGAATGCATATGTGGACATGTCTCAAGCCCCTAAACTTTGACTGGAGACTTTTTGCCTTAGTAGTGCCTATCCAGTACATTCTCAATTAATTCTCACCACTCATTATGCATCTCCACATAGGGGATAAAGTGCACATTTCCTGCTCCTCAGTTTTCTCTCAGCTGCCAAGTCCTATATTACCACCTTCTACTACAAGGAAGAGTGTGGGTTTTGAATTTGTATGTGGATAATAAATCTTGAATAGCTCCTGTTACTGGTAAGTAATTTCATTTTCTTCTTCAATATATTGCCTATATACACAGTGTCACTTCTGGGTGACTCTAAATGCCCATATACCCAGAAAGTAGGCCTGAGTCCTTTCAGGGCAGTGGTTCTTAACCTTCTTAAATGCAAGACACACCTCAAAAAATATTAGCTCTTAGCTTTTGACTATGGAAAAAATAATAGAACTATTCTTCTGCTGCAAAGAATTCAGAAAGACAAGAGGTCTAAATGTTTTTGATACTATAGATTCTTATTTGAAACCCCTTATTTGTGAATCGTGTACAGATGTTTGCACATAACAGTACTGATACTGCATGGCTCCCAAATGGCCAAGGATGCCAAGACACCCTAATGTGCTATGGCTAGGGACCTACTTAAATAATGATTTTGTGATTTGTGCAGAAACCACAAAAAATAGCAATTTCTGTGATTACCTTGAAAAATGGTGTTTCCCATGATTTTGGTCAGAATCACCTGAAAAAATACAAGCTTACCAGAATCCAAAGAAAGTGAGGGAACCTCTGCAGCCATAGAGAACATGGTATGAGAAAGAGCTAGTGAGAGAACGAGATAGCAGCATAGAGCCAGTGAAGGCACCAGTCAGGAAAGCAAAAGGGTTTCAGATTCATTTTTTAATAAGCCAGGTGTAATGCTGTAGTAATGCTGCAGTCTGAAGATGATGAGTGAAAAGATATCCAAGAAAACTAAACACATTTCACCCCAGGATCATGTAGGAACCTTGCATGCAGATGGTGGTTTTGTTTTGTTGATCGTGCAACATGATTCTGGCTGTGTCAAGGAAAAACAGCACTGATCAGCTTTTAGTCCAAATTGCATATAAAGCAAAAGGGTGCTGCATAGTCTGAAGGTCAGAGGAAGAAACAAGCAACTATGTCCTCAATCTTTAAAAGAACTACCAAAATCAATTTGACAGGAAGAAAGGCTACATTCACACTAGTGGAGGCATTCATGGCTGCCAACATTTCTCTGGAGAAAACTGATAGCCCTAAATTAAGGGACTACTTGAACAAACGCATCTAAATGCTGGCAGTTTCCTATCTGCAAACAAGCTGTGCTAGGATTACCTACCAGGAGTAATTGCTTCGCATGTTCAGTCTATAAAATCTGCATTGGCAGAATATGATTATATTTGATTATAGCAGACGAAGCAACAGATGCCCAAGATAACTATGTTGTGCACATTTTATTTGTACCTGGGAGCTGGACAGACTGTGACCTACCTGTTTTTCAGATAGAGTCGGTTCACCTGTATCTGTCAATTTTTCTATTGTGGCACAAGCTGTAGTGAAGGCTGTCATAAACTACAGCTCAGAATTTAATAAAATCTCAGCATTTCTGTCTGATAATGCAATGTATATGTGCAAAGCTTTCTCTGATGTGCTCCATGGAATGACGCCCAATGCAATTCTTGTCACCTGCAATGCACGCATCCTTTCTTTAGCAAGTGACATCTGGCACATAGGTTTTCCTAATGTAGATAGCTTGGTTTCCTTTTTTAAAAAAGCATTCAAACATTTTCCAGGTCATAAACTTCAATACAGGGAGTCCATCACCAATCAGAGCAGATACCTATATGTGACTGTGTCACTTCCAACACACCCAGTGCTTACAAGATGGAATTTGTAGCAACTCAGTTCATTACCACGCAGAGAAAATGAAGTACTACCAGCAATTTGTGTGCAAGGAGCTTGAAATCACACCTGGCACACAGTATATGCTTAAACTATGCAATTTCTTAAGACAGGGCAACACAGAGGATCAAGTTAAGTTTGTGGCTGCAAATGCGATCCAGTTCATGGAGCTTCTAATGTGGTTTGAAAGTCAGCAAACTTTTTTCCACCAAGCACACAAGAAACTGATGTATTTGGTAAGGTGAGTCAAAGACATGGCATCACAACAACTTTCAAACTGTCAGTGAAAACCAGTGGAGAGAAGAACTGTCCAAGGCAGTAGCTGCAAAGCTGAATCAGTACAAGTACAATCAGTTACTACCACCATGGTTTAAACAACCGGCTGACTCCTTTTTCTGTGCTGTTCATATTTTTTACCCCACTCAGGTGCCTTCTCTGAGTTTTGACCCTCAGCTACTGAAATCAATCCCTGGATGGCAGAAACAGCATGACAAGGAATGTGTTGCTTACACAAACTTTGTCAAAAAGAGTGCCAGTTGCTTTTGACTATGACTGTGTTTTGGCAATCTATTTCCAATCAGTTTCCATGTCTCTGGAACACCGTCTAACTATTCCAACAAATTCAATGGATACAGAACATGGGATCTCAGAGTATGGATTACAAGGACAGAGGATGTCAGCTGCAACTGCTAGTAGAGGCTGCATGCTAGCATTTAACAACTAACATCAATTGTTTCTGTTAAGGATAGCATTATTTAGTATTACTAAACTTTTTGTAGAATGCTAATAATAAATTATATCAGCTACAATTCATATTGTGTATAAATTTATAATATATTTCATTTTAGATTTAAATTTAATCTTTTATAACAATGCAGTAATTCTAATATTATAAAAGCCTGAAGTCTGTCTGTCTGTCTGTCTGTAATGCTTTATTTGCACTCTGATTGGCTGACAGAAACAGCCAGAGTGCTCTAAGCATGGGGGAGTGCTGCCATGATTCCGAAGCCATGTTGAGGACTGGACAGAGGGTGGGGGAGCCAAGGCCAACAGCACTGGCCTTGGCTCCCCCACCCTGCTCCCTGCAAGTGGTGCCAAGGACTGGACAGGGGTTGGAGAGTCAAGGCCAGCAGCATCGGCCTCAGCTCCCTCACCCCGCTTCCTGCAAGAGGCAGACCAGTGGCAGCATGTGGTGTTAGGTGGCAGCACTCCATCCCAGCCCCACCCCTCCAGCCCCAGTCATTCTTGACAGGTAATTGGCTAGTGTATTTGATAATTCTATGGACTTTGCTATTTAATTATGCCGTGGTTTTTGCCTCTCAGCCAATCAGCAATGAGGGACAGGGCAGCTGGGACTTCTCAGCCAACCAGTGGCAAGGGGAAGGGGCTCACTACAAAAAGACTGCAAAACTAGCTTCATATGCTGCAAGCGGCCTACAGAAATCCCTTTGTCTTGCTGCAGTTTAGGTAGGTCCCTAGCTATGGTTGAGCATCACTGTTATAGGTAAACAGCAACACAGGACTGTTCTGCCAAGAGTGGCATCTTCCATGGAGGCTTATGCAATGGTATAATGTTTAGTGAAAATATGAATGGAGCTACCGTGCAGATAACACTTATAGGGACATTACATAAGGATGCTATAAAAATAGAATGACTGCGTCCATATTACTGATGGTGGATGCACTTTGGTAGTCTTGTGGCACAGTTTTATACAAAATTCAGTTTGATAACCTCTGAGCTGATATCGCTGCATCTTTAGATCTCTGACAACAGATACAAAAAGCAACAGTGTTTCTCAACAGCTTGCCCTGTGAAGGCAATCAGACAGAGTCCTTTTAATATCAAGCAAGTGCAGTGAAATCTCTGTTCATGAGGAATAAGACTTCAGGATACACCCCAACAAGTTAACTTTCTGTCCCCAAACAAAACATTTGACAGCTTTTGGCAGGAAATTTGGGTCAGTCCTTACGGTGATACTGTCGCTATTTTGCCATGTAAATATGTCTAGTTGAGTTCTTCCTATGCAAAAAAGAGTCTCTCTTGACCATGGCTAAGCATTCTTATTCCACCTGTGAGTCATGCAGTCTCCAGGCTGTAAAATGGAGGGAATGAAAACATGTATAAAGAATTTTCCCTCCTTCCTGGGTTAAGATATCCAGAAATAATGGAAGCTTCCTGAGTGAGATCTCACATCAAGAGTAACAGAAGATCCTAATAGCAAAACTTTTTCAGCCACCTGAGGACTACCAAGACAAGTGCATCCCAGTCCTGACTCATTTTGTAGTAATTAGAGCTTTCAGAAGGAATGTATACAGTAGGGCTCTCAACCTGACTATCAGAAATGCATCAAAGGAGGAACCACAAATGAGCCAAAGCCTGTTCTTCCTGTCTTTTCTGGCTCTCAGCTTGAATGGCTGACAGGTGAAGCAAGTCTCAGGAATATGGGGGGGCCTATACATGAACAGCGAGGCTGCTCTGACGTGCTGTAATTCTATAGCTTTGGAGTAGACTCCTTTAATCAAGTCTACTGGAGCGCAGTAATTACCATGCTCCAGCAGATTCCAGTATCGTGTATATCAGTGACCCTGCGCTGAAAAATGACAGTGGGGCCACTATTTTTCACCACAATGACACTAATACACAAGACACTCCAGGTGTATAATTAGAGTGGCTCCCAGAGCCACTCTAATTAAAAGCCCTCTGCCTGCCCCACTCCCAGCACACATGTATAAACACCCTGGGTTTCCTTCAGGCAGAAATAGTACCTTGTGTGACCTCTAGATGCTGAAAATCAGGCTATTACACAAAAACCACTGCCAAAAGCCCGAAGAGGCAGTAGTTCTGGGAAAGACAATTAAAAATACTCCTCCTATCCTACAAAAGAAATAAAGAAGTATGTTTAGAAGAGTTCAACCCCAGGTAAATAGGTAAACACCTGTGAAAAACCATCACAACAAACTGTGGTTTATTCACAAAACAGTACCAAAGACCAACTTCTGACCAGATAACCTCTGGTTATCCATTATAACTTGGTAGTCTTAATTTCCAATACTTTACTCTTACTGATAGTTAACACTCTTCATAACAATTCTACAATTATGTATTTTTCCTGTTTATTTTATATGAAAGATATAGGTGAAGACAAAGGAAGTGAAAAGTTAATCACCCAATCAAAACAAAAGTAAAACATTTCTAACACTGTAGCCTGTTTCATTTTATATACGCAATGAAACCTGTAATTATAATGTTAATCACAAATTCTTCTAAATACACCAGAAAGAGCTCCTCCATGTTCGTTGCACTATATCATGCAGTCATCAAACACGACGTAGAGGCAATAAATCTCAGAGTTATATTTAATGCTCCTTAGAGTTTTAACTATTTTGTACAATAAGAGAGGAAAAAATAGAAAAAAATGAAGAATACAAGGAAGAAGCAAAAAGAAACATACCATAATCCACACTCTGTCCAGCTATGCAATTATAACAGTAGTGCTGAACATTTTGGCTTCATGGGCCAAATGAATGGTGTGGGGCCAGTACACAGACCAGATCTCTCACAGGATTGGTGCACAAGGTTGGTCTGTCCCTGTGCCACCTCGGTCTGGCCCCCGCATGCCCAGATCAGCTTGGTCCTCCATAATTGGCCCCAAGCTGCCTTGGCTCAGCTTGACCCTGTGCCACCCAAGCCCCACATGTCCAATCTAGCATGCAGAGCCATCCTATCCAGCCTGCTGGGCTCACTATGGGTCTGCAAATTTGGCAGCAGTGGAGTGGCAATTAATGCTGCCAGTCTTTCCCCACCACCAAATTTTTGGATCCAAGGAGAGCCCAGCAGGCCAGATGACATGCCATCATAAGCCAGGTCAGGTGTTGAGTACTATTTAGCTACAAGATACATGCAGTACTCATAATCTTTCAGATGTGTGAAAATAAGTTACTTACAGACCATGGTTGTGGAACAGAAGCAACTTCAGGAGTGTGAAAGTAAGCCACTCCATTGTGATAAGTATAAGGATATCCAGTTGAAGTAGTCAAGTACATTGTTCCAGCTGCTGGCATAATACTAGATCCTAAAACAAACAATGATAGTATCAAATGTTAAACCATCAGCATGTAGAAATTAAAACTGAACAAAGATATGCAATTCTTAATATAAAGGAAGTAAAGACATAAAAGTTAAGTATTTTATAAGTGTTTAAAATACAGAGTATAAAAATTGTATGTAGGGGAATAAACACTTATAAAGTGTATAATTTGTTTTAAACTAAGAACATTTTAAATAGAAAATCTCTTTGCTACTATATTTACTCAATTCCAAGATAAGGCTTTTCCTCCATTCGTCACAGGGAAAGCAAAGCCTTGTCTTAGAATCGAGTATCACACTGCTACAGCTAGCAGATGTGAAGAGCCACTGTGCAGGCAGCTCAGCTGTGGCAGGGACAGCATTAGTAGCATGCAGATTTCTGTTTTCAGCTCTGCTCCTCTCCTCTCCTCTCCCCTCTCTTCCGTCACTAGCAGGGAGGCAACCAGGGAAGGAGGGAGTCTGCATGCTGTTGCGGCTGCCTCCAGCTAGCTGGAGGTATCAAGTAGGTCTTCCCCCTGGTGGCGCACAAGTCTCCAGAGCTGCATATGAACCCCATGTGATATAGACAGGCTGACTTAGCACCAGTCCTTGCCACCACGTGCAGTTCCTGAAACTTGCTGGAACTGGTACAGCTGTTCCCTGCAGCATGGGGCAGGAACAGCTCTGGAAATCCATTGGGCCTGCCACAGCTGAGAGTCCAACCATTTCATCTGGGCAGTGTAGGGAGCTGTTGTGCTGAGCCATAGCCTGACCCTGCTCTCTATTGCCATGTGAACCTCCCTGGACTCTGCCTGCAAGCAGGAAGCAGGGCTCCCTCTCACTTCTGGTGGAGTCCCAAGAACTGCATGTGGCGGCAGGGAGTGGGGCCGGGCCACCAGCTCCATCACGTGGGGCTTCTCCCCAGTGGCGTACGAGTCCCTGGAGCTGCATGCGAGCCCCGTGCGATAGAATCATAGAAAATTATGGTTAGGAGCCCTCAGGAGGTCACCTAATCCAACCCCTTACTCAAAGAAAACCCACTCCCAACAAGATCTTCCCAACCAAAGCTGTCTAGCCAGATTTAGAAAACATCCCAGGATGGAGCTTCTGCCACCTCTCTGGGTAACCTGTTCCAGTGTTATATTACCCACCTAGTGAGAAAATTCTTCCTAATATCCAACCTAAACTTTCCTTGCTACAACTTGAGACCACTGCTGCTTGTTCTGTCATCTCCACCACTAAAACAGCTCCATCCTCTTTCGAATCCCACTTCAGATAGCTGAAGCCTGCTATTAAATCCCTCTTAGTCTTCTCTTCTCTAGACTAAATAAGCCCAGTTCCCTCAGCCTTTCCTCATAAATCATGCCCCACAACCCCCTCACCACTGTTGTTGCTCTCTGCTGAACTCTCCAATTTATCCATAGCATTTCTGTAGTGGGAGGCCCAAAACTGAACACAGAACTTCAGATGAGGCCTCACCAGTGCTGAACCGAGGGGAATAATCACTTCCCTTGACCTACTGGCAACACACCTACGAAAGCAGCCCAGTATGCCATTAATCTTCTTGGCAACAAGGGCACATAGTAGGCTTGTATTCAGCTTATTGTCCACTGTAATCCCCAGGTCCTTCTCTGCAGGGCTGCTGCCCAGGCAGTCAGCCCCAGCCTGTACTGATACATGGGATTGTTCTATCCTAAGTGCAGGACTTTGCACTTGTCCTTGCTGAACCTCATGAAATTTCTTTTGGCCCAATCCTCCAAAACGTCTAGGTCACTCTGAATCCTAGCTCTACCCTCCAGCATATCTACTACTCCCCCCAGCTTGGTATCATCTGAAAACTTGCTGAGGGTGCACTCTATGTCGTAGTTTCATAGTTTCTAGGGTTGGAAGGGACCTGAGCAGATCATCGAGTCTGACCCCCTGCCATGGCAGGAAAGAGTACTGGGGTCAAACGACCCCAGCAAGGTGTTCATCTAGCCTCCTCTTAAAGACCCTCAGGGTAGGAGCCAGCACCACTTCTCTTGGAAATTGGTTCCAGATCCTAGCCGCCCTGACAGGGAAGTAGCGCCTCCTGATATCTAGCCTAAATCTACCCTCTGCCAGCTTGTGACCATTATTCCTGGTCATTCCTGGTAGTGCACGGGGGAACAGGGACTCCCCCAATGCCCGCTGGTCCCCCCTGACTAGTTTGTAATAGGCCCTAGATCCCCCTCAGCCTTCTCTTGTGGAAGCTGAACACGTTCAGGTCCCATAGCCTCTCCTATAGGGCCTGTCCTGCTGCCCCCGATCATGCGAGTGGCCCTCCTTTGGACCCTCTCCATGTTGTCCACATCCCTCTTGAAGCACGGCACCCAGAACTGGATGCACTACTCCAGCTGCTGCCTGACCAGTGCCGCATGGAGGGGGAGGATCACCTCCTTGGACCTGCTTGAGATGCATCTGTGGATGCATGACAAGGTGCGGTTGGCTTTCCTGACTGCATCCCCATACTGCCTGCCCATGTTCATCTTGGCATCAATGATCACTCCAAGATCCTTTTCTGCCTCTGTACTGACGAGAAGGTATGGGTGCTGGTTGTTCCTCCCCAAGTGCATCACCTTGCACTTGTCGGTGTTGAATCCCATCCTATTCTCATCTGCCCGCCCCTGTAACCTGTCTAGGTCTGATTGCAGCCTATTCCTGCAAGACCGTTTCAGGCTGGACATAAGGAAGAATTTCTTTACTGTCTGAGCCCCCAAGGTCTGGAACAGTCTGCCAGCGGAGGTGGTTCAAGCACCTACATTGAACACCTTCAAGAGTAAATTGGATGCTTATCTTGCTGGGATCCTATGACCCCAGCTGACTTCCTGCCCTTTGGGCAGGGGGCTGGACTGGATGATCTCCCGAGGTCCCTTCCAGCCCTAATGTCTATGAAATCTATGAAATCCTCCCTTCTAGCGTGCCCACATCTTAGTGTCATCAGCAAATTTGAACAGGGTGCTATTTACCCCCTTGTCCCAGTCACTGATAAAGATGTTGAACAGTGTGGGCCCGAGGACCGAACCCTGCAGAACCCCACTGCCCACGTCCCTCCAGCTCGAAAATGACCCATCCACCACCACTCTCTGGGTGTGGCCCTCCAGCCAGTTGGCGACCCATTTGACTGTGTGGGTGTCTACACCACAGTCCCCCAGTTTCATAGCAATTTCCTGCTCAGGAAAATGGAGGCAAAGAAATTGTTAAATATGTCAGCTTTGTCATCTGGTGTAATGACCAAATTTCCTTGTGTGTCCTGCAGGGGCCCCACATTATCTGGAATCTTCTTTTTGCCCCCTATGTATTTAAAAAAGGATTTCTTGTTGTCCTTGATCCAGGAAGCTAGTCCCCGTTTCACCTCCGCCTTGGCCTGACTGCCCCCCTGCATCCCTGAGCAACTCCAGTATAATCCTCCCTGGTGATGGCCCCTCCCTTCCATTGGGTGTATGCCTCTCTTTTAGATAGGAGACATTCCCGGATGATTTTGGTGAGCCATGGGGGCTTTTGCACCCTCCTGCTCCCTTTGATCTGTGTTGGGATTACCTCCCTTTGGGCTTGGAGGACTGTCTCCTTAAGGAGCTACCACTCTTCTTGGACACCTGGCTCCCCTCCCCTCCGGGACCTCAGTGCTTCCCCAACTATTCTCCTTAGCTCACTGAAGTCTACCCTCCTGAAATCTAGGGCTGCTGCCTTGCTGTAGGCCTTTGCGACCTTGCGCTGGATGGTGAATTCCAGCAGGTGATGATCATTGTCGCCCAGGTGGTCAAGCACCCACAGCCCCCTCACCAGGTCGTCGCCCGTGGCCAGCACCAGGTCCAACAAGGCATCTCCCCTGGGGCTGTGCACCTCTTGGGTTAGATGGACATCCTGCATTCTGGCTAGGAACCTACGTGAGTGGTCAGACCTGGCTGACTGCTCTTCCCAACAGATATCTGAAAAGTTCAGGTCCTCCATGATGACCACGCCCTTTGACCTACCTAAGTGAGTTGACTTAAGAATTCCTGGTCTAGTTCTTCCCCTTGGTTGGGAGGTCTGTAGTAGACCCCCACCATTAAGTCTCTGCCTTGTATTCTAACCCAGAGCACTTCAGAATGCCCCTCCTCTGACTCTTTGCTAATCGTCAAGGATGTGTATTCCTCCTTAATGTAGAGCACCACGCCCCCACCTTTCCTCCCTGTCCTATCCCTCCTGTACAGCCTATAGCCCTTGACATTCACCGCCCAGTCATGCACAGGGTCCCACCACGTTTCAGTAAGCCCCACTACGTCTGGGTTGGTGTCAGATAGCAGGAGGGTAAGTTCCTCCTGCTTGTTTCCCATACTACTAGCGTTTGTGTAGAGGCATCTTCCAGGTCACTAATGAAGACATTGAACAAAACTGACCCCAGGACTGACCCTGGGGTTGGCTTGATACCAACTGCCAACTAGACATCAAGCCACTGATTACTACTCTCTGAGCCTGACGGTCCAGCCAGTTTTTTTATCCACCTTACAACCCATTCATCCAGCCCATACTTCCTTAGCTTGCCTGTGAGAATGCTGTGGAAGACCATATCAAAAACCTTGCTAAAATCAAGGTACACCACATTCACCGGTTTCCCTGCACCCACAGATCCAGTCACCTCATCACAGAGGCCAGCGGGTTGGTCAGGCATTACTTGCCCTTGGTGAATCTATGCTGACTGTTCCTAATGACCTTCTCCTCCTCCAAGTGCTTAGAAATGAATTTCTTGAGGACCTGCTCCATGCTTTTTTTCCAGGGAGTGAGGTGAGGCTGACAAGTTTGTAGTTTCCTGGATCTTCCTTCTTCCCCTTCTTAAAGATGGACACTATGTTTGTCCTTTTCCAATCATCCAGGACCAATCCTGATCACGATGAGTTTTCAAAGTTGATGGCCCATGATTCTGTAATCACATCAGCCAATTCCCTCAGCACCTTAGGGTGCATTTCATCCAGCCACATGGACTTGTACACATCCAGCTTTTGTAAGTAGTCCCTAACCTGTTCTTTTAGCACTAAAGGCTGCTTACCTCCTCCCCAAACTGTGCTGCCCAGTGCAGTAGTCTGGGAGTTGACCTTGCTGGTGAAGACTGAGCAAAAATGGCACTGAGCGCTCCAGCCTTTTCTGCATTCTCTGTCACAAGATTGCCTCCTCCATTCAGTAAGGGACCCACGCTTCCCTGATTCTCCTCTTCCTACCAACATACTTGTAGAAACCCTTCTTGTTACCCTTTACATCTATTGCTGGCTGCAACTCCAATTGTGCTCTGGCTTTCCTGAATTCATCTCTGCATACCAGAGCAATGCTAGTTATTTGTTCAAGTTTCCACTTCTTCTTTGTGATTTAGTTTACTGACAAGTTCCCTCTAAGCCAAGCTGCTCTTCTGCCATACTTACTAGTTTTCCTACACACCAGTTCCTCCACTCGGTTTCAGTTTCACAGTAGCTAGGGTCAGGCAGGACCTGAACAGATCATCTAGCTTGACCCCCTGCCACAGGCAGGAATAAATGCTGGGTTCACAAAAGTCCAGACGGGTGATCATCCAACCTCCTCTTGAATTTGGCCGAGGTAGGGGCAAGGACTACTTCCCTGGGAAGTTGGTTCCAGATTTTGGCCACCCTAACTGTAAAATACTGCCTTCTAATCTCTAACCTAAACCTATTCTCCATCAGCTTATTACCATTGTTTCTTGTCACCCCAGGTGGTGCTGGGGAGAAAAGGGCTGTACCTATTTGCTGTTGATCTCCCCTGATGAGTTTGTAGGCAGCCACCAGGTCCCCCCCCAGCCTCCTCTTGCTGAGGCTGAGCTGGTTCAGGTCCCTCAGTCTCTCCTCATAGGGCCTATGCTGCTGCCCTCTCACCAAACGGGTGGCCCTCTCCTGAACCCTCTCCAGGCTGGCCACATCCCTTTTGAAGTGCAGTGCCCAGTACTGGATGCAGTACTCCAACTGCGGCCTGACCAAAGTCGCATAGAGGGGGAGTATCACCTCTCTGGACCAGGTTGAGATGCACCTTTGGATGCATGACAAGGTATGGCTGGCCTTGCTGGCTGCGCTCTGGCATTGGTGGCTCATGTTCATCTTGGAGTCAATTATGACTCCAAAATCCCTTTCTGCCTCTGTGCTTTCAAGGCAGGAACTCCCCAGCCTGTATGTATGCTGTGGATTCCTTCTCCCGAGGTGTTGCACCCTGTATTTGCCCACGTTGAACCCCATCCTATTCTCATCTGCCCACTTTTGTCATCTGTCTAAATCTGTTTGCAGCCTCTCTCTCCCTTCAAGTGTGTCCACCTCGCCCCACATCTTAGTGTCATCAGCAAACTTGGACAGTGTGCTTTCCAGCCCCTCGTCCAAGCCACTGATGAAGATGTTAAATAGTGCAGACCTGAGGACCAAGCCCTGGGGTACCTCACTGCTCACATCTCACCAGTTTGAGTACAACCTGTCCACCACTCTCAGTAAGGCTTCTTTAAAATACAGCCAGATCTCCTTGACTCTTCTCCCCCTCAGTCCGACTTCCCAGGGGATCCTGCCCATCAGTTCTCTAAGTGAGTTAGTTGAAGTCTGCTTTTCTGAAGTCCAGGGTCCTTACTCTGCTGCTCTCCATCCTTGCTTTCCTCAGGATCCTGAATTCAATCAGTGGTCACTGCTGCATAGGCAGCAGAAGGCTGGGGTTAACCCCCCCCAGACATAAGACAGTGGTGGCAGCACAGAAGAACACAGGGCAGTCCAGGTGCAGGCTTTGAGTGGCTGCAGCAGGGGATGCGCACAGACACAGCCACCCAGCAGCAGCCTGCCCTGCAAACAGCCAGGATCGCAGTCCA
The DNA here is from genome assembly GCF_052110815.1 of Crocodylus siamensis. NCBI lineage: Eukaryota > Metazoa > Chordata > Crocodylia > Crocodylidae > Crocodylus > Crocodylus siamensis. The sequence continues at coordinate 185,474,190 of NC_143398.1, read as the reverse complement.
GCAGCTTGTGGAGCACTGAGATTTATCATACACCCGGGTTTTCCTGGACATGTTCTGTTTTTGAGTCTTCCTATCTCTGTCAGGGTGGGTTTTCCAGACTGGGCAAATGTCCGGGTTTTTGCTTTGTTCCACTGGTGGGAGCAGGGTGAGGGGGGACTGTAGGCAGGGAGCTGCAGGCAGGTAAGTGTGTCCGCACTCACCAAAGGAACTGCAGGTAGGTAATTCTGGGTTGGGGGGCTAGGGCTGCAGTAGGGCAGGGCAGGACAGGGGGGCTGGAGGGATGGCCTGCCCCTCCTGCAAGGAAAGGATGTGGGGAGGCCTTTGAAGGGCATGGCTGGGCTGGCAGGACAGGGACCAGTGCCTGCAGGGGCAGAGTGGCCAGGAGACACTGCAGGGTGGGGTGAGGGTGGTGGGTTCTGGCCAGGCCTCGTGGGGTGGTGTGGCAGCCCCAGCCCAGGGTAGAGGGCATCACAAGCCTCCCCTCCTTTTCCCTCCAGCCCATACTGGGACTGGACTTGCTCTGAGCCATTGCTTTCTAGCATAGCTGGGACAGGGGCAGCTGGGGCCCCTCCAGCAGGACTCAGGGAGGGAGCAGGGGACTGCGGGTCAGGAGTAAGGGGCACCAGCAGGGCTGGGGAGGTCACAGGTTAGGAGTGAGAGGAACCAGCAGGGCCCAGGGGGGCAGGGGACGGCAGTTTAGGAATAAGGGGCACTGGCAGGGCTGGGGGTCTGTGGGTTGGGAGTAAGGGACAACAGTAGGGCTTGGGGGAAGGGGGAGGTGCTGTGTCTTGAGAGTAAGGGACAATAGAATGAGCAGGGGCAGGGCACTGCCATATCACTGGCCCACCACAGTCACCTTCCCGCACTCCCCCCTGCCAACATGTGACAGGTGTCATCTTTTTTTGGAACTGAAAATATAGTAATCCTAAGCACTGCCCACCATGGGAAACAAGTTGAGGAAGGGGTGCAGGTTGAGGCCCTCACAGTGAGGGAGGAAATGGGGCAGAGGCAGGGGCAGGGGTGAACGGGGCCCCGAAGCATGGCATGGGACTGTCAGAGTCCAGGCAGCTCACCCAGGGGCATGCAAGCAGGGGGGTCCCGCAACGCTAGAAGGGAGAAATAGGCTGCAAGCGGACCTAGACAGGTTACAGGGATGGGCGGATGAGAATAGGATGGGATTCAACACCGTCAAGTGCAAAGACATGCACCTGGGGAGGAACAACAGGCACCATACCTACAGGTTGGGGAACTCCCTTCTTGTCAGTACAGAGGCAGAAAAGGATCTTGGAGTCATCACTGAGTCCAAGATGAACATGGGCTGGCAGTGTGGGGATGCAGTCAGGAAGGCTGACCGCACCTTGTCATGCATCCACAGATACATCTCAAGCAGGTCCAAGGAGGTGATACTCCCCTTCTATGTGGCACGGGTCAGGCAGCAGCTGGAGTAGTGCATCCAGTTCTGGGCACCGTACTTCAAGAGGGATGTGGATAACATGGAGAGGGTCCAGAGGAGGGCCACTTGCATGATTAGGGGACAGCAGGGCAGGCCCTATGAGGAGAGGCTATGGGACCTGAACCTGTTCAGCCTGCACAAGAAGGCTGAGGGGGGATCTAGTGGCCTGTTACAAACTAGTCAGAGGGGACCAGCAGGCACTGGGAAGTCCCTGTTCCCCCAAGTACTATCAGGAGTGACCAGGAATAACGGTTACAAGCTGGCAGAGGGTAGATTTAGGCTAGATATCAGGAGGCGCTACTTCCCTGTCAGGGTGGCTAGGATCCGGAACCAACTTCCAAGAGAAGTGGTGCTGGCTCCTACCCTGGGGGTCTTTAAGAGGAGGCTAGATGTATACCTTGCTGGGGTCGTTTGACCCCAGTACTCTTTCCTGCCATGGCAGGGGGTCAGACTCGATGATCTGCTCAGGTCCCTTCCAACCCTAGAAACTATGAAACTGCACGCACCTTGGGGGAGGCATGCAGGTCACATGCCTCCCAGATTTGTGCTTGGGGTGGAGGCAAGCTGCAGCTGCAGGCTAGGCTCTGTGCCCTGCTGTGACACCATGTGCCTGCCACCACTGGGCAAGCAGGCAGGCAGGCAGGGGATGCAGCTTAGCTGGTGGTGGTAGACACATGGTGTCACGCAGCTCTTGAGGCAACAGCAGCAGGGCACAGAGCGAAGCCCACAGCAGCAGCCCACCTCTGCCCCTGCATAAATCTGGGGGGCACATGGAGCCCCCCCTGGGTCTCCTCCAGGGTGTGTACAGCAGCAGGAGGCCCTCCCATGCCCCTGGGTGTGTGTGTTTGCACATGTATACACGTATACTCGGTCCCTCAAAATAATATTTTCTCCCTCCACCTACGCACTGCTGCCCAAGTTGTCATCCACTACTGCATTCCCCACCAATTCTTCCCTGTTTGTGAGCAGCAGGTTAAGAAGTTTTTCATCAATTGCAGTTGAATAACCTGGACTCTGAGCAGACTCTGTCTACACACCAGTTTAAAGACTATTGTGCATAGGGTCCTTCCTTGCTGCTGAGATATAAGGCTGAAGAGAGAGGTAGTGTGGTCCAGGGAAGTGATCCAGGTATAGTGTTTCTGAGGTTAGTTGGAACTACATGGTATAAGACAGAGTAGAGTTGCACCTTACAGACTAACTGAATCAAAGATGCATAAGCTGTCATGAACAAACAGCTCAATTTGTCAGATGCTATGAAAGGACATGCAGAAAGCAGCTTATTAGAAAAAGTGATCTAAAGACAAAAAGAGGGAAAGAGAGAAGGAAGCAGAGAGAGGGCAGTGCTGAGAGAGACAAGGGGAACTGAAGAAAAAAACAAAGCAATTGTCCCCTAGGGACACAGGGGTCATAAAACTAATATAGGTAATAAGATACTAATTTTTTGTCCCTGTTAGACCATATATAACACCTGCAGATGATTTTTTTCTGCAATTTTGCATTCAAGTTGGTTTTTAAAGTTCTGTTGTTTAAGAACAAGTATTTTGTTCAAGAACACGTCCAGGGAGGTTGAAGTGCTGTGCCAAAGGTTTTGTGTATTTCTGGACTTGATGTCAGATCAGTGTCTATTTATTTTGTCACATAGGGATTGCCTCATCTATCTAATATAAATGGCAGAGGGACATTGTAAGCAAGTTTCATAGTAGCTCGGGTCAGGAGGGACCTGAACAGATCATCTAGCCTGACCCCCTGCCACACAGGAATGAATGCTAGGTTCACAAGACCCCAGGACAGGTGATCATCCTCTTGAATTTGCCCAAGGTTGGGGCAAGGACCACTTCCCTGGGAAGTTGGTTCCAGATTTTGGCCACCCTAACTAAAATATTGCCTTCTGATCTCTAACCTAAACCTATTCTCCATCCACTTACTACCACTGTTCCTCATCACCCTAGGTGGTGCTGGGGAGAAAAGGGCTCTTCAGTTACAGTAAAATGGGAAGCTCCTGTCTTTTGGGCTCCCACATCTTGGGAAGGGTGCTAACTACTGGGCCTAATTTTCTTGTCCTTTTAGTCATTTCCTGATAATCTATCACCATTCTCCACTTCCCACTAGCCTTTCACATAGGCCATAAAGGGGAATTCCACTGAGAAATGGTGGGCTCCACCAATCTGGCCTGCAAAAGTCCCTGCACCGTTTCACTCACCCCTTTTTCAGCCTCGGATATCAAGGGATAGGGACGCACAAAACATGGCTTTGCTCCCTTTTCTAATTCAACTTGTATTTCAACTTTAGTATTCCCCACATCCCACTCTGAGCAGACCCATGGCCCGTCTGTAGGCATGGGAAACTCCTTTTCTAGGGCCATCACTCTCTGGCGGGGCCCATCTATAACACAGTGATTCAGGATGTTGGTTTCTAAAATCCATATTGGGTGCCAAGTAGCAGTCAATATTGTTGGGACCGCCTGCCTTCCCAACTTTACCATACCTTTAATTTCTCATCCTTCAATTGCTCCACCCTTACCCCTTTTAATACTACGGGGCATCCATTCGGGGGGGGGGGGGGCGGGTCCCATTGAAAGATTGTAATGTCTGTCCCTGTATCCATCAGGAACCACCCTGCCACCTCCCCACCTTCAATCTTAATTTGGGCAAAAAGGTAAGTGATGGCATATCTGATATGGGTAGAACAGAAGGTAAATGAACCTTGGATGTTATAATGCATGTCATTTGGTCCAGTGATGATGTGGTTTGCATTGACAAAGAGGTACAGCTGGCATTTAGGTCCATTTCAAGATGGGTGAGACTAGGAGTTGTGTAACCAGTTGCTGGAGGGATACCATTTGAGGTTGGAGGCTGTCCGTAGGCCAGGACAGTGTCATCTACTGTGGTTACCATGAGGTGGTTATTATTTAATGATCTCTAAACCCTCCTGATAACAATATGTCCAAGGCGTTCAAGCTGGGGATGTAGGTGTCAACTAGAGGGATGCTGTTGCCTTTGTCATGGGGTCAGTGTTATAGCCACATCTGCGGAACAGCTTCTCTAGCCACTGCTAACTAGAACACAGAGGTGAATATAAGGGTTTGTGCAGAAGTGGATGAAATATGCATATGATATCCAATGCCCAGCAAGCAGGAATAATCATGCATCAGGTACTACGGAGGGAGTAGATGAGACAGGGAAAGCTAGAGGTATGACGCAAACTGGTGTATGCCTTTCAACCATACATTAAAAAACAAACAAACATACTACTCAATAGACAATGTTCTGACTGTGAAGAAGCATGATCAGGCAACCTGCCCTTACTAGGGATTATTTCCCAATGTTAGATATTACTAGTGACAGGTATAACTTCTGAGTTTGCATCCTTTAATATTGTATGGGAGCTTGTCTGGAATCAGGAAAAATGTGTATGACAACCACCTTTTACCTAAAGATGTCTGTCCCAGAGAGTAGGCTATATCACTAGAGACTTTAACCATCCTTAAGACCGTGCTCATTTTGCTGCTAAAAGAAGCAACTACCTTAAAAAGATAGTCTAACAGGGAACTGATTATTTAGGCCAGAAAGGGTAGCTCGCAAAAAAAAAAGAGGATGAAGAAACCTGGTTCTTTTCCTATTGTTAGTATATCCATGCTTCCATCTGCTGTGCACATTAAATATTTTGAGGATACCACATAATCTAAATAGAACAGCATAAGACAAACTGAACTTTTGCCTAAAAGAATATTTGCCATCACACAAATTGAAGAATATAGCAAAAATACATACGAGGAATCCCTACTTGTTGTTTTCTTATTGCTGGACCAATATTCAGTTTCTTATCCTTATAATTAAGTTTTTCAGCCTAAAATAAAACAAAGAAAAATAACAGACATTCACAATGCATCTTGTCTGTGAATCTAACTTTCAAGAAAGTCAAGTCAGAAATAAAAGAAAATATGGGAAAAATTTCAATCAACTGTCCTTGCTGACTGGTCTCCAGTTAATATAAAAAGCCGGTACATATTTTGGACTATTTCAATTACTTTTATTATACACTGAGCTTACATTTATAAACAAGTCAAGAGGAACAGACTTCAAAATGTTCAAGTTGTGCAGCCATTCCAGCTCTACATGTTTGAGGAGAGGTCCAAGGAAGTATATACTGACAATACATTTAAAAACATGCCATTATAACTGGCACCACAGAAGCAAGAATGAAAATTAAGACAGGCTGGACAGGAAGAAGAGGATAGTCATTAGCACTCCATTAACTGAATCAACAACAGATTTCATATTTAAGTGACTGGCTTGCATGGAAGAAACTGAAATAGCCATCCCTACCAAAGCCAAAAATATTTAACTTGGAAGCATCCAGTTCACACGACTCATTCTGCCCCCAAGACTTCCAGTACCAACTATCTTATATTCATGAGATCTCATTTTAACTTTGTGTGGGACCAAGAGGGGAAAAAAAAAAATGTTGCTGCAACAAAATCAGGGTCATGTAGTCCAATGTCTCTCTGGGTTTCAATGTCAACTCATACCAGAGAAACACAGAAGTGCCAGACATCTATTACTATTTGGATATATGCAACACCCTTCCAAATGAAATTTACCTGAAGAATAAATATAATGATGAATAAATCTTACCTCTTGTAAAATTTTTTGTGCATCTTCTTGCGTTTCAAAAGTGATGAAACCATACCTAGTAAAAAATACGTAAATTATGCTCTTAGTCTATTTTTATATAGTATGAACAAACTACATTAAAAGAATATTACGAAGGCAAAAATCAGGATCATGAGAAGTCAAAAAAGGACAAGATTAAGGTTCCCCTGTTCCACATTAAGTCAGTTCTTTCACGTATTTACATTAAAAAATAATCTTTACTTACATGATCATGTATTTTTTCCATAAAATGGCACCTTGTTATATACACAAAATGAACAGTACTCACTTACTGAGCAACTACTCAATATTTTGTTTTATCCTCATTATTCAATGTGAAGCCATAGGTCTTTTTACTTCACACTATTCAAAATTTATTCTGAAGATGTAATTAATGTATTTGTGGCCTTTGGTATGGCATCATCATCTACAGAACCTCAGTGTTTCATAACAGTTCTGAGGTAATGGTGGGGTATTATCCTCATTCTGTAAATAATAAACTCAAGGTATTCTCTTAGTTACCCAGAAAATGAGGAACACAACTAGTGACCCCATGTGAAATGTCTGATTTAAGTGATTTGACTAGTGCACAAATTCTGTAACAGATGAGGATAGAATCCTATACTTCAAAGCAGCATTTAACTGCCTTAAACTTAGAACCATTTTTTTCTTCCTCTTTCCAACTGAAGTGAAAGAAAGGTCCTACAGAAAACAGCCTCACGTACTGCATAATGCTGATTCACTTCCAGAACAAATCTGGCCTATACACTGAATGAGGCAGGTGTTGTATAGTAAACAACTGTATGCGATTATACAAAAGACAATTAATTTTTGCATTTCCTAACTTAGATTACTGATTTTACAACATAAACGTCTTTTAAAATAGTTTCTTATATGTAGTTTCCTAGGTTTTTATAAAATCGAACTGAAGAAACAGAATTCCATTATGTGGCATTAGACTGACACTTATGTTTCTCAGCCAGGTATAAACTTTAAGAGCTAGCATGAAGAACTCTGCCACTTCACCTAACAATTTAACAGATGGCAGTAGCAGATTATCAATCCTTCTCTATGGACCAGCACTAAAAGTTTATGGGACAACGTGCAAATGGATTTCACAAATATCTGTGTAATTTCAGGAAACCGAGGGCATTTATACACATACATTTCTGTTCCGCGATGCACCGGAGATCCACCGTGTGCAGCTGTATAAACAGTGAAATGTGCATCAGCATGAAGAAAAAGGTGGCAGCAAGCTTTTAAACTAAAGCACCTCTGATGTGTTTTAGTTCAAAAGTGTGCCACTTTCCCAGTGCTGACATGCATTTTGCTATTTATACAAACTATTTATACAAACTGCATGTGGCACAGCACTGGGCGCTTTTCAAAGCGTCTGCCACTGCAGTGTGTGCATATGTACAAATGCCCTGAGGTTCCATTTCAGCTTAGGAGAAGTTTGGCTAGTGGGCAAATTTCCACCCAAAGCATGACATTCTGCTCCATCCTAACCTGCCAACTGCTGTCAAAGTCCTCTTTATGGACTCCTGCCTCCTTACTGAAATCCATTTTCCTTCCTTACGCAAGTTAGTCCCCACTGCTCAGACTTCTTATACTAATCTCCTTGCCCAGACAGTCCTGGATTCTCCCTCTGGTCTCAGCATTTGACCAATATCCTCTTCTTCACTAGCTCTCAATCTCTGTTACCTTCTCTAGCCTCATGATCCAACCTTACAGTTTCAGCCTTCCACTTACTTCTCACATATATGCACACAGTCTCCCCAGTCCTTGTCCAAAGATCTTTGTTCAGGTAACCCATTCTCCTCCTGCACCTAAGCTCATTATTACCTGTCTCTCCTTTCCCTCCACTCCCATTCCCTCTTCCACTGGTTCCTAGTAATAAAAATATACTTTTTAACTGACGTGTCAATTTTTCTTGTAATTTACAACATGAATAACAACTAGCAAGGAAATCAATTAACAAAAGTTCTTTCAGATACAGGTAAGTGCAGCTTGGTCCAACTTAAGCACTTTTCTACCTGGAAAAGTATTAGCCGCTATAAACTACCAACACCCACACTTGGACAATTTTATTTTAGTGTTAGAGTGTTTTTTCGGTGTAGTATAAACCCTCTCTCAAGTGACACAGACAAAATCGAAAAGCTTACCAGAATAATTATACTGTAATACAGCACACCAGTATGACCCTTTGTATTATTTACATTTATATCCTAAGTTATACTGAAAAAATCTTTCCTATGCAGAGAAGAACTAAGCCTTTTAGAACCTCTCTTTAAAGGCAACACCAACTAGTTAAAAAAATTAAACCAGGAAGACCTCTATTTGTACAGCTAGGACAAACCATGTTCTAATCTTGAAAATTCATATTGTTATGGGTAATTCATATGATTTCATGCATCTTTTAAAGGTAGTTCAATGTGCTGCATTATATAGGAAGGAAATGCATAAGAAAATGTATTTTTCCCTAATATAAAAGTTAGAGGTGCACTAATAGGTCAGTTTTGCAGAGCGAGATCCCCGAGGCAGCCGTAATGCCCTGGCAGCTCTGTGATAGTACAAGCTCTACCCCAAGGGCACCCTCTTATCTTTCCTGCCACAACTTTGATGGAAAAATAACTTGGGAGGCTGCCCATGAGCCTTTGTTTAGTCTTGGTTCACTGAACCTTACTCAAGCTCTCCGATCTGTAGGTCCTTTGCCAGGCCTCTCTTCAGTACAGTGCTGCATGAGACACCTCAGGCCTTATGAGCCAATTGTGTGGCTCCAACCACCCTTTTACCACGCTCCATGCCTCGCGGATGTTACATTGTTATTATGCTCTGTTGGGTCCTTGGCCTACTCGGACTCCGCACCTTTGATATGGCTAGTCCTTCTAGTCTAGACCTACCATGTTGGGCCTGGCTTTGAGGCACTAGCCCACAAACTTTTTATTACTGGGCCGCTGACCCTTGCAGCTTGCACCCCCCTGGAAGTGGGTTCTCCGCATCCCCTGAGACTGCACCCCTCTGGTGCTGGGGCTCAACACAATTGTGTGCCCGCAATGAAGACTCCTCCTTCCCTATTAGCCTCTTCCGAGTCCATCATTGCAAACAATAAACACAAACCTAAGCCCCTGGGCTACAATATAACATTAATAATAAAGGCAGCACTCTACCCCATTAAGAGGGCCAACTCCCCCCCACTTAGAATACCAGCCCCTTTTACCTCTGGGCACATTGTGAGCCCCTAGAATCTTACTGCAGTTGGAGGTAGCAAAGCAGGCAGCCAGATGCATGGAACTGCTCTCTTGTGCAGGAGCTCCTTCTCCTGGCAGTTGCCAAAGAGAGAGTAAGCCTCACACTCAGATAAGTATCAGCTAAGAGCTCAGCCTCAGCCCTGCGCTTATGTGCACCCTGGGCTCTGACTCCTACCAGTCAGCTGCCCACCTGCAGGTGCCGGCTAATTACCTTGTTAGCCTGTTACTCAGGCAACTTGCAGTTGTGGGGCTCCAGGTAGCCTTCCAGGCTCCTTTGCTAAACTGCTTCTGCTCTTAAAAGGCACAGGCACCCCAAAGTGCCCTGCAATAATCAGTCCATATTGTATCGGTGCTAATAAAACAAAAATTGACATTAATCGGCAAATCGGCCATTTTTGGCTGATGTTGCTGATAAATGGGTGCAGCTGCAGCATGCACGCAGCCAGGAGTACAGCCCAGCAGCTTGGAGAACAGTCGGGCATGTAAGTCTGTGGTGTGGAAGGGGTGTGGGTGAGGCAGATTAAAGCCCCCCTAAAAGGAGGGAGGGAGTGGGGCTGGTGCAGGCACTTCCCAGCTGAGGGAGGGTGGGGCAGGAAACAAAGCAGCAAGTTGCTCGTCTGGGAAGTACGGGGAGGGGGCAGGGTTGGCTCCTGAAGCTCCATGCACCTCTGGTGGAGGAATGGGGGGCATGTGCCCCCTGGATCTGTATACACGGTAAGGACCAGCTGCCACTGTGTGCTCGGGGCTGGGGATGCTCCAGCATCTTCCCAGTGGGGAGCAGGGCCTGGGCTGCACTCAAGATGGGCGGTGGTGGTGCTGGAAGGGGGGGTACAGGGTGGGCTACCACCACCCCAAAATTCACCATAGCTCCCCCACAGCCTCCCTCCCAGTGCTGCTGCTGCCTTCCCCAAGCACAGCCCCAGCTCAACCCCTCACTGGGAAGAGTCCAGCACTACCCTTGGCCCCAGCCTGCATTGGCAGCTTGCCCTCACCCTGCACACAGATCTGGAGGGCACATGCCCCCCATGCCTCCCCCGCTTTCCTTCTTGTGTCCTCCAGACAAGCCACTTGCAGCTGCATCTCACACCCTGCCCCTCCCCAGCTGGGCAGCCTCTGCCCTTGTCCCACCCATTCCCTCCCTCACCACAGAGACCTTGATCTGCCCCTCCCAAGCCCCTTACCTTCCCCCTGGTTCCTTCCCCCCACAGACTTATCAGCCAGATGCTGCTCTCCAAGCTGCCAGGCTTGCATATCGACAATCAGACTGGTATCAACTAATAAGGCTCATTAATAATTGCCCATCAGTATTGCTCAAAAAATCTTTGCACCCCTAATGAAAATGTGATTTTAAATATATCATTGCATTTAACAGCAAATGTATTCTAATTCACACTGGTCTGATTAAATCTTGTCCTTCAAGAAGCTAGCTTGCAGGTACTCAAACAAGGAACTATGGCATAAATTGTCCTTAGCTACTTATATATCAAATAAGTAAGCAGTCTGATATGTAAGATTTACTCTTGCATAACATTTTAACTTTTGATTTAATTTAAAATGTACGTTTATAAAATTTAAGTCTGTTAAACTCTTTCCATTTTAAAATTGATAACTGTAGTTTTGGAAAGATACCATCAAACTACAATGTTACTCAGAGGACCAAATGGAAAGTGATGCTGTAACAACGTGATATGAGGCAAATTTGCAGGAAAACACTATTACCTATATTTATCTGTGCTTACTGTATGGCTGACATTACTGCTGGCCCAGTCATGCTGAACACCACATGTGATGATGTTCAGTACTACAGGAAGCAGTAGCACAAAGGAAAACAATGATCTAATCATAGGGCTAGAGCCAGTGCTGCAATACAAAGCTGCAGCACACAACTCACCACTCAGGAAGTGTAGAGTTTTAAATCACCTGTGAACTCCCCTATTTCTGTGCTGCACCGCAGCACCTGGCACAAAAACCATTTTATAGTCGTGACAGCATACCCCTGCTGTCTAAACACCATCACATTGCATATTGTGCCACTGCCCCAACATTTTCACCCCACATCCTGCCTTTCTTTAAACCAGGTATGTTATAGTGTTTTCAGAAGGCATACTTATATCGATCCTGAGCTTTAGGGATCTTTTTCCAGGCTTACTCCAAGTCTTTTAAAGACCTTTATTCCACTTCTACCCTTTCATATGGCATAAACAACTAGAGTGGAAATTAAGATCTCATTCATACTATTATACATTCTTGCCAATGATACCCTGTATTATAATGAAGTTGAAGTGCTGAGAGGGAACGAATGGTAATGCTAATCACTAATCTATGAATGAAGCCATTTCGGACACTGTTAAAATTAAGAAACACATATATTAACTGAAATTGTTGGGAGAGTCACAGTCCTGTGATAGCAACATTAGTAACCATGAAAAAGTCATAAGCAAGTTTTATTCTACTTTTCCACTTACTGTTGCGTTCTCAATTTCCATATTGCTACTATACTAACCCCTTTGATACTCCAGCTCTGTCATTAACTATCTTCACTTCTTTTACACACCCATACTGGGCAAAAAACTTCCTTAGGTCATTTTCGTTAGTCTAGTAAAATAAAACAAAAGGAAAAAAAACAAATAAGAGAAACGGATTTGTTTAGTTATTACATATTGTTTTGCTTTGGACACATTAAAAACATGCTAGCAATAAATCACAAAACTGACTATCCAATTTTAAAAGACCAAAAATAAGCAAAAGCTATTCCTGGGATTTTAGTGGGAGGAGTGTGTGTAGAGGTAAAGGGGTAAGAAACTCAACTTTTTCTTCCTTTATTTCATCTTCAGCAACCTAAATATCCTTTACATACTCAATTCAGATTGTAGTTTTTCCACTAATAATTTCTCCTGGTAACTGAATTCCATTTTGTGTGAATGACTTGTCTGATATCATTACAGCATTTGTAACTCAGCAAGTTCATTTTAAAACTTCAAACTGGAGGGCATGTAACCCTCAATAAAGAATTTCTATTTTGTCAAGTATGAAAAACAACATTAAGATACAATGAAGGTAGTATAACCTGTATTATGCAGGCCACATTCAATACCCATAAAGGTCCTTTCTGTCCTTAAAATATATTAAAACACATGTACATGTACAATACATTCATTTTTCTTAGCAAAGTAAGCAACTATCTATCTTTTAGATGTGTGATCTTCATTCACGTACATGGAAGAACAGATACTGAAATAAATGTATCACGTATTTACTGGCTTATTCTATGTGATATATATATATTGCGTTACAATTTGGCTCCCAACATATCAAGAAAATAAGCTGATGAACATGGCCCACTGGATGCATCAAACCTCTCTTGGGTTCATCTAGTGTTCTCACTGACTTACTAATATCAGAAGTTTTCATGTACTCTTTGAGCCACTGTTCATTTAAAAAATATATATATATATTACAAGTTGGAAAAGCGCTCTCATATATCTAAGACTTACGTTCCCTTGTATGAGTCTCTAAAGAACAGTAAATGGGAGACCATTTTTACTAAATGTAGAACTAATGTACGTAGTTAACATGCTACTTGCAGAAAGAATGTTCAGGTAACACAGTTTTGGAAGAATTCTCCCTCCAAGGCATTCTATAAAATAAGCGCTACAAGCTCAGAAACCAGAGATGGTAGAAAATGTGTACGCAAGCTTTTGATCAAAGACATATAGGAAACTGCAGCCCCAGGATTTAAAAGATATTGGAAATATGACAGATGTGAGTAGATTTGAACTGGTAGGAAATGTAGCCTGAGGTTTCATTACAGGTGATTAATCATTTTGGTCTCCTTTGAGGACTGCCAGGGCCAATTATTACTCTTTTTGAAAAATTAGATAAAAACAACAGTCCACCTGGGAAAAGTTTAAAAATACTAATAAAGCAGAGCCTACAGGAAAATGCATCTGAAATATCATACAAGCCTCCAAAGTCAGGAAGTAAAGCTTTGAGCACGTTGGAATATAGCTTCACAGAGCAACCAAATAATTCTACAGACATGCTGTGGAAGCTGCCTTAGATCAACATGATGTACCTTCATGTCTCTGGGGTGATCTAAAGAATGGACATTGCATCTTATCTATTAAAATCCTCTATCAAAAACTGCCTTCCACTTGGACTTTTCTCCAAGGCTTATTGCAATGGTCTGCTCCTATTTAACTGGATAATCAGGATGCTTTGCCCTTGGCCAGGCCTCTCAGTTGCACCAGAGCTTATGAAAAATTCTGAACAGCAGATGGACAAAGACTTGAAATCCCTAGACTGGATGATGGTAGTCAAAAATATGCAAGAACTTTAACTGAGCTCAGTGTATGGTTACATAAACACATTAGGCAAATTAAGCAAGCATGTGAAGTTATAGCACATCTGGTACTCCACAGTATGCCTGTGTGCATGTTCTTATCCTTCTAGTGAGGCATAAACTAACTTGTCTTTAGTGGGTGGTAAAAACGTGCAGGTATTCAGTTGCTGCTGAGTAGCTGAAGGTCTGTCAGTTTACACTCTTATGTACGCCCATAGCTTCAGGATTAATGAAGTCGATTTTACTGTAGACTATTTGGTTAAAAATAAACCATGAAAGATGAAGGAACAGCGTTTTTAAGAGATGCTCATGCTAAAAACTTTCTCCACTTAGGAGATGGATATTATTTGGGGTGTTTTTTCCTCTGTAGCCCTACAAACCTCCAAAACAATCTATAGTACCCTTTAAACACAAACTTCAGCTGCTTAAACAACTGTCAAAATCTAAAATGACCAGATCCAGCAAGTTCAGCTACAGACGTAGCATGTGAAGCAACCTTTAAGAAAGTATTTGGGAACCAGGAATTGGGCATAGTCTTAGTGGCCAAAAATATTAAAGAACTAAACTTGCTACACAGTCAAATTATATAAATTCTACCTTGCTATTTCTCTCAAGAAAGAAGACACAGGAAAAAAAACGTAAGGAAACTTCCATAAAGGATTTATGATCCCATCTTTCCCCACTATGGAACAAAACTGAAGGCATCCATGGCAAAGAAGTTCATATTTAATGATTCTGCCCTTCTGGAAAATGGTTTTGTCTTTTTCAAAGACTGACGCACACAGTGTGCATGGAGCCCAGTTTGTTCACCAGGATGTTTTTCCTGCTTACAGGAAACTTTATGCTAAAATGCATAAGCCAAAATATCTTGATGTTCAGAGGCTGCTGGTCTACACCCAGGGCCAAAGAGAGGCATCTTATTTCTGGAAAACGTGGAGGACATTAGGCTTGTGTGAAGCAGCAAGTATTCAATTCAGATTCGGCTGATTCAGAAGGACAGTGATTTGATTTGGTGATGCGAGTCGCTGTCCCAATTTGATTCAGCCGAACTGGATTCAAAGATTCAGCCATAGACTAAACAGGCAGCAGTCCTCAACCACGCTGGACACAGCTGCCCCCAGCTGGTAAGTTTGCTGTGGTGGGAGGATTGGGGAGGGAAAAGGTGTGCGTGTGGGGGAGGAAGGGGGCAGATAAACACCCCCACAATGAGGGAGGGAGGGATTGGGGCTGAGACAAGTTGCCCAGCTGGGGGGGGGGGATGCAGGACTCAGGGAGGGGGCTCCTGCCACTTAGTGCTGCCGTGCACTGCCAGTCTGGGAGGGCATAGGAGCGGGCATGTGCCCCCAGATCTGTGTGGGGCGGGGTGGGCCAGGCTGCACTGCGGAAGGTGGGGCAGAAGGTGCTGGGAGTGGGAGCTCTTCCCTGCCACCACTTGTCCAGCCAGAGCAGGAGGGTGCAGGATGCGGGCGTGGCAATACTGGGAGGAGGGGCTATGCCCTGCTGCTGCTTGCCCAGCCAGGGCAGGGCACACGATGCAGGCATGGCTCACTCCAGGTGGAAAGCACTGGGAGCACAGGCTATGCCCTGCTACTGCTTGCCCAGCCAGGGGGGAGGGGGGCAGGCATGCAATGCAAGTGCAGGGGCTATCCCCTCCCACTGCTTTCCCAGCCTCTCCGCATCTCCACATGTACCTAGACCAGAGCAGGCCAGTGGCAGGGGCTATGGGGAATTTTAGGATGGCTACAGCCCACCTATAGCCCCTGCTCCACTGCACTCTGCGGGGCAGGTGGAGCCAGGGCTGCGCTCTGGGCTGTGGTTGGGGCAAGCTGCCTTGAGCACAGCTCTAGCTCTACCCACCCCATGGAGCATAGCCTGGTAGCAAGTGGCTGGGGCTAGCCTCCCAGATTGCATCCTGGCTCAGCCCACCTTGCATAGATGTTGGGGCACATGCCCACTCCCATGCCCTCCTGGACCAGCATCGCACTGCCATGTAGTGGCGGAAGCTCCCTTTGCCGAGTCCTGTACTCCCCCCGCAACCCTGGCTGGGCAGCTTGTCCCAGCTCCAATCCTTCCCTCACTGTGGAGGCATTGATCTGCCCCCTCATGCCCCTTCCCACTCCCCTCAGCACACAACAAACTTACCAGCTGGAAGCAGCTATGTCCAGTGTGGTTGAGGACAACTGCCTGTTTAGTCTATGGCTGAATCTCTAAATTGCGCCAAAGCTTTTCCGAATCAATTCGTAGGCTTCCAATTCGATTCAGACCTTTTAATGGGTCTCCCGATTAGATTCAGATTTGAAGATTTGGCCGCCAAATCGGGCCTAATCTCCTTTAATCAAATCGGCTACCAAACCTTCACGCAGCCCTAGAGAACATATATATGTTTATAAGACCATAAGCCTCAAAAGCCTTAGGACAGGATTGGAAACATGCAGCCCAGAGGCCAGACCTGACCTGCAGAGCCAGAGGGCTTTGGCATCACGTCCAAGGTGAGGGGCTTTGCCTGTGCCCACCCCTAGGCCAGGCTAGCAAGTAGCTGTGCCTGGGTTGGGCAGCAGGAAGCCGTGCCTGCACCTGGGCAATGACAGGGAAGAGGCAAGAAATGGCAGCATTGAAAAGTCATGACACCATCCGACCTTGGACCTTCTGGCCCGTAACTCCAAAACTTCTGCCTTAAAAATATTAGATTGCATCCTGAGATTGTATTGTATATGAATATAATTGCTGCCTCTTCTGTAGCAGCTGTACATCTATAGAGCGATGTAATAACTAATATTAACAGAGAGAAACAGGAATAAAATAATACCAAAAGATCCAATGCCTACTCCTCAAGTGTCCAGTAAAATGCAATACGTATATGTTGAACACATGGTACAACTGAAAACTACATATAAATCTGCCACATCCTTAAGAAAAATTAGTGTTCACCTACCGTCTAAAGAAGTGGTACTAGTCTTCTGGGCATTAGAGAGAGAGAAGAAAAAAAAAAGAGCGACATCTTTAAAAGCATGACATGAGAGGCCACCTGACAGTAGACTCGGCCTGTTTCAAGTTTTGCTAGGGTCTAAGATGAAGTCTTCCAAATAAGAGGCTGGAATTCTTCTCTCATGAAATGTACATTAAGAATCACTGCTATGGTGATAAAACAGGTTGTTTCAGAGGAACTGCAAACAAGTAGAACTGGCTGAAAACTGGAAAACGTTCACCAAAAAAGTGTGTTCACCATCAAAAAGTATACATATATGGAATTTTTCTACCAGCCTTTTAAGTAGCCCTTGCAGAATATGACCTTTTCCAGGCTTCAGATGGACTTCTCTGAGAGGAAATCTATGATTGGTAGGCATCCATTCTAGATTTTGAATGTAAATCTGGCTTTGAATGTAACTATGGCTAAGTCCATCTGGTACCAAGTGCAGAGAGCTAAAAGGGCTTCAGGAGTATATTTATTGCTTCCAGCATCCTCCCAATTAATTCTATTTTCCTTGCTTTCCCTGCTCTGTGGAAGATAACTTAATATCTCATCTGACTTCTGACCTGTCAACTACCACACAAACAACTAAAGACACTTTAATTGTACTTTTTCTGCCTGCTATTCAGAGTACTTATGTGTGATACTTGGCATAGGTTATCAACCTTTTTAGTTAAAGAAAGAAGAGAAGAAAAGAAGCGAGAAGGTTTTTGCGGCACTTATTTTTTTAAACAGACAATAAGCACTATGCCCATTGACTGAAGCGGCATTATGCTGAAGAATATGTATAAAATCCCCTGTACCATGAAAACCTCAATTTCCAATGCCTTAGCCATACAAGGCAGAAGATCCTGGAAGTTTCTTGTAATTATTATGCAAGATATTCTGGGTGATTTATCCAAACTGATAAATACAATTAATACCCTCTATATCCATTTTCTTCCTCCTCTTCATCTGAATCTGTGCTTGAATGGTCATCAGCCTAACTGGATTACAGCAGACAAGACACTGTTTGTAGGAAAGAAGGAACAACTAAATCGGCCAAAATAGGATTTTAAATTCACTTCCTCAAATGATACAAAAATGAGAGCAGAAAGGATTATGTTCTATTGTACGCTCACACTGACAAAGCCCAGAGTTTGTAATATTAATGGTGCATGCATTCCAAGAGTTAAGTAACACTGTAGAGAATCCTTAAATTTTTGTTTTAAAATAAAAACGTTCACTTTCCATAACTTCTAGCAAAACAATAAAGCATATATGCTTAGCCTCCTTTTCTGCATGAACTAAATGAATAGTACTGGTGGAGCTGAAGGCACAGAAGCTTGCTATTAGATATATGAAAACCTACTACCGTAAAATCTTTGTTATCCAGGATCCCCAGGGGAAGGTGATTGCCAGTCGTGTAAAAATTCTGGTGATCTGAAATAACCAGGCAGGAGTTTTCAGATAATGCAGATTAGGGTTGGGGGGTGGTAGCAGCGCTTGGAGCACGGGGTGGGGAGAGAAAGGGGGGGGGTGCCAGCAGCCACATGCAGAACAGCAACACCACAGGGTGGTAGGCAGTGGCAGCAGCCACTGCCTGTGAGCTTCCCCCACCCCCTACGCCCAGCTGGCCAGCTGGAAGCTCCAGTTAATAGAATTTCTGGTTACTTAAATGCCAGGTAACAAAGATTTTACTGTATAATGTCCTGTCTGTAGAAAATGAATGAGATGTATGATCTTAATTTTGACTTGTACAACCATCTCACATCTTAAAAAGATGGTTCTAAAGAGAAGTAAAAAAGTTTGAATATTTACATATACATAGAACAACCTCATGTTAATTATATCCCACTCCTCCTTTGGGGCCAGGAAAGAAGTCCATTAAAAGAGAGTATTCACTTTAATAGGGTTAGTCAATTTACTACATCATAATAAAGAAAAAAATGGTTCCTGACATTGGGATTCTTAAAAGTGTGTGTGTGAGGGGGTATTATAATAAAGGCTGTACTGTAACGCTATTTACATCAGATTTTTTAAAACAATTAGCAACGTATTAGTAGCTTGTAGCAATTAAATGTGTAAAAAGGCATCTTTCTGAGAAAAAAGTGGGACAAAATAGGATTTTATAGTTTATTTTCTACCTTATCTGAGGATATTCTGGCAAAGAGCACCACCATCTCACAATCATCAGCGTAATCATACATCAATGTAAAACAGATCTTCTAAATGCTTGTCTTGAATGCATTAATCCAATGAATGTAAAGACTAATTATTAAGAAAAATATCAAAACTATTTCTTCTATTACTTATCTATCAAAATTAGAAAAAATACCTTAAAATCAATTCCTCCTACAAAGATGCGATTAGGAATAACTGTTCCAAACCTTGGGGCACTGGTCGGGTTATTTAAAGGCACTGGTGACACAGTGTTGGGAGATGGAGACAAAGATTCTGTTTGCGTCTGATTTGTGGTTTGCTGTTTGAGAGAAAATATTTTTTTAAATATATTTTCAATATCTTGTACAACATAAACCACTAATGCAAATATATCCAAACAGAAAAAACTGGAGAGTCTCTGAAAGCATGTAGAATGTTAAACAGCTAAACATTACCCATGATTAATGTATTGTTAACCTATGGCAATCATCCATACTTGTTCTAGAACCCTTAGGGCTCCACTTAAGAAATAATTCAATGTTTAAATTCAGTACAGTTACATTCTTTTCTCAAGCTTGACTTGCAAGTCGATACCTTACTGAATTAGGGCTTTAGACTATGATTTTTGGGTTAGGGTCTATCTTAATTTGATGTCTGCACAGTACTGTGCAGGAATTGTTCTGACTACACAGAAGGCAGCATCATCTACCATGGACCAGCATAGAATACATTTCAAGAATGATAAAAACAACCACACACCTTCACTTATTGGATTCTGTTCTGTAATATACGTTGTTTACATTTTCCAAAATTATATGGGCTGGGTTTTTACAAATGCTGAGCACTTAAAACTCCAGATCTGAAGTCAAGAGAAGAAGCAAGTCTTAGCAATTGTTGATGCTCAGCACATACGAGAAGCTCTTGCCCACTAAGGCTACTCTGTATTGCTTACACCAGGGGTCAGCAACCCCCGGCACACATGCCAAGCATGGCACACAAGGCCATTTTGCTTGGCACACCACTGCCAGCCTGGGCTCTAAGCAGCTGCTGCCAGCCATAGAGCCCAGGCTGCTCCCAGCAGGTGGCTGGGGAGCTGCAAGCCCTGCTGCAAGCAGACTGGGCTCTGCGGGCTGCAGCCGAGAGGCTGCAAACAGCTGCGCTGGGCAGCCCTCCAGCACCTTTCAAGGTAAACATTGTGTTTTTTTGGGCACTCTGCCCAAAAAACGTTGCCTACCCCTGGCTTACACAGTGCAAAGTGACCTTTAAATTGCTTGTAAACTGTCAGCAGATAAATCCTCCTGTACAGGGGGACAGACTGCCTGTGTAGACCTGGCAGAGGCAGTATGACGACTGTCTTTGCCAGCTGCCCCCACTCTGCCTTAAGGTGGAAGGCAGTGCAGCTTGATGGGTAGGGCCCTACTTAATTCATGGTTTTGTGGCAACCGTGAAGTCTGGAACTCTCCACAAAAATCAACCAAAAAATACTTAAGAAAAATAAAATGCTGGCTCCCCAGTGCGAGTCAGCAGTCCTCACTGCCAGGAGGAAGTGTCAGCCGGCAGGGCAGCAAACAAGATGGCAGCTGCCCCCTTGTCTCTCTTACCCCTGCCACGGCCTCTCCAGCAATCAGAACTGAGGGGCAGGGCTGCTGGAAAATGTCCATGAAACTGACTCTGCGTGCCATAAGCAGCTGTGAAGAATCCTTCATCTCACCATGATTTAAGCTGGTCCTTAATGACAGGGTATGGACATGCAGAGTTTATAACAGAACTCTCACTTCCTCAAGTCTGAGTACCCATAACCAGTTCCCTGAAGCCACCAGTATGCGTCTCAGCTTTTAAAAAGTTAATATATTAAGTTAAGCATGTTTTTCCTTTAACTCAATATAATAGGATGTACTGCAATCACATTTTTTCATTTATGTTATTATATTTTTAAAGAATCATACATATTGTATGTTTTCAAAATCACTCATTAGGCATTAGTGCCTATTTATTTTCTGTAAAATCATTCTCAAGACTACAATTTGGCTACGCTCATTACATTTCTGTTTTTCTGTCTTTATTTTACCATGTAAAACCCTAAAGAAGAAAAAAAACCAAGTGGCTGAAATACTACATTGAAGTCAGTGGATTCATTTCCATTTATGTTACTGGGTATCATACTGCAACAGTCAGAAACCTTTTTAGGCTGCAGCCTGGAGCAACCAGGTTTGGGTTAGAGCTGGTGGTGCGAAGACCCAGCTGCCAATGCTGCTTCTCCCTGTGGCAGCCCAGGGACAGTGACTGCTGCCAAAGCCCAACATCTGCAGGGTGGATCTGGCTCACTGGCCATAGGTTGCCACTTCCTGTCATTGAGTATTCTTGGTGTCCTCTCACCACCAGTTTGGAGTGGCAATGCCACTTACATTTTGTAAGTTATTTATAAAATCCTAACGTTGATTAAAAGGGTGCCATTTTGTACGTATTCTTTCAGTTTGTTATGCTAAGTATTTTTCTTCATACTTGTATCTTATACAGGCAGTCCTCAGACTTAAGACACTGAAAACCACGCTTTAAGTTGAAATGTAACTCAGAACCGATTTTCCCATAGGAAACAATGTTATACATGTGGGATTGGTTCCTGAACTAAGGTCTGATACCCTATTTTCACCAAAAATAACCCAGAATTTTGTACTCGATCAATTACAGATGAGTAACATAGCTACATTAATGTATTTATGTTTTAAATAACAATCATATTGATTTGGAAGGACTTCTGAGGTGACTTTTCTACACTTTTTGAAGGGCTCTTGGCTGGACTCTTCTCAGGAGTTTTGGCTGCAGGTTTTTCTGCAGTCTTGTCTGCTTTCTTAAAGAAAGCGTCCAAGAAAGTTTGGACAGTTCTCCAGGGAGATGGGCAAAGCAGCAAACTTGTTCGCTGGAGTGTCATCACGTCAGATCAAGCGTTGTAAAGTTGAAACCGACATCATAAAGTTGAAACAGCATGTCAATTTATAAATGTTGTAAGTGCAAAACGTTGTAAGTTGAGGACTGCCTGTACATATTCTGCAATGCTACCGAATATTCTTCCCCAAATGTGTGATCCTGAAGAAAAACCTCACAATAATACTTGAATTTCCTCAAAATATTCTGGTCCATCTAAATACTATGTATACTGCTTCCCATTTCTGTTTCATCAGAAAACAAACACAACTAATACTAATGGCTTTATTTTCTTCCAGGACGCTTATAAAATATACTTAATGATACTGACTTTCCTGCAGAGCCTGCAGCATAGCAGTCAATATATGTAGCTATTTCTTCCCACACAAATATCTATGTCCTCAACTTCTATCTACCTAGATTCTTATCTGGCTCCTATTACTGTATTACCTATTACCTACTAATCTTAAGTATTTATCCTCATGCTGTCTGTGTGTACAGCTCTGGGTTCAAAAAACATTAACTTAAGCCAGAACAGAACAAAAAAAGCCAGTCCAACCTGACACTCTTCTTTGACTATCCTAATGACTGTTTTTATTAAGTACCTGAACCCTGATGCAATATGAACTGAAATTCTCCTGAAAGCTCTTGCCAGATCAACAGGCTTCTACAGCTTTACTCTCTACAGCTTGCTTTCTACTCTTGAGACATATGGGAAGAAACTGCTGTCTGGGCAATGGATTTAGGAAGCAGCCTGAGAATGTTGGCAGAGATGGATTCCATGTACCAGGGACTTAATTATTCCTTCTTGCTGATACCTTTGTCTTCTGTGGGCTGAACTTTTATTTTTTTTCCTTCTCCTTAATACAAGGCACAAGAGACATTTTGTTCTCAAAACTACTCCTAGCCTAAGACTTTCTGCATATCCTTTTTCACATCTTCCGATGAAGCAAACTTGGATTCATGAAAACTTGTGCTTACATATTTATCTATACAGACACATTACATTACATTACATAACCTGAGCTTTAGTTTGAAGTCAGTCAGAATGTAGGGTAGATATGCACCTTTACAGGCTAAGAAAGATAGAAATAGATCTCTTTCTCTGTCTTCCTCAGTCTGTAAAGATGCATATCTATCCCACCTTCTGACTAACATTGTTAACTACTGCTCTAAGATTAGAAAACCAAGACAATGTGCCTTCCACTGGAGACTTAGTTTCTCTGGTTGTTCAATCTAACATAAAAGGTGCTTTAGAGGTAAGCATTTGAAAAAAGGTAGCGGCAGTACAGGCTTAGAGGCAGAGACAGTACTGTTGCAAGAAGAACCCAAAATAGAGAAAGAAAAGCTGGTGCTGGCTGCAGACTATTGGGATACAGAGGCTAAGGAACTGCAGATCATGTAGTGCTAGAGACCCCAAAAGAAAGCAACTCAGATTTTAAAACTATTTAGATACTGAATTCAAAGTGAAATCAAAAGGAGTTACCTCTAATTACCGTTAAAAACAGGCCTGAAATACCCAGGAAAGTACAGTGTTTCACTAGCAATTTTAGTGAAGATGACATGCCTTTTTTACTTCAGTCTTTTACAACTAGGGCAAATACTAGATAACAAATACAACAAAGAGAAGGAAGGCGTCAAACAACCTAGAATAGTAGCAGAACAGGTTAGGGATTACTTAGAGCAGCATTTCTCAACTTGTGGGTTGTGACCCAAAGTGGGTTGCAAGAATATGAGAGTTGTGGACAAACTTGAAAAATGTTTCAACAAACTTTAAAAATGGATTTTCCTTTAAAAGAGAAAAACCTGGGAAACACGGCTTTTCCCTTGTAGGCAGGCAGAGTTGCAGGCTTGGGGCTCTCCATACCACACACACATCCATCCCCTGCCCCACACACTGGAAGGGCTGAGGCCTGGGAGTGGGGGGCAGCAGGTCAGGAGTGAGGGGCACTGGATTGGGACTATCAATGTTTACAAATGGGTCCTGGTACAAAAAAAGGTTGAGAACCACTGACTTAAAGAAGCTGGATGTTTTAAAGTGGGCAGGGCCAGATGGTTATCACCCTGCAGTGTTGAAGGAATTGGATGAAAATTTCAGAGCAATTAGCTATCCTTTTTCAGAACTCATGAAGGTTGGGCAAGGTCCCAGATAACTGGAAAGAGGCAAATATAGCACTGATCTCTAAGAAAGGGAAGAAGGAAAGTCCTATTAATTACAGACCAGTCAGTCTGATCTCAATACCTAGAAAGATCATGGAACAGGTCCTCACGGAATTTATCATGAAGCACCTAGAGGAGAATAAAATGAACAAGAATTTCTGGCCAGCTGGCTGGACGTGGAGGAGGGGCAAGGAAAGCTTGCACGTGGCAGTGGCCACACTCTCCACGCTCCTGCGCAGCTGCTGCTCCGCAGGCAGCTGCCACCGCTCCTCCCCCCCCCGTGTTATCTGAAAACCCCTGCCAGAGGTTTTCAGATAACCAGCAATCTCCTTACTCTGGGGATGCCAGATAACAAAGATTTTACTGTACCTTGACTTTAGCAAGGCTTTTGACATGCTCTTCCATGACATTCTCATTAACAAGCTAAGGAAATAAAGACTAGAACGAAAGTACCGTAACATGGGTATATAATGGGTTGGATCACTCTGTTCAATAAGTATCCAATGGCTCAGTATCCAGTTGGGAGGAGGTCTCAAGTAGGGTTCCTTAGGGGTCTGACCCTGATCTGGTATTGTTTAACATCTTCATTAATGATTTGGACAATAAGATCAAGTGTACACTTAGCAAATTTGTGGATGACACCAATTCACTAGAGTTGCACACTCTGGAGGGTAGGGCTAGGATCCAGAATGACCCAAATAGATTGCAGACCATTTCTTCAGTCAACCAGATGAAATTCAACAAAGAGAAGTGCAAAGTCATACACTCAGGATGGAACAACTGCATGCAAATACAGAGTGGGGACCATGGGCAACTGGTGCCGCCTTAGTGCAGCTGATCACTGTGGCCACTTCCAGAAGTGGTTGTGGCTGGTTCTGGGAGCGCCACAGCACTCCACTTCCCAGCTGGCACTCACAGGGGGCACAGGCACTCCTGTCTGCCCCCCCTGCCCATCACCTAAGCAGCGAGTGTGGCTGGTCAGGGGGTACACTGGTGCTCTCAGGGGGTGCACATGCACCCCCATACACATTCTATGCATAGCCACTGCTGGGGACCAACTGGCTAGATTGTAGTACAGGCAGTCCTCGACTTATGACTTTGAGTTACAACAAATGTCATTTACGACATTTAGAAACTGACACCCCGTTTCACCATTCCAGTTGGTTTCGACTTTACTGTGGTCAATACAGCTGCGTCCAGCTGGTAAGTCTGTTGTGGTGGAAGGGGAAGAAAAGGGGCATGGGAGAATGGCAGATCAAGGCCCCTGTAGCAAGGGCGGGACTGGGGCAAGCGCTGCTTCTGGTACTGGTCACTGTTTGTCTGGCAGCTTGTCCGGCATTTGGCGCCACGGCTCCCGCTGGTTGTCCAAGAGGGCCTGGGGGGGAACGTGCCCCAGATCTAAATGGCAGGGCTGGGGCTGCACTGGGCTGTGTGGGCTACAGCAAATTTTTGAGTGGCTGCAGCCTCCCCCATAGCTTCTGCTCCGATCCAGGAGCCCCCATGCCCCCCTGCTGCTTGCCCTGCCAGGGCAGGACAGGCACGGGACAAAGCTGTGGCTTGTCCGGGGAGGAGGGTGGGGTGGGGGAAGGGCAAGGCAGCTCCCACCACTTTGCACTGCTTGTCCAGAGACAGCACAACAGCTCCATCCCATGCCCACCCCAGCAGGTCGAGTGGTGGGAGGGCATAGCCCCCGCACCCAGCACTGCCACCACCAGCCTGGAGTGCAGCCCAGTCCAGCCTATCCTGCCTGCCTGCACAGATCCAGGAGCACATGCACCCTCGTGCCCTCCCAGACAAATGGCAGGAGCAGTGGCAGGAACTACTGAACGAGCTGCTAGATCAGCAGCGCGCAGCAGTGGGAGCCACCATCCCCTCCCTCCCTACACCCCCAATGAGCCATAGCTCAGTCCCGCACCCACCTGAGCCCAGATGAGCAGCGCTTGCCCCAGCCCCAGCCCCAGCCTCTCCCCCACTGCAAGGGGCATTGGTTTGCCCCCCCACGCTCCTTCCCTCCCCTTCCACCACAACAGACTTACCAGCTGGACACAGCTGTATTGAGTGTCATAAAGGAACCAATCCTCCATTGATAACACTGCTTCTACAGGTAAGTTGGAACCAACTTTCAACATTTCAACCTAAGACGCGGCTTTCAGGGACCAATTGCATCATAAGTCCAAGGACTGCCTATACTGCAGAGAACGACCTGGGGTTTACAGCAAACTGCAAGATGAACACAAGCCAATACTGTGATCTTGTTGTAAAAAAGTCAAAAGCATATGAGTTTGTATCAATATTGACTGTTTTATATCTTAATTTTACAGCTTTCATTTATACCCAGCATAGCATTTTGGTTTTTTGGGCAATTTAATATTCTGTCTTTACTCTTAAGCATTTCTGGATTTACCCAAATCCCTTTACTGTCTTGTGTGTCCATTCAAAGAGATTCTTCAAACTCAAGAGTTGTAGAAAATGACAAGATGAGAATTGAGACCAGATTTATCTTCTCTGAAACCAAATCAGTATGCACCAAATTGATGTATTGTCTTTTAGATGCCCAGTTGAATGACACTAAGGCATTAGTCAGAGTCCTAACACTAATTTGCAGCTAGCTAGAGAAATATCAAGGAATTATAGCAGGAAAACTTGAAGGGCAAACTACTGATCTGTCTGAACATTCAAGGCATCCATTATGTAATAAATGAGAATACCACTTTTACACAGGACAACACAGAAGGGAAGCAACATAATTTAAATGAAGACTGAAATAAATTTTATAGCCTTGATTATTCTCAGCATGTACCATGTTTAAGAAAACTGCCACTCAGTTATATCTGAGTTTATAATTTGTTTCAGCAAGTGTAATGTCTGAATAAAGACAACTATTAATCCAGATTTTGGCAGTATTATGGAGCTGCTCTTTATTCAAAAGGACTCAATTCTGCTGCCCCTTGCCCCTCACCCAAAACCCAACCCCCAGCCCTGCTTGTGCCCCCTGCCCCCAGCCCTACTGCCCCTTGCTCCCCACCCAAAGCCCCAGCCCATCAACCTTGCTGTCCCTTGCCCCCCCCCACTCAAAGCCCCTGTGCACTGCCACTCCAGGTCGTATGCGCTATGCTCTGGAGGGCCCTGGGGAGGGCAGCAAGGCCAGAAGCAGTGTGTGTGACCCAGAGCAGCAGCACACAGAGGGGCTGCACAGGGAAGCTGCCTGCTGCTGCAAGTGTTGCACTGCCTGGGTCACATTTCCCCTGCATGCATAGGAGCAACGTGGGCAGCACACAGGGTTGTGCCTTTCACTGCTGGCCCTGCCTGCAGGGGAAGTGTGGCTAGGGCAGCAGGCAGCTTTCTGCGCCCTGGCTGTGTCCTGCCACACCAGGTTCCACATGCTGCTCTGCAGAAGCAATGCCAAGGATTGCTGGTATCTGTTGCCTCCCCGAAGCCCGGGGCTGGGAGGCAGCTGGGGCCAGGGCCAGGGGGCAACAGCTGTTTGTAGCCTCCCGGCTGCAGCTGGCCCCAGCTCTGGGGTAGCTGCTGCCAGCCATGGTGCCTGGGCTGCTTGCAGCCTCCCAGCTACATGCTGGCCCCAACATGGGCTGAGGAAAATGGCTTCGTGTGCCATGCTCAGCATGCGTGCCAGGGGGTGCCGACCCCTGCTGTACAGGTTTCCCTTGATTTATGCGGGTTCTTTATATGCGAATTTGCTCCTATGCGATAAGCATATTTAGACCCATATTTTGTAATAAGCAAGGTAAATTTGTTCTTATGTAATCAGCAAAGACGCCCCCCACCCAAGCAGGTAAATCTGTGGGGAGAGGGGAAAAGGGCCACGGCCCCACTCACCCCAGCCCTGGCTGCAGCGACCCCGGGAGCGGCTGGCACCAGCTGCCTGCAGCCACTGGGTTACGCCGTGCCTTGACCCCCTCAGGGTTCTGCCTGCCCCTACTCACCCCAGATTCTACTGCAATGCCCTGAGAGTGGGCGATGTCAGCTCCCTGTAGCCACTGGGCAGCACCATATACTGGTGCAGGCAGCCAGGGCTGGGGCAAGTGCCGCACCTTGCACTCCCTGAGGCTCAGCTTGTCCACACTCACCCCAGCCCATGCTGGAGCAGCCCCAGGAACAGCCAACACCAGCTCCCCACACCAGGGCACAATGCAGCCCAGTGGCTACAGGGACCTGGCACTGGCCGCTCCTTGGGTAGTTGCAGCAGGAGCTGGGGTGAGTGGGGACAGGTAGAGCCCTGAGGAGCTTGGGGCACGGTGCAGGCCAGTGGCTGCAAGCAGTTGGTGCCAGCAGCTCCTGGGGCCACTGCAGCTGGGACTGGGGTGAGTGCTGCGCCCTGTGCTGCGCAGGGCTCCGCCTGTCCGCACTCACCCCAGCCCATGCTGAAGCAGCCAACACAGGAACCTATCCCTATTCCTTATATTATAAAGTGGGTTTGCTTTATGCAAATTTCATTTATGCAGCGTTCTCCAGGAACACATGTACTGCATAAATCGAGGGAAACCTGTATCTCAAATTAAAAGATTATAATCACAGATTTTATTTATATTTTTCCCAATTGTCAAAAACACCTATTGACAAATACTAGAAATAAACTCAGCAAACATTTGGAAGTGTAGATAGGTACCTTTTCCATTTCCTTCAGAAGATTCAGTCCATCTATAATTTGACAGCTACAGTCAATGAGAATAGAACAGCACAGGTAGATTCAAAACAAGATTAAATGTTAAGCCTCTACCACCTTCAACCAAATCTGTCTTCATCTCCTAAAAGAAACACCTTGCATGTGCACCTCTTATCAGGAGTTGGCACTTTTATACATGATAGTATCTAAGCATTTGGAGGACGTGTTGGCATAACATATTGTGCTGCAAGGAGAAGAACCCACAAGGTCCTTCTCAAGTCTGATGAAAAGTGTGCATATGAAGACAAGAAACAAAAAGATCCAAAAAATGGATGCATCTTTTGTGTAACCAGGGAAAACCCTTTTGCAGACACTGCATAAAAGAAAATTCAGCTCTTTAAATATTACTGTATTTACCCAAATCCAAGACAACTTTCAATTTAAGAACCTCCCCCCCAGTAATTAGACGCTATGCATGGAACATTTATAAATGCGTTATAATTTTCCATGTAGATAATCTAATTATTGGGGATCATCTTAAATTCTTCCTCTTCCTCTCTTCCTCCACTGCTGCAGCAAGGAAATCAGCAGCAGGGTAGCAGTGAGAAAAGGAGGCAAGTGGCCTGACCGCTGCCCCTTGTCTCTGCACCCCCACCATTTATGTTGTACTCTCCAGGCTGTCTGCCCCTTCTGCTGCCTCCCCTCAGTGCCTGTATCCTCATTCCAGCACACCCCCAACTGCTTACCTCCCCACTACCCCATGGCCTCTGTTTCCTTACCTGACTCCCACACTGTGCTTAGTGTCAGCCATGGTTCCAGCTCCATTCCCATGATAGCTCTGGCCCTGGTCCAGCCATGCAGCAGCACAAAATAGCAGCTCCAATCTCCTGGAACCAGACCTGCTGTCACTAACTACTGCTGCCTGGCTGGGCCAGAACAAGAACTACCCTGCACTTCATGTTGGAATGGGGCCTGAGCCATGGCTAATGGTAAGCAGTGGGGGGGGGGGGTGTGGCAGAGGCTGTGGAGAGGCAGGGGAGGTGGGGCAGGCAGAAGGTGTCCAGCAGCTGCAGCTCTAGCCTCAAGCCTGGGTTGATGCTGGAGTCAGAGCCACAGAAGCTGCCTTACCCCTCCACCCCAATACTCAAATCCAAGATGAGGGGCATTTTTACCTTACGTTAAATGAAGAAAAAACCTTGTCTCAAATCTGAGTAAATACAGTAAATTTAAACTACTACTTTTTATGTTAGAACAATGCAAAGGGCAATCCTTTAAGAACCTGTAATTAAGTCCTGGAAGACAAGGCTCCTCTACACTATTCTTTATAACACTTAAGAAGCAATACTGGATCAAAAATATTATAGTGATTTTAATCATTTAGACACCAGGATTTTACCACATGACTTTGTTCCATGCTGTTTCCTGGGACAAGAAACATAAGCAACAATTATTCTATCAAAATGATCCAAAGTCTACCTCTATACTTCATATATAATCTTATTATATTTACCTTAGCTGCAATGACTGACATTCAAAACCTGCTATGAATATATATAACTATCTCAGAAATGATTTATTGCTGTGAGTAATGTTGGTGCCTAAATGCACCCACTGTATTAACTGAATACAAGAAATAAGACAGTCCCTACTCCAAGATGCATACACATTAATTAAGATAATTACACATAGATTTTTTTGTATTAAGATGGGTAAAGAAAAACAAAAATACCAACAGAACATGTTTCATGTAGAGCAGCCTGTGCACACTTCTAATGTATGACAAGCAAGACAATAAAAAATCCTACTGGCCATTAATCTAGCCATTAACAGTTGACAGCTTATCACAAACAGAGTCCAGTATATTTGGTAATTATGGAATTTGCAACACAATTCAGAATCATTCCTAAATCAGAATCTCAACTTTCATTTTTTAATCAGATTGTTCAGTTAAAAAATGAGCTGTATAGGAGCAGTTGGTTAATACATGCTGGAGCAGGGAGGCTGTAAAAGCTATTCTGTGGCAAATCTGGGCAGGAATGATGGTAGATGGCTCATTGTCGCTCAAATAACCTATCATCTAGTGCTTTGCTGTGCAGGACAGAAGGTGGACTCCTAGTAGTGGGAGTGGGTCAGTAATTTATTAAGTAAATTAATGATTGACTTGACAAATCGTATTCGTCTAAAAGAACAACGAAAAACAAGGAGTACACAAATATACTATCTTCAAAGGTGGCAATTCATTTAATTTCTAATGCAAAAATCCTGGATTCACTGGTGAACCTGTAGGCTATGAGCCTATGACCTGACAAAAAATTCCATACGTGTACCACACAGTAGGGAACTCTTAGTACTTCTTTACACACTGAAATTGTTAGTCTTCCTCTAGAAAGCCAAAACGATAACCACTAAAACAAACTATCGAAGTGACTACTTGAGTGAAATCACAAATTATCTCCACATGTGAAATTGAGTAATACTCCCAAAATAACCGATGAGTTCACATCAATATGCCTTAAGATTCAACGGGATTCCTCTGTCGTCCTATGACCTTTTCCATCTAGTTCTGCACCAAGTATGGTAGAAAGACAATGTCAATATTTTACCTCTAATGTTCTTCTGACAATGGGCTAGTGGACAATAATTTTATTAGATTTTTAAGCAGCCTTTGATATACATCAGACAAAACAGGGGAAATTATTCTTTAATTGCTACAAAGCATTTTTTGGGAGAACACAGGAAGTAGTACTGGCTAACTACTCATCTATCCTTCTGAAGACATTCTGTCCTGTTTACTGTGTATTAGACCTCTAGAGGAGATTGTAAGGAACCACAGGCTTCAGTATGCCTAGCACACTAAGAAGAAATAGTTCTAGAGCAGGGGTGGACAATTACTTTGGGTGGAGGACCACTTATCAAGCTTTGGCAAGATGTCGAGGGACCAGGAAGTACTCCTTTCAGCAAGGGGTTTTGCCATCTCAGAACTATAAAAATACCAAATTACATTCTAAAAATTTAACATCTACAACACCCATTAATTTGATTTTAAAAAACATGTTTATCCTGATTTACATGCATTTGTGTAGTATACATGGAGGTGACTGCACAATAGTTTAAATAGTTTAAGTCTTACTCTTGTATACTGTGGGGGGATGGGAAGCATGGGGGGGGGTAGGTTTGTGGGGGGCCGTGGTTGCGTGTGAAAGGGTTTTGTAGGGGGATAGGTGGGGTATGGGTGGGTATGGGGTTTGTGAGGGGGTGTTTGTGAGGGTGGCTGGGGAGTGTGAGGGGGTGTGGGTATGCGTGTATAACAGTGCAAGGGGGGTTGTGGGTGCATATGTATGGTGGGATGTGCATGTGGGTCTCACCCTACACGCGCACGCACACACGCACACACACACACACGAGTCCCACTCCTGGCCCCAGGGTAGTGGCACGGGCTCTGTGGTCCTATGGTCTGGCAATGTAGACAGGAACCATAGTGCCAGAGCGGCCAGCAGTGGGGCAGGAAAGTGGGGAAACAGCAGTTGCAAGGGGGGGGGGGGAATGACAGCAGGTGGCAATGAGTGAGCGCATGAGAGCGCAGCCATAGCTGGCTGGGAGTTTGGGGCCCACACCAGTGTCCGAGGTTCAGTGCCAGCAGGGCTCACAGCGTGACAGCAGGCATGCAAGCACAGGGAGGCGGAAACAGCCCCAGGGTCCCAAGCCAAAAGCTTTTGCTAGGCAGAGGCTTCCAATTGGAGGGGAGGGGGTGGCACAGAGCCAGGCAGGCCTTGCTGCTGCGCCCTGCTCCCAGCTCCCTCTGGGTCCTACTACCCCTGTCTCCCGTCATCTTTGAGAGACAGCCAGGAGCAGATAAATATTCATTTTCTAAATTTTTTATGGGCCCTGTGGGCCAGATAGAAAGGTCTGGCAGGCCAGATCTGGCTCGTGGGCCATATTTTGACTGCCCCTATTCTAGAGCCTCCTTTCATCAGGTCCTGTGCATTTGGGTCAGATACTGATGAGAACAAGTTGACTGATTTCATGAAAAAGATTGAATGGATAAAAGCAGAGAGCCAAACTGAGGAACTGATGAAGGCAAGGACTATTGGAAGGGGTTCTCTCTTGCTAAACTGGCTTATGATTTTGGAGGGTTGGTGGTTGTAGCCATGTTGGTCTAAGGACATAGGCAGGCAAGGTTGTCTAGGTAGATGTGATATCTTTTATTACTAGACTAACTAAATAGTTGGGAAAAAAGTTCTTTCCAAGCTTTCGGGGACCCTTCATCAGGCATAGGGCAGAGTCTCCCTATGCCTAACAGGGTGTTTGTGCCCAAAAGCTTTCAAGAAATTTTTTCCAACTATTTAGATGGTCTAATAAAACATATCACATCTGCCTAAACAATTTTGCTTGCTTATGATTCTGGTGGACTTCAAGAGCAGGCTGACCTTGGATTCCTGGTTAGCAGCTGTTTCTATTTGTGATTAACTATTTAAAGGCAAATTTTAACCAATGTACATCTCTGGATTCTTAATGAATGCCCTGTATTCTATTTAGAGATATCCTTGAAACATTTCCAGTAGTTTGAGAGAAGCGATTACCCCCCTCTGCTTGGCACTGATGAGGCCACATATGGAATACTGTTTCCAGTTTTGGGCCACCCACTACAGAAAAAAATTGGACAAATTGGAGAAAGTCCAGGGGAGGGCAATGAAAATGGTTAGGGGGCTGAGGCACATGGCTTATGAGGAGAGGCTGAGGGAATTGTGCTTATTTAGTCTGGAAAAGAGAAGACTAAGAGGGGATTTAATAGCAGCCTTCAACTTACCTGAAGGGCAGTTACAAAAGAGGATGGAGCTAGACTACGGTGGGCAATTATTTAGACTGGAGGGCCACTTAATGAGTTTTGGTGACTTGCTGAGGGCCATGCTCATCTCTCTCTCTCTTCTGCTCTCTTGCTAGCTCTCACTGCCTCCAGAACCTGTCCAGAGCTGTAATTCATTTGGTGCCCCAATGCTCAGCTGCAAACCCAGATGGGGACTTCCACCAGGGAGGACAGGCGGTGGCATCAGCTGTGGGCACAGCCAGCAGGTTCCAGAGGCTTGACACAGAACCTACCAGCAGTGTTCACAGCTGATGAAGCCGCTGCAGAAGCTCCTGCCTGGGTTCACAGCTGATGCCACTGGCAGGTTCTGGGATGGAGCTTTGGGCAGGTACTTTAGTCATGCCAGGAGGGCAATGGTGTCAGCTATTGACGTCGCTGACAGGGTTCTGCATCAGGGCTGCTGAACCAGCCAACAAAATCCACAGCTGACACTGCTGCCTGCCTGCTGCAGCAAAACCCATGCCACTGCATCAAGAGGTGATGCTGCCGGACAGAAGCAGTCCTGCCTAGCATACAAAAAACAGCCCCGCCTAGCACCACACAACAGCCAGAGCTGAAGCTGCTGGCTGCTCATGGGCCAGATCTAATGAATTAGAAGCCACTTGCCCACAGACCAGGCTGAATCTGTTGGCAGGCTGGATCTGGCCTGTAGACCATATTTTGCCCACCCCTGAGTTAGACTCTTCTCAGTGATGGCAGATGACAGAACAAGGAGCAATGGTTTCAAGTTGCAGTAAGAGAAGTTTAGTTTAGATATCAGGAAAAAGCTCTCTTGCTAGGAGGGTAGTGAAGCACTGGAACAGGTTACCCCAAGAGGTTGTGGAACTTCCATCCTGGGAGGGTTTTAAGTCCCCGCTAGACAAAGCCTTGGTTGGGATGATCTAATTGGGGATGGTCCTGCTTTGAGCAGGCGGTTGGACTAGACGGACTCCTGAGGCTCCTTCCAACACTAATTTTCTATGATTCTTTGACTTTATGATACAGAAGGGTCAATCCGTGCACTTCAGTGGGGTAAATAGGCATAAGCATACTGCAACTCTGTGAACTGTAATCTATTTGTTGGTGGAACCAAAATCCTGGTTCTTCAATTTATAAATTTTTCACTGTTGATGCCATAACATATACAAATGAAACAAGGTTAGCCTGCTTTTGAAAATATTCCCAGCTTGATATCTGCATGAACAAAGGACGTTTGAACTGAAAACACAGGCTTCTATGGATAATGCCCTTAAACAAATTTAGGTAGTACATTGTAATAATATTTTCTATAATGCATTTAAAGTTTTAACATAGACTGTATAACATGCTCTTTGGAATTAATTTGTTGGTAGAAGTTCTCTGCTGACCATAATTCTTAAATGTATAAAACAAAATTATCACAATGGTCTCTAGCAAGGGTTCCTAAACTGACCTGCAAACCTCTTTGACGCAGTCTGCCAACCAGGACTGCCCCTTTCTAATGGTTCTTCAGGATGCAAAACATTGGGAACACCCAGTCTTTAGGTTCACTGTTGACATTAACACACTAAAAAGTAAATGGATTCACAGCTGCATAAAGTTATGGCATAACTGTATACATAACTGAAGATTACTAGCATGAAGCAAAATAGAAGAACATTAACTGAATGACAGTACGCTTTGGCCCTGCTGGCTCATTGGTGAAATTTAATTCCAAAGCCAAGCATCTCCACTAAAAATAATTTTTTCACTCCCACACATTAAAATCTAGGTCTTCAACCCATCAGAAGTAATCATGACCTCATCGTAAATAGAGTTTGGGGAAAAAATAGAGCTCTCTATCCTCCATGTCCCAAATCTCTCCTCGTGCCAAATTAATTTGTTTTAATATTAAAAAAAACCAGCTTTCTGTCTTTCCTCCACTCTTTTTACCTTTCTTAATAACACTGCAAAGTTTATTTCTATTGTAGAATGGGAATAGTCTCTGCAGTCTCATTGGTAGAGTCATAGATTGTAAGGCCGGAAGGGACCCTGGAAGATCACTGGGTAGAGAGAGAGAACAGGAGCAGCAGAAGGCAACTATAAAGAGACTGAGTACTCATTTGTGAACTAGATCATCTCCTTTCCTCTTCCACACCACATTTAACAGCACAGTACAATCATCTGCAGCACTATATGGTTATGAGGAAAGGGGAGTCATTAAACCATTTAATAAATAAAACCCACAAAGAGCAATCCTATCCCTGGGGCAGAGGAAGGAGGCATGATCAAACACCTGACAAAGGTAGTGAGGGTACCTGTGCCTCAACATCCCTGACGACCCCATAAGGAGGGACAGAAATATATAATTGAAGCTTCCTGCTACTGTCCCAGTATAAATAAAACCAAAACAAGACTCAGGTGTTTTACATGGCTATAGCAACATGAATGGATTTATGCTAATACAGGGAGCCTCAATGCAAAAGCCTGAAGATAAGTTCCAGGGTCACTGCATGCAAGCAACAGTCCTAAGAAGAAATTCTCTTGCTTCAGGAATAAATTTGCTGCTATCTGAGGGCCTGGCTAGAGATTACAGCTTTCTTGGTGTATTTGCAAGGATTACTAGCTATACAGAGGCAAGTGTGGTGTTCTATGGGTTTGCCTTCTGTAGTTGTTTGCAGGTCAATACAGATGTGAGTCATGGTTTTTAGAAAACTGATGTTAGTTTAAGAGAGAATAGGATAGGAGGGTAATAGCTGCTGAACCACAAACCATACATCCCACGATGAAAACCATCAGCATCCATGGACCCTCCATGTCTATCACAGATTGTAATCTATCTCACCCATTGCCCTAAGTGCCCACATGAAAACTAAGTGGATAAACCTAAACTACAACTATGCTCTTAGTAAAAATTGATAAAGGCTGGCTAAAGGGCAGAAAGCAAAGAATAAGTATATGGCCATTTCTCACAATGGAGCAAGACTGGCAATATGTAGGGGGTACACATGCACCCCAAGAGCGCTGCTGCACCTCCTGTCAGGCTGCACTCCCTGTTTAGGCAACAGGCAGGGGACAGGTGGGAGCACCAGTGCCCCCGCTGCAAGCGCTGGCCAGGGAGCAGGGCTGCCAGCAAAAGTGGCCATGTCACTTCCAGAAGTGACTGTGGGACTTCTGGAAGCAGCACGGCCACTTTTTGGTTAGTGAGATCGGCTGCAGGGGACCCCCGCACCCCAGTCACCGTGATCAGCCACCGGGTCACTGACTGGGGGGGGGGGGTACGTGTCCCCCCTGACTCAAGAGGCACCAGTCGCCCAGTTGCACCAGTAGCAAAATAAGCAGTAGCTTATCCCTGGGATCTATGATGTTTAACAGGCTCGTAAACAATTTGGACAGGATGAGAATGACAAGGCCAAATTTACAGATATCTCTAAATTATTCATGGTGGCAAAAAACAAGCTGAACTGCACAAGTTCTTTGGAAGTAAAACTGCAGAAGTAAAATTGAGTGAACAGTAGGGCTATCTGCAGCTTTAGTAGCCTATTTGATTAGGAGGAGATTTGGCCCGATTCAGTGACCGAATTGCTGAATCCAAATCAAAATGGGAGACCAACTAAAAGCTCTGAATCGAATCGGAAGCCTCTGAATCAATCTGGAAAAGATTCAGCTGATTTGGAGATTCAGCCAGAGACTAAACAGGCAGCAGTCCTCACCATGCTGACATAGCTGCCTCCAGCTGGTAAGTCTGTTGTGGTGGGCAGAGGGGGGAGGGAAGGATTGAGGCTGGGACAAGCTGCCTAGTCAGGGCAGGGGGTGTCGGAAGGGGGGTGTGGGATGCAGGTGCAGCAGTGCTTGGAGAGGGGGCTATGCCCTGCTGCTGTTTGCCCAGCTGAAGCGGGAGGGGGGCAGGATGCGGGTGTCGTGCACTCCAGGCAGAAGGGGGAAAGCAGCAGCAGGGCATAGGCCCCGCTCCCAGCAGTACCGCACCCACATCCCGCACTGGCTGGGCCAGCAGCAGCAGTGCCTGCTCCCCCGCACCAGCTGGGCCGGCAGCTGAAGGGCAGAGCCCCTGCTCCCAGTGCTGATACAGGTACGGCAGTGCTGGAAGCAGGGGCTATGTCCTGCTGCTGCTTGCTGAGCCAGGGTGGAGGGGGTGCGATGCAGGCATGGCTTGCTCTGGGCAGAAGGGGGCAAGCGGCAGCATACCCAGTGCTCCTATGCCCGCATCCCCTACCCCTACTGCTGGGCAAGCAGCAGCAGGGTAGAGCCTCCACTCCCAGCACTGCTGCACCAACATCAGCACTGTGAATGGGAGCTCTACCCTGCTGCCACTTATCCAGCTGGTGCGGGGGGGCAAGCACTGCCACCGCCTGCCCAGCCAGGGTAGCAAGAAGCAGGATGCAGGCATGGCACCACCTGTCGCTTGCCCCCTTCTGCCCACAATGAGCCGTGCCTGCATCCTGTCCCTCCACCCCGGCTGGTCAAACAGCAGTAGGGCATAGCCCCTGCTCCCAGCACTGCTGTGCCTGCATCTCGTGCTGTGCCCCCCCCCCACCCCGAGACCCACACCTCTCACCCTAGCTGGACAGCTTGTCCCAGCCTCAATCCCTTCCCCCTCTGCCCACCACAACAGACTTACCAGCCGGAGACAGCTGTGTCCACCATGGTAAGGATTGCTGTACCTGTTTAGTCTATGGCCAAATCTCCAAAGCAGCACCGAAACTTCAGATCTGATTTGGCCTAACTGAATTGGGACAATGATTCGAAGCTCTGAATTGAATCGTTGTCCCTCCAAATTGGCTGAATCCGAGGCAAATACTTGCTGCTTTGCATAGACTTAGTGAACAGACAGCAAACTGATAGACGACATTCAGTGCTGTTAAGTGCAAAGGGATACATATACATGATGATGGACTCTACAGTCACTGCTATTCACATCTACACCTTGAATACTGTCTATTCTGTGCCGTTCTGTTTCCTCAGTCTCCAAAGGACTATAGTAGAACTAGAAAAGGTACAGAGAAGGACTAGAGGGATGATTAGGAACATGGAGAAGCTTCCATGAGGACAGACTAAATAGGCTAGGATTGTTCATCTTAGAGGGAAGATGATTGTGGTGGGGAGGGGGTGATATGATGGAGATGTATAATTTATAAGTAATGTGGAGAAATAAATAGGGATATACTGTTTAACACTTCTTACAACAGTAGAACTAGGGAACACAAGGAAATTATTAGGAAGTAGTTTCAAAATGAAAGGAAATTATTTTTCATGCAGCATGTAATTAATTGTGGAACTCACTACCACAGGACCTTGTAGAGGTTGACAGTTTAAACAGGTTCAAAATTTGGTGCAACAGATTTAACAGGATCCAACTCGGAAGATGGCCACAATGCCCTTTGGCTGCTGTACCACTCCTGCTCTCACCTGCTTGGGACTCTCCAGCCACAGCCCCATCTTTTCCTGCCAGGCCTTTATGATAATAAATATAGATGTGGGAGGCTGCCTTCACAGTACTAGGACAAGCCTTAGGTACTTCATTCTGCTCTCTTGATTGTTAGGCTGCCTTGGTTTGACCCAATCTCTGCCTCAAGCAAGGCACTGCTCTTTCTGTCTGGCTTCAGCCTCCTCACTCTCCCTATCTCTCTCCACAGTGCCCTGCTTTGGTCCTACCTTGATCCACTGGGCCCCTTAGCTTGTATCATAAAAGACAGGGGGCATCACTAATGCCCCTGTGGCTTTGCAGGCCAAACCTTCAACAGCCCCTCCCTAGAGCACAGCTTCATGGCCTCCTGCCTTCCTATCAGCCACACCCATGCCTCATGGGTAAACAGAAACATACACTGCAGACAGAAATGCAGCTCTCAGCTGTAACTCCAAATGATTCCTGCAAAGCATTCTGAGTTATGTTACCCCAGACCAAACGGAAGTTCACTGCTGGTTCCAGGGTGGGTGGAAACATAGCTATGGGCTGGGAGTCTACAGCCAGGTTACCATAAAAATGACCAGGGCTCTTTGTCAGGGGTTGCTGTTTTCAGAATGGGAGGGGAGAAAAGCAGTGAAGGCTCCCCAGCTGATGCTGGAGGGTAGGGTGGGTGAACTGGAGTGTCCCCCCCCCAGGGGGCTCCAGTACACCTGCCCCACACTATGTGGGGACTGAAAAACCCTAGACTGAACTCCCTCTGCTCCCTTTCCCCCCACCTCCCGTTCTGAAAATGGGGACAGGTTGTGAGCTGGAAAGACAAGTTACAAAAGATGCTACATTTTTAAATGTCTTTATCTCATGGGTGGGCAAAATGCACCCCAGGCCATTCTATCTGTGAGGCCCCCCAAATTTTAGAAAATTAATATTTGCTGCCTGTCATGCAGCCCTCAATGGCTTGCCAAAACTCAGTAAGTGACCCTCTGCCCAAAATACCTGCCCACCCCTACTTTATCTGATACTTCATGCAATCACAGGTTAGATTTTCATCCCATTTTTAAGCTGTCTACAGCTGTGCTCTTGTGTTTGGTCACAGCTATAAACTGCTTTCTGTGCGAGATCAAGTGAAAATTCTCAGTTCTATCTGCACCCATAAATCCCCAAATAAAACTACTAACCCATCTGTGTACACTCACCAGAGCAGATCCTTGCCCACCCCTACTAGCTGGCAGCGTTTGGGGCTTCCTCTCGCCTCCAGCTTCCTACCCCCACAGCTGAAGGCAGGGCATCCTGTGAGCAAAGGGAGCCCTCTGGCTTGGGGAACCCATGCTGCATGGTATCCAGCCCTAACAGCATATAGGCCTTCAGTTGTGGTGTGGCCCCTGCAGCAGGTAGCCAGGGCCTGTGGTCTCCAGCCACTTTCAGAAGTTGGGGCAGTCCTGTTTTATATCATTAAGTGCAGCTAGTTCAACTATCTTTTATTTGGCTTCTAGCTTCTTCAAATGATTTTTCTTTGCTCTACTGCCCTCTTCCCCTTCTGCAAGTGTCTTTTCACTTACATAATAGAGTTAAACAAAAACAATTGTTTTACTACTATTTAGCTTATGCTTTATCTGTCTTTCGAGACAGATCTGAGATGTTAGACAAGCTGTTGGATGCTGCGCAAGACCTCTCTCCCAGTCACGTAGTTACACTGACAAAATAAATTACCAAATCAACTCTACTTCTTTTAACAGTGTTGGAGAGCTGTTCTAACTGTGATAGTCCAGAAAACATATGAGGGGCAACAGTTTGGGGGGTTTTTGGGGGGAGGGGATCTCTTTTATTGAATCAACTGAAGAAAACCTGTTAGCACAGTCAAAAAGAGCACAACCCCCCCCCTTACCTTGCTTCTTGCATATTTCCTGAGCCATCATCACAGCTAAACAAACCTAACATCCCACTGCACCCAGGTAGATCTGCAACCCCAAGGTCACAGGCTTCCCTGCTCACAGGCAGCTGTTAGGAAGTAACTGTCCTGCTCCAGAAGAAAAATGGGGGAGAAGCAAGTCACATGTCCCACATGAAACCAACCCTACCCTGGTTCAAAGGGAACATCATATAACCACAGCAACCTCAGGGTAGGCATTCCCAACTCCCCGTGCCCATATCCTCTCACCCACTGACAGAAAGGAAGCCATCTATCAACGCCGCAAGCGACTGCAAGCCCAACCCCTACCCAACGCGCAGGCGCAGGCGCAGACGGCGTGGACCCACGTGAAAGGCTCCTACGGGGCGGGACCACGGATTCGAAATACTCGCGAGGGGCGGGGCGAGGAGTGGCCGCAAACGGTTGTCCCAGGGGCGGGGCCAACGGCTCTCGGCTGCTCGAGGGGTGTGACCAGCCCGTGCCGGTTTTGGCGGGAAAGCCGCGTTCTACCATTGCTTCTGT
Organism: Crocodylus siamensis; assembly: GCF_052110815.1. Classification (NCBI taxonomy): domain Eukaryota; kingdom Metazoa; phylum Chordata; order Crocodylia; family Crocodylidae; genus Crocodylus; species Crocodylus siamensis. The sequence continues at coordinate 185,433,022 of NC_143398.1, read as the reverse complement.
CACGTCCCTCCACGCCTTAGCAGCAGAGCGGGTCCACCTCCCGTCGCCATCTGCGGTTCCCACGGCCGGTATCGCGGCTGAATTGGCTCCGCGCTGCGGGCAGGGGCCGAGGCCTGTAACACACGCGCCTCTCCCGTCGGCCGAGGCCAGGCGTGAGGGTGGCCTCGTCCCACGCGGCGCCATCTGCGGCCTCCTCGCTCCCGGGCCCCCCCCAACCCCTAGTTACTCACCACACTGTCCGGCTCCATCTCCCCCTTCACACCGGCCTCAAAGCCGCCGCGGCACGTTCCCGGCACGCCGCTCCCTCCACACGCGCCGCCAGCTCCGAGCGCGGCCGCCAGCCTGTGCCGCCAACAGAACAGGCAGCGTCAGGCGCGGGGCGGGCGGGCCCAGAAAACAGAGGTGGGAGAGGAGAGAGGGGGTCTCCTAAATGCCCGGGGCGGGGAGCAGGGGGGCACACAGCGAGGGAGGTTGATACTGAGGTTGTGGGAAGCGACCGCGGAGAAACAGGAGCGGGCGGGCGCTGCTTTCCGCGCCAACAACTTATTTTCCCGTCTGTGGGGCCCGCAAAGTTTCCCCGGCCTGCGCCTCCCGAGGCTGGCCCCCATTTCTCCTCCAAATGAGCCTACACATCTGTCCCCACCAGACCCGACCCCCCAATCGTTACCCCCCCATCAGGCAACCCCCCCCCCACCAACTCCCGCCCAGTTGTTGCCCCCCATCCCCTCAGCAGCCCAGCCAGCCACCACCCTCCTCTGCAGCCCCCTCAGCTATCACACCCGGCCCTTTCTGCCACCCTCTGGAAGTCCCCCCCCTTGGGAGCCCCTTGCTCTCCCTGCTCCCCCTTTAGCATAGGGGGTGACAGGAGGCTGCTGCTCCTCCCCCGGAGTCCCCTGCAATTATGTTTCCATTATTATCACCCTCCCCTGCACTTACTGCCCCCACCCCAGGATCCAGCTTGTGCCCCGCGTCATGGGAGATCTGTGTTTGGGGCCCTGCCTGACAAGCCGCACCCCTGGCCCCCGCTCCACCGCTGCCATGCCCTGCACCTGTTGGTACTGTCACTCACCCGGAGAGCTCGGGGACATGCATGCCCAGCTCCCAGGCTCTTGGACACCCGAAAGGCGGGCCGTGAGAGTGCGGCTTGCTCACCCCGACACAGTGAGACACTAGCCTGGCGTGCCACGAGTAGCTGCAGCTGGGTTAGTGTCTGATTTCCAGGCCCCGAGCAGCAAGAGCAGGCAGGGCAATACTGCTGGCGCCTGGGCGATCTTCTATTCCCTGTGTGCGTCTCCGTGTTTCTGACAGTTGCACGCATCCCCCTCTCCCTCCCCTCCCCTCCCCCTCTCCGAGTATCATTTCCCCATGAGCCCCCAACACGGACAGAGACGCACATGCTAATCTCAGGCTGGCTGGCACACAAACATACAGGAACAGTGCCAGAGGAGGGTAGTGTGTGGATCTTTCAGATTGCAGATCTGGAAATAAGGTAGCCTGTGAAACATAAAGCAAAGTCTCCACACACGATCCCAAGAAGGGAAGAGATTTAAAAAAAACAACACATCAAAGTTCTTTTCGATCCCCATTACCTGGGGAAACATTGTGAACACATAGGAAATACCTGCCAGTTGTATTCTCGCTTCACAGGAGGTGAGAAACCCAATACAATTTCAGAAATACATTCCTAACACGCCTCACCCCAGTTCTATGACTAGAATTAGGATTCAGAATGATCTTGCTACTGGATAAACAGTCCAAAATTAGTTGAATGAAATTCAGTGAGGAGGAGGGCAACATCCTGCACTTCGGATAGAACAATCAAACACCAATGCAATGTAGGGCATGACTCTCTAGGGGCCACAGCACTGAAGAAAAGATCTCAAAGAGCAACAGGTTGAATATCATACACAGTGTATTCATATTGCATCCTCCCCCCCCCCCCCCAAAAACAACAAACAAAAAAAAACAAAACACCCCACAAAAACAAAAAACCCAAAGCCAATGGTATACCGGGCTGTAGTAACAGAGTCATTTGCAAGTCTACGGAAGTGATTCTTCCACTCCAGTCAGGACTTGTGAGGCTCCACATGAAGTACTGTGTTCTTTTTTTTAATTAGAGAGAGATTTGAGTACTATATTTGAAAAAAAATAGCTGTGAATGAATTGGAAAGAGTCCAACAGAGAGCAACAAATTTATGAGATCTAGAAAACATGATTTAGGAGAAAAGCATGAAAGAAATGGGATTATTTAGACTGGAAAAGAGAAAGCTGAGGTGAGACTTAATAACAGCTCATATACATGAAGGGAGGTTATCAAGCAAATGGCGATAAAGCTGTGGTTGCAGGGGACAAGACAAAAAGTTGGTAAAATATGAGGCTCTCATTTTTCCTAGCAGTTCCACCTGTAAAGGTTGCAGAGGACTCCTGAGGCAGTACAATCATTGCAGATCTTCAGTTAGAAAGATAGTCATTCACTGAACCCTGACTTTTTTTAAACAAGATACTGAGCAAAAGGGATATAGCTTTTGTCCATATATTTCTTTGCTGTATTGAGAATGTAATCCAGGATTTAGGGCAACTATACAGATTTTTACCAATTTGCAGTGATGGAAATAAAAATGCAAACTTATCACACAAATGCTTATTGTTAGTGAAGGAAGTGATACTCATTCCTTTATAGTTAGGGTGACTGTATGAGACAACGTGAAATTGGGGACATTGCCCCACACCACCTTTGCTGCTTCTCAAGTCAGCTGTGCTACTGGAGGCAGGGACAGGAGAGCATGGAAGAGCTCTGGTATTACCTTTTAAGCAGCTAAGGGAGTCAATGGCGTACTAATGACGCAGTATGCTTTACTTCACAGGTGTTAACAATCTTCTCCCCTTTTCCATGGTCTTCCACTTCACAGCTTGGGCTGCTCCGCCTCCCACCGCACACCCGCCCTGGACCAGACGCTGTTTTAATTTTCACTGGCTGGCCGGGACAGCCCAAATCCAGGACTGTCCCAGCCAAACTGAGATGTATGGTCACCCTATTTATACTACCACTGCAGAGGATGCAAGGGTATACGAGGAACATGGAGGTCTCAAATGACAGCACTGACTAAATGGTCTCAGCTTGCTCATAGGAGGTACAAGCAGTTTCAGTGGAATCTCTGTAAACAAGGGCATCTCAAAGAACTGCCATTGCTATACAATCAGTAACAAAGCAGCATGTTCTCAGTTTGGTAGCATGTCCTCAATTCCACTTTCAGCACACAGTTCCATTTGCTTTTTTCAATTTCTCCAGTGTTTCACACTGATTAATCATTATGCTAAGAGCATTCTTTTATTCACTGCAGGACATTATCTTCAATTAACAGAAATAACCTTGTCATATTTCATTTGGAAGTCCATCACATACACACAGTGTATATGTACTGTCAACAAATGGCTGAGTTTAACTATCTACTTAAACAACGTACAGACAATTGCTATTGGGATTATATCTTTCAATGTAGGCCTTTACTAATTTTCCTAAAGGGGTAAAACCTTCAGCCAATAGCAAACTCAACCTCTGTAGGCCTAAGGAAAAGAGTGGATGTAGGTAGTATCCTTGTCTATTCAATCACTAATTAAGCATTAATGAGAAGAAGAAAATTCCTTCTTATTCCCTACTGGCAACCCCAGGAAGCCCTGAAGTATGGGATTATCAGACACCTCCGCAATGGAGAAAGAATACCCTTTCAACCTTAGCAGGGAATACTTCTATCCATGTATCACACAAAATGATTATTAATCTAAGAATCTTCACGATCAAGTGATGATTACCTCTTAGTAGTGAAATGTTTGAAGTCAGAAGATAAAATTACATCAAAAATAAAAAGGAGCATTAGCAGAACTGAGGAAAATTCAGTAAGCTTAATAGTTATTTTTATGAAGACCTGCTGAATTATAATTATTGACCTAATTTTATGAATACCTACCACAAAGCAGCAAGGTAGATCCTAAGAAGAGCACATGGTTTCTACATACTTTCAACTGATGTGCCTTTGAACTTGTCAACTCAAAACATGAAAGGCACATGAAAGACTCCTGTACTTCCTTTCAAAGCATTAAAACAACCTGAGACATGAAATATTACACTGCATATTATTAATTGCTGGATTTTTTATGATCAACCTCAACTCTAAATCTTTGACACCTTATATTTAGGACTTAAAGATCATAATGAAAAGAGGGCTTTTTTGAGAACTTATAGGAAAGGCTGACCTATTTTTTATTGTGATAATTCCCAATCAGAAATCCTGATCAGTCAAAACACTAGTAATAAAAGTTCATTAAACTAATAGAGTAAAATTGGTAATAATTTTAAGCCTGTATTAATCAAAATTAAAAAGACAGTTGTGGTCCTTTTGTTTTATACACTTGTGCCTGTTTTGTTTCTTCCTCAGGGTCTATGGAAGAAAAAGCTAGGAATTAAGCAAACAAACACAATAGTGAAGGGAAAAATGATAAGAGATTTGTGACTGAGTGAGGGGCAGAAAGGAAAATACTGTAGGTAAAAAAGGTGTAGACGGTTATGACTCGTATATGGGGCTGGGAATCAGGACTTCTGGCTTCCATTCCTATTTCTGCAGTGATTTGTTCTCTGACCTTAGGAAAGTAACACTACTTCCTTTGCTTCAAATACCCATCTGCAAAATGCAGATAAAGATACTGACTTGCTTACCAACATCTTAACATTTGCACATGAAAACATTAGTATTAATATATTATTATTAGACAGGAGGATGTAGACTGACTGAAAAAATTCGTATGTCATTCACTCATATGCATAAAAATGTCACTTAGGATGTTACTCAGAAATTGAGGTCTGTGCAACAGCCATAAAATAAACTTGTGAGAAAAAAAATAAAATCTGTGGAGAACAATGCTTTTTCCAACCCTGTACTTTTACTTTCTAACAACCCCCCCTTTTTTTTAAAAAAAAAAAAAAAAGGACCATCAGTATGTGGGAATCCTTTTGTAAATTACTTTATGGAAAAAAGAGTCAAGTGTAGAATTCACTGTGATAGTGTAATAGAGAGCCTGGGACTCCCTGCTACTTTAAGGGAGAAAAGGACCAGGGACAGCCCCAGGTGGTGAAAGAATTAAGACGGAGAAAGCAGCAGGGGAGCTGGCCCAGGGAAGTAAGAACTATGAATGCTTACTGCACAGCTAGTTTCTCTGTAGTAGTACAATAGGACAATGCCTGCAAGGCAGCAGGAAGCCTATTGCAGTGCTACTTGCTTCACAGTAGGACTGTAGTCTGGAGCCCTGCAAGGGAGAAGAGGTGGGCTGCTATAGAGACCAGATAGTAAGCCTAATTAGTGGACACCTGCAGCTGACCCTGTGGACTCATCTGACCAGAAAGGGGAAGGGCCTTGGAAATACAAACTAGAGCCAGAGCCAAAGCAGCCCTGGAAGCTGCAGCAGCAAAAGCTCATGACTTGGAAGATGTAGAGGAGAATCTGGCTGACAGCAGAGCTGCCTGGGGAACAGTTAGCAAGTTTACGGGGGGAGTACAGCCTAGAGTAGGAAGAAGCCTGATTGTACAGCCTATGGGCTAGGGCAGGGGTTTTCAACCTTTTCAGAGCGGTGTACCACTGGTGGCCAGACACGGGCCTGGGGGTGGTACATGACCAGACATGGAGCGGTGGCAGCTGCTGTGTGCAAGCTTCCCCTATGTCTGGCTAGGTGGGCGCTGGCAATGCGGGATAGTGCATAGCGTGCTCCATCCATGTCTGCACCTGTGCACCCCTTAAGGCCTTCTCAAGTACTCCCTGGGGGTATGCATACCCCTGATTGACACCCCCTGAACTAGTGCTTATGTTTGAACCTAGTATGAACCCAATTTGTGTTATGGCCAGGGGGGTTATCTCTTTGGTTAGAGTTTACACCAGTGGTTTTGATACGAAAATTGCAGTTCGTTTCTTTTGGAGGCTCGCGAATAATAATTTTTCAGGCACGCACTATTAGCAAAACAAAAGGTGTATTTGCAAATAGGGTCAGAGCAGAGACAGAGAATCTCAGATTGCTCTGCCCCCGAGGAAAACGCTCAGCTGGCTTTTATCCCTCTTTCTCCTGGGCACGTGTGCAGAAACAGGAACTCTTACAACTTATTTCTGGTTCATACAAACATATATGTAAATACGTCACTTCATACGTCGCATGTTCATTATAATTAACTACTTAAGTATGCGGGGCGGATAGGCATATATGCATCAGCTAATTACGCACGCTCAGAAAGCTCTCTAGGTCACCAAGAGTTGAAATTCTCCTCTTTCAAGGACACAGACAGTTGAATTACAGCTTCTGTAATCTACATGAGAAAAGCAGAGGGAGGCTGAAGGTATGTGTGATTTAGTATAGGAAAAAGATAGTAAATTGGCCAAGAGTGGGGGGATGTCCTTGGTGGTGTTTCTGCTTATCAGGTACGAGATGCAAACTGTGCAGTTCTAACAACACTCTATTCATTATACGTTTCTAATAATATTTCTAACAGTTTGAGTGAGACTGGGGGGGGGTGTTTTTTTGGAGGTCCCATTAGTGCCTTAGGGGCAAGTGATTGACTTGATTCCCTGTTGTGCCTACTCAAGGCACAGTAAGCAAGTGGAGCCCAGAGCAGGGTAGAGTGTGGAGTCAGAAGCCTAACAAGTGCCGAAGCAGGCTTAGTGCCCAAGGAGGGTCAGGACAAGGCTGGGACCCAGAAACCAGGTCTAGTACAGTGGGCATAATACAGGAACCAGCTAAGAGAAAAATGGGGCTGAGGCCAGGAAGGCTGAGTCCCAACAAAGATATGTTGGTCCTGGTGTTGAGCTAAGGCCAAGTCCTCCAAAATATGTAATTAGCCCTGGGAGCCAGAGATTGAGATCAGGCTGGGGCAGCCTCCTCTTTCTTTAAAGAACTATAACATCAAGGCATGCTGGCTGAGCAAAGGGGAGAGTTCCCCAGCAGGGTAGACCAAGCAAGGGCTCTCTCTATATATAAAGATCTTAGTCTGTCTGTATATCTGTCTGTCCGTAATGCTTCTGGCCAACTGCGCATGTGCTGCCAAGAGGGCGGGTGGTGATTGGCTGTGTGGGCCTGGGCTATGTGGGCCCAAATTTGAGCCACTGCCAGGAAAGTTTGTGGTGGTGGTGGTGAACATACTCTGGCTCCCTGAGCAGCAGAGCTTCCCCATGCCTCCTGCCTGAGAATGAATGGGGGGGGGGTCACAGTGGTGGCGCCCCCCCATTGCTCATCCCCGATGCCCCACAGAACAGCCAGCAGGGAGGAAAAGGCAACAGGCATGGAGGGAAGGGAGGGGAGGGTCATGGTGGCAGCTGTTGTCAGGGCCAGATGGCAGGGTGGGAAGGGGGCCCTGACAACAGCTGGCAGGGAGGGGGAGGTGGTGGAGAGGGAGGCTGTGTGGCCCTGGGCAGGCACAAGGCAGGGGCAGGTGAAATGAGGGGGTGGTCACAGTGGTGGCTGTTGTTGGAGCTGGGCAGCAGGGAAAGAAAGAAGGGAGGAAAGCGGGGGGGTGGTCACAGTGGTGCCCCCCCACTGCCTGGTCGTGATAACAGCTGGGATGGAGCAGGGGGCTGGCGGGCAGGGAGGGAAGGGAGCAAGGAGGTGGGGGAAGCACTGCTGCAAGGTAGAGGTGGGCAGGGGGAGGGGGCTCCCGCCCTGGAGACTAGAGGAGGAGGAGGTGGCAGCGGAGGGAGGCTTTACATGGCCGGTCCTAAAGAGTGAGTGAAGGGCGAGGGGGGCCCATATAAACACTCCCTGAAATCTGTCATTCTTGATGGGCAATTAGGTGGTAATACAATATTTTTATGGAGCATTAAATATGAAACTTAACAACATGACATATTGAGCAAAAAAGAATTATGAGTAATCTATAGCTATTATTGATCAAAGAGGTAGATAGCTATTTAGAGTGAAGCATCTTAAGGAAGCGAGCTCTTGCTCATGAAAGCTGATACATCTCTGATTCAGTTGGGTTATGTTCAGACATTATATTTAGATTAATCTAACTATGATCTAGCAAAAAAATGGCTGGCCTGATCTAAATTAGTTCACCTGAGGTGAACTAAAACTGGCAATGGGTCAGCTCAGTCTACCAAATATCTGTACATGTTCAGTGTATAGCCCTGGAGCTGGGAAAGACCAGCCACTTGCACCAGCCCTGGGGCTGCACTCTTCTTATCCCTTCCTCCCCTCAACAGGTTATTTTTAACCCTTCCACCCCTGGATGGGCAATCCCCCCTGTAGACCTACCAGGCCCCTTCCTGGTCCTGCCAATCCCGCTAGACCTGACATGTCAACCCTTCCCCATAGACCCACTACCCTCCCCAGACACGCCCCCCCCCAATCCCACCTGCCTCCCCCCCCCCCAGCCCAGCTTGCTTAGATCAGGTTTCTGGCATGATTGCCAGCACTGGCAAACATGCTCCTTAAAGCAAGATTGCAGATTGCGTACGGTGAGTGTCCGCATATACCCTTAGTCTATAAGGTGCTCTCAATCTTGCCTTCTACAGCTTTACAAAACACAAGTGAAAAAGATTAGAATTTTTTAAAATAGAAATATTTAGGAAAAATTTAGATTATCAGCAGTATAAAAGGCTTTCCAGGTTTTCCAAAACTCAAAGGACATTTTATGCTGCCAAAACAATGTAAAAGGGCTTTATTGTTACTAATAATCAAGTGTACCATATCTCATGATGTATACAATTATTCTGAGTTCTAATCTGAGTTCCATCTATGTCTCAACTTGTATGACTCCATAAATTGCATTCAATTTTGTGGTACAGTAACAACTCTGACTAGAGAATTGTAAGGTATCTTATTCTAGGTACAACATTATTTTTCTGGTTAAAAAGTAAGTGTCACATTGTTGTGAAATATTTAATTAATTAGATATTTGCCCCTATCTGGCCAGGTACAGAAAACTTTCACTTCTTATTGATGTCAGTGTCATTTAAGAGTGTTTACTTCTTTGCCAGATTTTTTCCAGTGTTTGCATACTGAATTGAAGAAGAAAATTAATGCTAGGAACCAATAAATTTTACTGTGGTCCCTGAAATATGTTTTTGTTCAGTGATTATTTTTTCCTTTTATTAATTTATTACCCCTGATTTTTTTCAGATTGAGATAGACAGTTGCATGTGCTATAGCTACTAGCTTTATGAAGGAAACCTTGCCTGAATTGTAATACAGTACACTTGTGTCACTTTCAACTTCTTTTTTCTGGTTAAAATTCCTACATTGCAAAAATGAGTAAAAAATGTAAAATAACTTAATTGTTTGCTATGTTTTACAAGTAATGCACTGTTTGTTTGAACATGCAAGTGTCAGGTAATTGTCACCCCCATGCTGCAGATAACGGTTGCGATGAGGTTTCAGCAAACTCAAGTCAGAGGATTAAGGTATGCCTATAGCCACAATAGGACCCAGACACCTCTGAGTCTTATCAAACTGTAGTCAGCACCTTGAAAGGATCATCCCAAGCTGTGATGATAATAATGCTGACATAGGTACAGCTGGAGTATAGGTTACTCCCTCACCTTTTCCAAGTCCATGCCTTGGAGATCTAAGTATTATTTATTAGGAAAAGACTTGGAAGACCACCTGCCATCTGATTTGCTGAGGAAGAAGATATTGTATTACCACCTAATTGCCCAAGAATGACAGATTTCAGGGAGTGTTTATATGGGGCCCCCTTGCCCCCTGCTCATCCTTTAGGACAGCCAAAACCGCTGCCACCTCCTCCTCCAGCCTCCACTGCGGGAGCCCCCTCCCCCTGCCCGCCTCTACCTTGCAGCAGTGCTTTCCCTGCTTCCCTGCTCCCTTCCCTCCCTGCCTGCTGGCCGCCTCTGTGCAAGCTGTTGACAGGGCCAGGCAGCGGGGGGGGAGGGGTGCCACCACTGTGACCACCCACTCCCCGCTTTCCTCCCTTCTTTCTTTCCGTGCTGCTCAGCTCCAAAAACAGCCACCACCATGACCACCCCCTTCACCTGCCCCTGCCTTATGCCTGCCCAGGGCCACACAGCCTTCCTCCCCACCATCTCTCCCTCCCTGTCAACAGTTGTTGGGGCCCCCTTCCCACACCTTCCCTCCCACCCTGTTGCCTGGCCCTTACAACAGGCACCACCGTGACCCTCTCTTCACCTCCCCCTGCCCTGCTCCCCTCCCTGCATGCCCACTGCCTTCCCCTCCCTGCTGGCTGTTCTGTGGGGAATTGAGATGAGCAGTGGGGGGCGCTGCCACTGTGACCCACCCCTTTCGCCCTCAGGTAGGAAGGCATGGGGAAGCCCTACTGCTCAGGCAGCCAGAGCATGTTCACCATGGCCACCACAAACTTTCCCAGCAGTGGCTCAAACTTGGACCCACACAGCTTGGGGCCACACAGCCAATCACCGCCCACCCTCTTGGCAGCACGTGTGCAGTTGGCCAAAAGCGCTAGACAGAAATGACAATTTTTGCCCAATCTGGCCACAGAAAGCAGTCTATACCTGTGACTTAACAGCAATGCATGGCCACAGATCACTTAGAAATGGCCAATTGGGCAAAAAATTTGAATCCTTATTGTATGAAGGGTCAGTAAAGATGTTGCAAAACAGCATTTTCTGTAACTTGTGTCTGCACTGCCTGTCAGTCTCAAGCTCTTTTGAGAATGGAAGGGGGGAAGAGAATAGAGGGAGCTCGGTGTTGTGCAGATGCAGCCTGTACTCTGGGATTAGTTTACTGGACTGGACTGCTGTCTCTCTGGAAAAGACATATGCATCCTCATCCTCAAGGGGTAGATGTCTGAGAGACATAACCTGTGACACTGCCTACCTAAACACCATATTTTTTATAATTTCAGATAGTATCAAATGGAGACAATAGGATTAATTATGCTGAATTGCCTTTTGTTATAACTGTACCTCATCACAAGTTTTAGCTACTATGGAGTTAAAAATAATGTAAACAAAATATAGATAGTTGGGGAAGCACTTAATAACTGTACAGATCTAAAGCTACTTTCTGTGCCAGTAGCTAAAATTACTCAGGAGACATTGAAACTGTGAAATTCTAATTGCAGAGGCAAAAATAGCACATTTTGTAACTAATTTTAATGCCCAGTTTTAGATTTTTGTTTCTAATTTTTGTTCTTAGCTCAGAAAAATAACCATTCAGCAAATACTAAAAATATGATGTTAATTCAAAAGCAATTTGTTATAAGAGTTATGTGGTGCTCTCCATCCAGAGATCCCACATATCCTTGTAAAGGAAGTTGGTATCCTTACCCACATCTTGATTGCTTTTGTAATTCCTTGTCTATCATTACTGATAGTTAAATAGTAGTATTAAAATAGTAATTTTAAAGGCGAAAGTTTATTTTCTCCCACCTGATTTATGTAAACTTTGAATATTTTCATGTAACATCAAGAGTCTTTCTCCATTATAATCTCTTTGTTAGAATCAAGTTTTATAAAATGATGGATCTTATAAATGTGTGTAGTAAAAGGAACTTCTAATTTTGCTATATATATAACACAAATCTAACCCCCTTTTTTTTTTAGCTTATAGAATGCATTTAAACTCTGGCTTCCAAAAGCTTTGTAATAGTTCTAGCTCTTGCCTCCCACTTACATCAAGGCCCTCTGAAGAATCTGATGATCTGTCATTTAAATTGGATTTGACCTACCATATGGTTGTAGTGGCTTAAAGGACAGGGCAGATTTTGGTCTACTGTTTGCATCCAGAGGAAGACTCTTACCTGGCTCAAACAGCAAGAAAGCAGTTCAACCTGGCTGGGCCTGATCCTAGAATGCCTTTTCACACCAAACTCTGGTTTTCTTCTATGACTGTTCTACTTGCAGAGCATTTACTTAGGGAGGGGAGGAGGGAGGAGGGAGCAGGGGTAATGGGACAGATCTGCTCTCATTGTGATGTGAAGAGTGAATATGCTCCATGATCTACTGTTTTCAATTTAAAATGTCTGAGTAATGCAGACATTACTCAATTCAAAATGTCTTCACTGCATGAGTTCGTGCCGAATTATGTAAGGACTGAATTAAGCACAGATTCAGACCTGGAGGTTCAGTTTAAAACTTTTATTGTTTCACAAAGTCATAAACTAAGGGGGTCTGTTGGTTCACGAGGTTCCCAAATCAGGCCCTTGCTTTCTAACCTGAAGGCTAGGTGCAGCTGCCCAATTTAGTAGTCTGAGAACTGGTCAACAGCTCATTTAAAAAGGAGTCCCTTATCTTTTTTTTAGGCAAAGATACAAAACTGTCCACACTCTGTCTCTGAGTGAGGCATCTAACATAACTTTACTATCACTTATATATGATAACAAATATACATATGTATTTCTAATTCTTACTGCTATTGGTTACTAAACTCATCTACATCATAACATCAGGTGATATGTTCTTTATTATAAATTTTACACTTCTTATGTTAATTCTTAGTGACCTAAATACATTATTCATCTATATATTTTGCTGTCCTTGGCAGGTTAAAAGGTCAAGGCTTGCAGGTTGCTACATGCAATTTTTATCATTGCAGTTAACAAGTTGTCATAGTAGCATTTTCATCTCAGGGTCAGATAGCGGTCACCAGAATGTCGATCGCTGACTTCTCAACCTCCTTGAAGCATTCTGGGAGTTTTAGTGCGCTGTTCATTATGCTAGGCCTTGCTTAGCATAAGCACTCTCACATCACCTCTTCCTCCTTGATAAAAATTGCTACTTCTGATTGAGAAAGCATAGTATATCCTTTTAAATATGGATAACAAAACTTTAATAAAACTCCAACTGCAATACAAACTACGAGAATACTTAAAATGATAACAAAGATCCACATGCCATCTCCCATCTGCCAAATAAAGTTATGGAAGGAATGTCTAATCTTATTTGAAGTCTGCATATGTTTGATAATTGTTTCCTTAGCTTGTTGGGCAATATCACCCAGCCAATTCAAAGGTTTACTAAGTCTTTCCAGGATTGCCCTTAAATATTCGGGAGTTTGACTAGTCGTTGAAACAGTTTGATAGATTGTAAACCTAGTTAAATCTTCTTTTATATATTCTCCTGAAGAGAGCCATATTTCTATTTCATTGCCTAACCTTTGTAATTTTAACACATCAATTCCTTGTTTATGTAATGCCAAAATCTAAATCTTTTAACAAAACTTGCCAAAATTCTGCCTGCATTAAATTAGGTACTTGTATTATCATATGTGCTTTTCCATGATGAACATAAATATTTTGTCCTTTATATGTAATTAAAGAACTTCCCTGAATAATGGAACAATTAAATTCTAGGCATAGGACTGTACCCGAAGTAAATTTCCATGTACGTATCCCTCTTTTTTTAATTTTAGAGGTATCTGACAATCTCCCACAGTAATATGGAAGCTATATCTGCTGTCCATTTCGGATCCTGATGCACACATAATGCGTAACTAGTGTTAATCAAACACTTGGCCTTACTATCCTGATTGCATATTACTAATAATGGTTTATCATTTGAGGAGTAAATAATCGACACATTCCATCAGGAATTAAACATTCAGTTGTTACTCGACCTGTTGATTCTTCCAAAATACCTCCTGGCGGGGTACAAAATCTTAATGGATTTAACCTGTCTACTTTAGGGGTTCTTGCCATAACAGCTTTTAACAACAACTTGCGAACTGTAATATTTTTAACTATTTGATTACAAGGTTGTTCCCGAATTATTTTTCGTAATGCCCTTCCATATATCGAAGTTCGATTTGCTTGAGCTAAATCAATAGAAACTAATTGTTGTACCTTTCTTCCCAAGTCCTGGGTATATGTAACAATACTCTGTAATAATTCAGTGTTATTTTTGGTCGATGGCAATTGGCTTATTTGAGCAAGTGATCTTTTCTGCTTACAGACCACTTCTAATGTAATTTTTTGTGGGGGGGTTCATAGAACTTCGATAACAATCTACAATTGAATGTAATTTTGTCAAATTATTATGAGGTAATATTAACGTCAAGTTTAATTTCCAGTGCTGTTGAGCATACCATAATGAGGCATTCAAAGATGTCTCATTCTGGGTAGTACTCCATTTATCGACAGCTGAATCTATCTGCCACATATCGGGTTCTATAACATAATATCCTTCCATTTGCCTTATCCAGTATGGTTGATCTGCTCCTAATACCATACCAGTAGCTCCATGTACATACGTAAAATCGTTTAAGTAAAAGCATGAAGAACAATTATTATATTGTGAACAGTTATCCGTATTTTCTTCCCAACAGTTAGATTTATACCAGATCCATGATGAGTCCATACTATTTACTACAGGATAACTACCTGAATAGTTTTTATTTTGTTCATACTTAGAAGTTCCTGCGATAAGAGAAAAGTTATATATCTGACACCCTTTTCCTAATGGTAAATGAACTATTTTGATAGTAATATTGGCCTTTTGACACCACTTATGAGATAATACCTGTTCAAAGGTTGAATAACAGGTTTCAGGTAATTTAACAAAAGTACCCGTAGTATTTACATAATTACAATTAGTGACATTATATGAGCATAAAGGGTTCCAAGTACTATTACAATATCTTCTTATAGGGTCATTTTTTTGTTGAATCACTGGGACTGAACATTGATAAAATGACCAAGGAATCTTCCAATTCTGAAGAATTGTATTGGTTATGTTACACTGGTTCATAGTCCAAAAAACTGTAAGCTTTCCAATGGGTATATTTAAAGTCAGTCCATCCATTCCAGTAAGATTCAAATCAGAGTTCTATTCCTGTCCAACTTACAGTAGAAATGTTCAAAACATCCAGCAGGAATGCCTGAATCCATTGCGTATAGGGATCGGTAGTAAAATTAGTGCCATTCATTACTACAAAACATGTCGTATTAACCCAGCATAGCGAATCTTGTGTGCAGTCTGTACAGCTATCTTCAGCATTCGTTAGGACAAACAATCCTAGGATACATAGAAATATTCTAATACTTTCCATAACAACAATATCTTTCTTCTTCCTGCAATTTAAACACAAGGGAAGCACTCGCTTCTCGATTATTTTTGGATGAACTTACATTTTGTAATATGTACAATATGTTCCTTTCCTTCATAATCTTTGAGCCGCACAATAGTAGGTGATAGCCATTCGAAAACTTTTCCCAATTGTCTTGCCTTTGACTGAGGAATACGAAACCAAGTTTCAGTGCCAGGCAGAAATTTTACCTGATTTTTATGTTTTTGTTCAGGTCCCCATTGATTGGAAAATGTGGTACTAGCTGAGATGGCTAAGATTAAGTAATACAAAGAATCCGGATCCGAAATCTTATTGACTAAAGGGTCCAGAATTTGGAAACCGCCCCCATGTCTAGCGGTCCAGACATGCCACCATACAAAATATTGATACTCTACTTCTTCTTGAGGGGGATTTTGGGCTATACGCCATGCATTCCATGGAGCTCTGTCTGTAGGAATTACATGCTGAGGAGAGGAGGAATAAACCACTCTAGCTTCTTCGGTAGTTAACTGGGTAAACTCTTCTCCTTCCCTAAACATATTTACTAGTCCCTGTAAAAACCCTCCCCCATATTGCTGTCTGACCATCCGTTTTAGGCGATTCAGTTCTTCCGGGGAAAATGCCCTAATACTAGTACTAGTAGTAATAACTGGAGCCGGAAATTGGCCTTGTGCATTTGCTGCACCTTGTTGAGATTTAACTTCACTTTTTACCACCAGGAATACTTGCTTGTGAGCAACCTCAGCATAATGAGGCGGAGTTTCCAAAAGAGGGGCTGTGGGTAAAGATCCCTTCTTCTCCTTGCATTTTTCTTTTTGTAATCTTTTCATTGCCACAATAAGGGCTTACTTATTTTCAATTAGTTCTTTTACCATATGACACCCTAGCGCTTTATGTAAAAGCATTTTACATTCCTTTTTGGCTAACTTGATTTTACCCTTCTCCTTCCTAACTAGTATTGGTAAGGGTGATTCTTCAGCCTCTGCTACTTTAAACATGGCTATAAGGATTCTTTTCCTTGGCTCTAATCCTTTAGGCGGCAAGACAATTAGATCTGCCATTTTAAAAAGCTCATCAATAAGATTTCCTTCTAAAAGAAAAAAGATTTCTCCATACCTTATCCCTTCCTACCTAACTACCATCTCCAAAGGGGGTGCTGTTCCTGATCCACCATGAATATTACCAGTCTTGGGATTATTCCAATCAGCCATTTGTATTGCTACTAGAATGACCTTAGGGTCGTCAAAACACTTATTTCTCTGACAACACAAATAATCTTCAGGACTAAGAGTACAATAGATTTGGCAAGGGACGTTTCCCGCAGCAGTGCCTGTTTGTTTAAAAAACACTAGACGGCAATGCAAATCTGGCAAAACAGGACTTCCACTAGGGGTAACTCTATGATGATAAACTATATGATTCAACTTTGCATCTGATCCAATTACTTCCTTCCTGATCCCCTATTAGATTATTTGAAAATCTACTTGCGCTATCCTCAAGATATCCACATTGAGATATAGAATATTCCAAGGATTCTTGGCCCTGTAAGGCTTCTG
This sequence comes from Crocodylus siamensis, assembly GCF_052110815.1. Classification (NCBI taxonomy): domain Eukaryota; kingdom Metazoa; phylum Chordata; order Crocodylia; family Crocodylidae; genus Crocodylus; species Crocodylus siamensis. The sequence continues at coordinate 185,416,436 of NC_143398.1, read as the reverse complement.
TTAGGTCTACAAAAGGGGTTCTACCGTGAGATCCTGGATAATTTGAACGGGCCATAGTCTACCCTTTGTCTTAATTTAGCACAGTCTAATCCACAAGTTAACTGATCTAATTTTGCCAAATCTAATCAATTCTATCGCTGCAACAGAATCAATTTGCACAAATTTTTCCAAGGATGGTAACTCCCTGGTATGTAATATTCTTATTTTTCCCCAATCAGTGTTGTGATGTCCTAGTAGCTGACAATTACTACTCACAGTACTTATTTCATATTTATAATAACTTTGGGGAATAAATTTCAAAGGAAGCAAAGCCTTCCATATATAATTGGGATAATTATTTTTGTTCAAAACCTCCTGGCAGACCCTACAAGAATTAAAATACCAGAAGCTACCGGTTAAATTGCTTTAATAGCTCCGCCAACTTTTCTCAAAATTGTATCTAAAGTATACAATTCCTTGTGGTGACAAAACCACAAAGATCCTCTGACAAACTCACAAATTCTAATATCTCGTATTATACAATATACCTCATACTGTTGTGGATAACGGGAGAAGAGGGAAAATACACTGGTGAAAAACCTGGATCAAGTGAGGCCACGGATCTAATTCCGATAATTCAAATTTGAGAGGATCCAGAATGCAATAGATTACAGGTGGATATGGCCTCTGCAAAACACAGGGTCACCAATGATTTTACCGTGTCTTTCTGGGGTCCCTTGAACATAATAGACTACCTGTTTTTTTCTCCGACCACCATCTCCTGAATCTTACTACCTTATTGTTATTTGCTAACCATAAGGCTACACAACATACATCATCTGAACTAATAACTTCATCAAAAGAAACAGTTATATTATGATTTAACATGTCACAGCGCTAAGTTACATCTCAATTTAAGTTGCCAATCCTTTTTCCATTTATTTTTCAGAATATAGGAACAATCCTGACTATTCTCTGCTAATTCTGTATCTAAGGATTCTCCTTGTTTTTGACTTATAATTTGAAAATTTGTATTATCTGTCAAATAATGAACGTTAATTACCTGCCCCGTATAACTGGGAATTTTTAAAGGCTCTAATAAAAGAAAAGGTAACACGGGATAAGGTAAGAACATGTTTTTTTATTTTTAACTCAGGGGAATTCATTACGGGAAGTATGGGAAAATTAGGTCCCCAATTAATTACCCATGCCATCAGAAAGATATGGGATAGTGTAAGCCTGTATTACTGGGTCAAGGTAAATGGCACAAGCTGCCCTTCTTTCCTAAGCTAAATCATCCAAGTGGCTATACAATATTCCGGATGGGAGAGATGAAATGAGATAAACCATAAAGTTACAAGGATGTTGATGTGGCCTGAATTCCTGTGCATCATATATCCTACCTTCTGAGTCCCAGGGAAAATTATCTAGATCTTCCTGCATATTATGGGCAATGTCACAGAGTGGGGCCTAGGATTGGCCGTGATCCCTCTAGCGCCCCCTACCCTGTCAAGTAGGCGATCCAGCACCCTCTTTTCTCGCCCGCCACGTCTTGTTGGTATATATAAGTTTCTATGGGAGGCTGCCTTTGATCCCCTTGTACACGGTGTTATGCTGAAACTATCCCCCGTTCTGTATGGGGTGACTCGGTGCACTCCAGCCTTATGGGCTATGCATGCCTCCTACCTCCCCTTTAGCATGCCCCAAGCCTTGCAGCTCTTCCAGACGTTATCTGGTCCAATTCCTTTCTGCGCCTTGCCTGGCACCCCTGGGCTTGTCACGCAACCGGCGCCACTTCTCTGACGCCCCTGAGCCTGGTACACAACCGGCACCCCTTCTCAGGCACCCCTGGGCTTGGCACACAACCGGCGCCCCTGTTCTAGCGCCCCTGAGCTTGTCACACAACCGGTGCCCCTCTATTCGTTAGCCCTCTCGGGCTTACTGATAGTACTCTTCGCAATTGGGCTCAGGCGACCTGAGCCTTACTTGGCCCCTTTGACCCTTCGGGGTCCCCACCACCGTGGAGCCCCTCTGAGACTCTTCCCGATTGGACTTAGGCAGCCCAAGCCTTACCTGGCCCCTTTGACCCTTCGGGGTCCCCACCACTGGGAGCCCCTCTGGGATCCTTCTCAGTCTGCACCCCTCCTGGTGTTTCTATCAATAGTATACGCCCACTCCTGGGGCTTCGCTCAATACTTGCCCTCACCGGGGTTTCTCTCTGTACATGCCCTCTCGTGGGCCTTCCCTCAAGTACGCGCCTGCTCCTGGGGCTTCTCTCTGCCCTCTCCGGGCTCTCTGTAATCACGGACTCACCCTCTCTCGGCTTGTCTCTCTAGTAGCACCCACCCTGGGCTTCTCTTCGTGTGGCTCTCCCCTGCAGGCTTCTCACTGGTGCTGCTTACCAGTGGGGCTCAGGTAGCCTCAGCTGTGCCTGGCCCCAAAATCCTCTTTGCCCTTCTCAGGGCTGGGGTCTTGCACCCCAACTACAGTGCCCTTACCGGCACTGTGCCCCTCCCCAGGGCTGGGGTAGTACACTCCACAATGTAGCACCACACTCTGGTGCTGGGAGCACCCCCACTCTACTGGGGTGCTCCTAAAATGAGGCCTCCTCCGTCCCCTTATAGCCTCACCCGGTCCTCCGGTGTAACAGTAACGAAACAGAACCATAAGCCAAACGGCTGTAACACAACAACAAGCCTCCTGGCTATAACATGGGATTTAAGCTCACTTGGCTCTCTTGCAATGACCTCCCCGTCAGGGTTCTTTCCACCCTTACTATGCCGTAGCTGCTTGGGTGGTCAGGCTGCAACAATCGGCTCTGCTCTGCTTGGCTGTACTGCAGAGCTCCCACACCTCAGGCTGCCAGAAAAGAAATGCTAACTAGGCTCTAGCCTGGGCTGTTTATAAAGGCCAGGCCCGGCCCCTTTCTGCTCACGTGACCAGCCTAGTTGCCCTGGCAACTAACACCTGTGCTGTCTTCAGGAGTTTCAGCTACCCTCATTCCTTCATAGGAACAGGGCACCTGCGTGACCCTGTGACAGGCAAGTACAGGCCGTTTTAACAAATTCATAAATAAAAATTGCACAGACTATTGTCAAACCTACAGCAACCAAAATCCCTAATCCACACCAATATTTCCGTTGATATTCCTTTTGTCTTTTTTCCCAATCTTCGTTGCTTAGCTGGCAATACTGGCATCCATCAGTCTTGTCTATTCAACTAATACCCTTACCTACTAAACCCATTCAATTGTTCAGCCAAACTTCTCTCAAACTATATTCACAAGCAATTCTTAATCCTGTACTCCTATTACCTGTTTCTTAACAAAATCTACATCCGAGGGCAAATGTGGAACAGGGGTGATATTCCGTTAACAACCACTGCTTCCACAAGTAAATATTATATTCCACAAATTACGGCTACAATCAGCCAAAGCAAAGTCAAAACTGATGGTACTTGGTCAAATCCTTAATCAAATTCTCTGCTTCGTTATTGTTCCCCTTTTCTCCGTAAGGCTTTCCGATTTCCCCTTTTCAGGATTCAAGAATGGCCAATCACTTTGTCATCTAGGCCTTTTTCTCCCACAACTGATATACTCCCTTCCCTGAGGGGATAACTATATCCTATCACAACTTCTCTTTCATGTAGATACTTATTTATAAGCACTTGGTTATTATCCTGTAACCAAACTATTCGACAGCTTTCAAATCCTGCTAATTGACAAGCTTCTCCTGTCAACTCCCAGGTTTCATAAATCCTGACTATCTCGGTCCTTTATAGAATTCTTATTCCCTGTAATTACTCTATTGTGGTCTCTACAATAGGTAACCCTATACACATCCGTGAATAGGCAAAAGATTCTCACCCGGTCAAATCTGAAGTCCGAAAATTCCTCGCTGGTCTCTAGCAGGAATCGGGATGCTCCTTCTTCTTTCTTCGCTTTGTGAAACAGATTCTTTAGATACCGCTACAACCTCTTTGGGGTTGGGGGTCTCCTGCCGACTACGCCAAATTTGTGTGAGTTCGTGCTGAATTATATAAGGACTGAATTAAGCACAGATTCAATTTAAAACTTTTATTGTTTCACGAAGTCATAAACTAAGGGGGTCTGTTGTTTCACAAGGTTCCCAAGTCAGGCCCTTGCTTTCTAACCTGAAGGCTAGGTGCAGCTGCCCAATTTAGTAGTCTTAGAACTGGTCAACAGCTCATTTAAAAAGGAGTCCCTTATCTTTTTTTTAGGCAAAGATACAAAACTGTCCACACTCTGTCTCTGAGTGAGGCATCTAACATAACTTTACTATCACTTATATATGATAACAAATATACATAAGTATTTCTAATTCCTACTGCTATTGGTTACTACTTAACTCATCTACATCATAACATCAGGTGATATGCTCTTTATTATAAATTTTACACTTACGTTAATTCTTAGTGACCTAAATACATTATTCATCTATATATTTTGCTGTCCTTGGCGGGTTGAAAGGTCAAGGCTCGCAGGTTGCTACATGCAATTTTTATCATTGCAGTTAACAAGTTGTCATAGTAGCATTTTCATCTCAGGGTCAGATAGCGGTCACCAGAATGTCAATCGCTGACTTCTTAACCTCCTTGAAGCATTCTGGGAGTTTTAGTGCGTTGTTCATTATGCTAGGCCTTGCTTAGCATAAGCACTATCTCACATTCACTACTGCAAGTAAGGAGGAGAGGAGTGGAATTGCAGAAAAATAAGAGGAGCTCTCCAAATATTTAGGTAAAGAGACTAAGTAAGCTTCACACATTAAACCAGCTTTAGGTAGTTGTAAATTTAACTTTTTACTTTGGATCCGACTTTTAGGGACTATCTCTGCCTGAAATTTTCTACTTTTACTGACTTTGATATAAAACCAGTGGTAGCCACAATTGTCATAGGCTACTAACATTTTACCATGAGGTTGTTGAACTCTGATCCAAGAGCCTCTTGATGACTCAGTGGTAAAAAATATTGACAGCTTGTCTTGAGTAGCACTCTGACCAGTGGAACTAGCTCATTACTGGAAATTTGGAGAAACATAAGTTTAGTATAGACAATATTAATTTTTCCTTCTGCTGTTCAAATTACTTCCTCCCTTGGCATTAATGCAACTAAAGGTTTTAAATAAGATATCAAACTTACTTCATCCACACTGAAATTATTTAAAATCTTTTTATAATCCTGTTATAATGAAGTCCAACAGAAGTAAATTGTTTTGGGGGTTATATGACCTGATCACAATTATATGATATATGTTTTTTAATGTTTTTTCTCCAGGACGCTTTTCTTTAATGGATTAAAGGAGATGGGATAAATGTACCTGTATGAAAACCAATTACGCACAAAGATTGTTTTTAGTCTCATACCTGGCATTGGTACCAAAGACTGGGCCAACACAGAATCTCAGAATCATAAAAAATTAGGGTTGGAATAGACCTCAGGAGGTCACTGAGTCTACCCCACTGCTTGAAGCAGAACCATCCCCAACTATATCATCTCAGCCAAGGCTTTGTCTACCCAAGTCTTAAAAACCTCCAAAGATGGAGATTCCACAACCTCTCTGTGTAACCTGTTCCTGTGCTTTACTACCCTCCTTGTGAGAGTTTTTCCTAATGTCTAACCTAAACATCCCGTGTTGCAACTCATGACCACTGTTCCTTGTTCTGTCATCTACCACCACTGAGAACAGTTTAGCTCTATCCTCTTTGGAACCACCCTTCAGGTAGTTGAAGGCTGCTATTAAATCCCCCCTCAGTCTTCTCTTTTTCAGACTAAATAATCCCAGTTCCCTCAGCCTCTCCTCAGAAGTCATGTTTCCCAGTCCGCTAACCATTTTCATTGCCCTCCACTGGATGTGGCTTCACCAGTGCTGAATAGAGGGGAAGAATCAATTCCCATGGTCTGCTGGCAATAGTCCTACTAATACAGCCCAGTATGCCATTAGCCTTCTTGGCAACAAGGGCACACTGTCAGTTCATATTCAGCTTATTGTTCACTGTAACCCCCAGGTCCTTTTCTGCAGAGCTGCTGCTAAGCCGGTCAGTCCCCAGCCTGTACAGGTTCATGAGACTGTTCTGTCCTAAGTGCAGGACTTTGCACTTGTCCTTATTAAACTTCCTCAGATTTAGTCAGCCTCAGCAGTGTTGCACAAGGGGAAGATTGAAAGGAGTTTCCTCCTCTCCTTATATGCCGCTACAGAAGCTGTCTAGAATCCTGATAGAAAAGACAATCCTGATTCCTTCCTCTTCCATGATGGATGCTGGTTGCCTGGCAGGAAAGAAGAGGGGTATAATTCCATCCTTTTCTGATCATTCATTGGCATGCAAGGTAGGAAAGGGTGGCACTTGACAGACTAACAGGTTTAGAAGGGCATGAGTTTTTGTAGGGAACAGTCTACTTTGTTAGGTGCTAGGAATGAACACTTCTAGCATGTGATGAAGTAAGTTGTTGCCTATGAAAATTCACTTGTTTATAACTTGCCTGAAGTTCACTATAATCAATCTACCTTTTAATACAATTAAGCCACATATTCTTTAATTTCCCTTTATATTCAATACTTGGATGTGCAGCTTGTAACAGACAGGAAAACTGCATACAATTCAAATATTATAAAAGCCTAAGTCTGTCTGTCTGTAATACTTTATTGGTGCTCTGATTGGCTGACAGAAACAGCCAGTTGGAGTGCTCCAAGCATGGGGGAGCGCTGCCATGATTCCGAAGCCGCCCCTAAGAACCGGAGAGGGGACCCCACCCCTCTCCCTGCAAGCAGTGCTGAGGACTGGACAGGGGCTCCCCCACCCTGTTCCCTGCAAGAGGCAGAACACTGGCAGCATGGGACGTTAGGTGTTTCACCCTCCCCACCCCCACCGTCATTCTTGACAGGCAATTGGCTAGTAAAAAGTAATGCAGTACCATAAGAATTACACAAATAGGGACCTTTACTATAAGCATTTTTCTATAACTCTTGTTAACGGTAATGTGAGTTTTTCACACTGATAGCAAATTAGTATTTGAAGAATATACAGCTTGATTTTTTTCCCTCTGTAGCAAAATAGATGTTCCTGCCACCAGCAGTGCCACAAGAAAAGAAGGCTCTTGTCAGTCTTCATCGATCTCCATCAGCACAGGGGCACTGCTTTGACAGTAACAGCAGACACTTCACTATGGGGTTTTCCTGTAGAAAATAATTTTCAAATAAATATTTAGATATGGAAATCTACTGAATTTCAGAGGAACTCCATGCTTGTGACATCTGTGGGGCTAGTATACATCAGTTAACTTATAAGGAAGAAGTGTGTCAAGAGTCTAATAAGCAGAGGAGAATGCAATGAAAAAGAAAAAGGAGGAAGAAAAAACACAGGTTATGTACATGCTGACTCACTTTTTATTCATATGTTACATGAAGTTCAAAACACAAATTTATTTTTGATTTCTGTAGCTTAGAAAATCCCTCAAGTTTTAAATAAAGTTTGGTTCTTTTATGTAATGGTCCAATATAGAGAAAATTTATCAAATCAAGATGGAATTTGTAAGGTGAGAGAGGTAGTTAGCTGTGTTAATCTGAATTTGGTCAGAAAGCAGGGTACATATGCATCATTATAGACTAATTAAATGAGTTGTATATAGAAAGCACGAGCTCACTTCATCACATTCATCGTTGAATATAGCACCTGATTAAGTGAATTTGGGCTCACAAAAGCTTGTGGTCCATGTATATCTATTAAGTTAGTCTATGCATTTGTAAGCTGTGCATGGAACAGTTCCTCAGACAGGTGTACCATATATGGGTAAGACTTTTAAATTATGTTGGCGCACATGGAAGATCCTATCAAAAGCAATGCTGGCCATGGAATCCTTAAAAAAATTACCCTTGTATTAAACTTTTCTCTCCATCTCAGGATATGTCTAGTTTGTAAACTGCAGCATATTGTAGAGTGGAGCTAGTTTAAAATGAGCTAGCTTGAATTCTGGAAGTACTTTTAGCTGTGGCACCATGTCTATGTGGACTAATTTACTCTGCTTCTCATCAGGGTAGAAGGGGAGCAAAATAACCCATGGTGAGTTTTGTGCTGCTAGGGCTAGATTGCTTCCAGTACTTAGCTTGTGTACAGCTAGTTCTGTACAGTTAACATACCTGTAGGATTTTCTGTAGTGCTAATCACTATAGTATCTAAACGCTTTCTAGGCAAATTGTTTTCTAGATAGGCCTTGTCCTCTTCATACAGATAATAGAGTTTTAATTAGCATAGGCATTCTCCCTCTTAACAGCCTCTTTTTATATAAATACAAATAGAAGCAGAAACAAGATCAACTTCCATTCCAAACAAAATAGAAGGAGAAGCATTATGATTTCAGTTCTCCACTTGAGGTTTTGTAGTCTTCTATAGGTAACCAAAAGATTTTTAAGGTAACAATACATTTACAAGGAGTACAAATCCAAAGTACAAGTGCATTATGAGGGAAAAGTGCCTTTAAAGAACAAGCTGGTTTTATGTTTGCATGCTGCGTGTTGCGCCTTAATATAATGGTGTTATGCCACCTTAAAGTGATGCAGGCTGAGAGATTTTGCCATCAAAACTGTGATGATCATAGAAAAATTGGGAGGAGTGATAACACTAATAGTAGCTCAGTAGATGCATCTGAATTTGCAGGTGTACATATTTTATAGTAAAGGTAGCATAATATATTATGATGAACATTCTTCTTGAAAGTTAAGTTCTTTATAAATATATGTTGTTGCCAGTTTTGGCCTAAGCCATCAGTTCATATTTTAGTTTCATATTTAATTTATCTCTTTATTTACCAGAATGCAGGATGGGTAGCATAACCATTAGCTTTAAGAAGGTCTATAGTTGTCTACAGATCAAAGACGTGTTTGATAACAGGCATTAACATCTTTCATAGAGACATCCCTTAACAGTAAAAGGGGTTTAGAATACAGGTAAAATCAGATCGTAAGGTCGGAGATCAGAGGTCCAGGACAGGTTTTAGATGGTGTAAAAGCCAGAAAGTGAGAACCATTGGCAACATGTAGGGGGTGTACGTGGGTGCATGTGCACCACCTGAGATTGGCGGTGCACCCCCTGAAAGAAGCGCCTCTGGTGGTGCCTGTGGGGGGTTGCCACTTGCCACTCCATCCCCCTTGCTACTGACATTGCCAGCGGCGTCTGCAGGCGGCTGCTGATTGCCGCTGGCTGCTGCCGATGCTGCTGATGGTCACTGACTGCTGGTCAGTGCTTGCCATCCCCCTTCACCCCCACTGCCACAGCTGCCTGTGGGAGCACTCTGCTCAGCCTGCCACTGACACCACTGTGGCTGCCTGCAGGAGCTCCCCACTCGTTGCTGCCTGTGGGCAGTCACCATGCCTCCCCAGCCTCTGGGGGCATGCGTCGTTCATGGTGAGAGCTGACTGCTTTTTTATGTTTCAACATGGCTTACTACAAATGTTGGAGAGAATGAACTGGTACAATTCTAAACAAACATCCTTGCAGTAAAGGAACACATTCCCAAATGGGAACTGTGAGTTCTTGTTAATTTAATTTCACTTTGCAGTATGGATACATAAAATAAAAATAAAGAATTGTGATAATTAGCCAGTACACAGCTGTCACATGACATTCAGATGGCATTTGTGACAGAGACTTCCTGAAGTCTAGACTTCTAAAGTTACAGCCAGAGGGCCTTGTTACACCTTATGCTGAACAAATATTAATCATCTTAGTGTTGTTTGGCTTAGTAGACCAGACACACCTTTAGGGAAAAAGCATCACGGACTGTCCATCAAGTGCACAGCTGTGGTTTGCCGCTAGATACAGTGAGCAGGATGGAGTTAGGGGTAGGCTTGGCAAACTGTTCCCCCCAGCCAGAGCGAGTGCTGCAGCCCTGAAGCGCCTGGCAGCCGTGGTACCTCCCACCACCACCTGAACAAGCTCACTGCTAGAACTCCAAGGGGCCCAATCCTTTCCCCCCGCCAGATCTTGCCCGCCCACACTGACCCTACCTGCACTGCCATCCAGCTGGGCACACTACCTGCGATCTGAAAAGGATCAGGCCCCTTGGAGCTCAGACGATGCCCAGCTGGCTGGTAGCCTGGCAGGCAGTGGTGCAGAGGGAGCGAGCTCTGGAGAAAAAAAAGATTGGGTCCCCAGGACCCAGACATGCCCTGGTGGGACCAGCATGGCAGCCTGAGACAAGTTTCCATTGACCCTATGCTCTGCTGGTCTGTGCAGGGTCCAGCTGCTGGCTCCCCTACCTGGCTTGCCTGGCAATGGCCGTGGTTGGCATTTGTCTAAAGCCCCTAAAGCCCCCATAGCAGCCAGAGTGAAGAGATTTCACTAGTTCTGGGATGCTGTAAAGAACTTAAACTAAATGGAGTTATTACTGGAGAATCTAGTTAGTGCAGAAGGCTGCTCCATCCCTTTTATCACTCAATTTTTTTTGTCTCCAAAGTGGGTTATGAAAATCCAGCCAAGGAGCTCATAGTTCTGTCACCTACTCAAATGATTTAGCTGCACCCTGCAATCCTTTACTGACTGCAAGACTGAAATTATGTTTTGTTGCTTGCACAAGCAGGATCAAAGAGGCATATTGTACTCCCAGCCCATATTCACAGGCTGTTAGAATTAGCCCCAAAAGAAAAAAATATATATTTCAGCATGTCCAACACCATTACTAAGGGAAAACTTATGCTTTCTGATTTCCATTGCTTGGTAAAAGCAGTAGAATTATGAAAAGCCAGTTCAGGATTCTCCTTGGTATCATAGGCATGCATTCTGTATGTCAGAGAGACTTGTTGATACAATGGAGGTAAAATACAGCATCCCATTCTGTCTTTTCATTGTGTATGAGGTCTGCTTCTGTACCCACAGAGCAGATGTCAGTTGTAACACTCAGTTGTCCTCAATGCAAAGAAACACTGACAGAATCATATTGCCCCAGCCTCACTATCAGTTGGCTCCTCATATAAAGCATGGAGCAGAATTTCAACTATGACTTGTGGTCTGTAGGGTCTGCACTGGTGACAGGAATCAGGCAAAGTGTCAGGACACCTCTGTTATGTGGATGGTATTATAGTTAGCACAAGCAGCCCCAACTGAAGCTAAATGTAGCAAGGGAAATCATTTGCTATTAGAACAAAAAAAAATTGTGTACACTGCCACCAAATTAGCACTTGTTTCAGATTCTATAATTCGCTTAGAATTAAGGCTTGTCTCTCTGACTCCTTGAATGTTAATATACTGAAGGGGATCAAACAAATCCACTGTTTTATGTACTTAGAAGCAGCAAAAGGTGCAACATAAGAGAAATTAAAAACAGAATTTATTCTAAAACCTGGAGTGAAAACCACAGCCTAACATGCATAAAACCTACAAGAGATTATAAAACAGGTGTGGAACAGCATTCACATTATGCTAAAAGGAAAAAAATACTTCTATACATAAGAATATACTTTCCCAATGACTTTTATTAATTGCATTCTTATCAATATCTTTTTTCTCACAGCAGTTTTATTACCACTTTCTTTCACAGTGTGAGCAAGCACAAGGAAAATAGTCCTAGAAGGGACCTCATAAGGTCATCTAGTCTAGTCCCCTGCTCAGGGCAAGATCATCATCTCCGTGAAGCAGGGGCAGATCCTAGATTTCCCAAAGAAGGGTGCACAAGCAGCAACCCTTACTATGTCCCTATCTCCCAGCCTTCTCTGTCCTCACCAGTGATGTAAAAATCACGGTTCGTTTCTTTGGAGGCTCAATGAATATTAATGATCCTTTAGGCACACATTGTTGGTGATACAAAAGGTATATATTTGCAAATAGGGTCAGAGAGAGAAGACAAAAGATCAAAACCCTCTGCCCGCGGGGAACACTTCTCAGCAGGCTTTTATCCCCTCTCTCCTGAGCACGTGTACAGAAGCAGGAACTCTTACAACTCATTTCCGGTTCATACAAACATGTATGTGAATACGTCACATCATACATCGCATGTGTATTATAATTAACTACTTAAGTATGCGGGGCGGATAGGCTTATATGCATTAGCTTATTACGCGTGCTTAGAAAGAACTTCAGGTTACACAAGGTTCAAGCTCAAGGCTAAGATGGCAATTACTCTTATCTAGCCTAAGAAATGTGGGAGCCATGAAAGAAAGTGTGATTTAGTGTAACAAAGAGATAGTAAATTTGCAGAACAAAGAGAGAGTGATACCTTAGTACAAAGAGCCCTTAGTAGTTTTTTTTTTTTTTCCTTCAATCTCCAACCCGCCCCCCTCTCCCACCAAGGAGACAAGGAGGGCTAGCAGCTGTGCTTTTCTAACAACACTATTGATAATGCATTTTTAATAATATTTCTAACACCAGTGCGGGCAGACTTTTTTAAGTCCCTAAAGCAGGTGAAAGTATCTTTCCTCTCTTCTCCTTTCTGCTCTTCCCCTACAATGCCCCTGCCTGCCTCTGCTTCTTTCCCCGCTGCTGGGAAGAAGAAGCTCCAGAACCAGAGGGGCTGACCTGGGGCTATGCTCATTTGGGGAGGGAACAGCAGTAACAGTATGGCAGGAGGTTAGTTTCTGCCACTGGTGGGGTGCAGGTATGGCCCTTTCCAGACCTGCTGCTCTTCTCCCTATCCACAGCTAAACCCAGCCCCAAAGCCCAGACCCTGCACAGCAGGCACAAAGGGCTCTGGTACTTCCTTGCCCCACCCACAGTGGGGAAATGCAGGGGGGGAAGAGGCAGAGTTGTGGCCTGCCTTTAAACAGGAAGAGGAAGGACTTAAAGAAGTCCCTAAACCATATGAAAACCGCCTCCCTAGAGGTGTCCATGGTGTGGCTCAATCCAAAAGGGGGATGTAGCTATACCCCTGCACCCTCTCTGAATCTGCCCCCACTGTCAAGTATCTGTCTAACTTGCTCTTGTAAATTTTCAGGGATGGAGATTCCATATTTCTAGCTAACTTGTTCCAATGCTTAACCACTCGCATCGTGTAAATGTTCTTTGTAATTTCCAACCTAAATTTCCCTTGTTGCGGTTTGAGGCCATTGCTCCTAGGCCTGTCCCCTATAGTCACAAAGAATAATTTATCTCCCTCATCCTTATAACTGCTCTTCAGGTATTTGAACATAAAAATTTCCTCTCAGTCATCTCTTTTCCAGAATAAATAATCCTATTTTTTTCCAGCTTTTCCTCAGAACTCATGTTTCCCAGGCCTCTAATAGTTTTTGTCACTCACTGCTGGGCTCTTCCTAATCTATCTACAACTTTCTTGAAGTGCGAGGTCCAAAACTGGACATAATACTGCAGGTGAATAGAATGGACGAATCCCTTCCCTTGATTTGTAAGACTCTCCTGTTGATACAGGGGTGGACAAAATGGAGGATCCAGCTGGTAGTGGCTGGGGCTGGTCTCCACGGAGACCCCAGCTGCACTGTGATAGGGCAAGTTTGGGGTTGCCATGGAGACCGGCCCCTGCCACCACACTTGGCAGGGTGGGTGGCAGGACAGGGCAGGGAGTTGCTTTACAGCTGTTGGGATCGTGCAGTGAGGCAGCTTGGTCTGGGGCCAGGGCAGAGCTGAGATCTGCTGCCTGCATGCTCCTGCCTGTAGCATGCAGGCTGCAGATCTCAGCTCTGCCCTGGCTCTATAATGAGCTGCCCCTGCCACAAGATCCCAGTGGCTCTGGAGTAGCCCCCTGCCCTGCCCTCCTGCGTGCCCTGCCAGCGCAGGGACTAGTCTCCATGGCAACCCCAGCCTTGGTCTATCACAGTGCAGCTGCAGCTGGAGTCTCACTGGGAAATGGAGTGCACTGCTAGCTGGATCCGGTCCACAGGCCAGACTTTGCCCACCCCTGTGTTAATACAACCCAGTATGCTGTTGGGGTTTTTTTTTTGTTACAAGAGTGCACTGTTGGCTCACATTCAGTTTCTGGTACACTGTAAACCCCAGTACTGCAGTCAAATTAGTTGTTTCCGAGTTTGTATTTGTGCATGTTATTATTTCATTCTAAGTGCAGAACTTTATCTTTGTCCCTGCTGAATTTCAGGTGATTGATTTTGGTTCATTTCTCTACTCCATTTTGTCCAGGTCATTCTGGTTTCTAGCCTACTCTCTGAGTTTCCTAACTTGTTGTCATTCACTCATTTGCTAAGCATGTAATCCCATCCTCCAAATTATTAATGAAGATGTTAAAAGATATTGGACCAGGGCAGGGCCCAGGAGAACCCAGTTTGACACTGAACCATTGATGACTATTCATTGAGCAGCTGGTTATATACTCACCTTACAGCAGTTTTATCTAGTCTGTATTTACTTAGCTCGTTAATGAGCATGTCATGGGAGACAGTGTCAAAAGCCTTGCTAAAGTCAAGGTATATCACACCCATTGGTCTTCTGCCATCCACAGAGCCCATCATTTTATTGTAAGACATAAGGCTGGTCAGGCATGACTTTTGATTAATCCAGGCTGGCTATTTCTGATCACTGTGTTCTCCTCCTGGTGCTTAGAAATAGATTTCTTGATGACCTGTTCCATCTTTTTGGGTTTTGAGGTCAGATAGCCTAGTCTATAATTTCCCCAGTTCTCTTTTTTCCCTTTATTAAAGATGTTCCTTGGGTGCCTAATCATGCACTTTAAGAAATGTCAAATGCTGTACTCCTTATTCACAAGGGAGTTTGTGGGTAAGGTAACATGATGGAATATTAGAATTAAAATGAAAAAAAAATATACTCTAGATATGCAGTGTCCTTGTAGCAGGAAGCTTGGTGCTTCTATTACTGTAAGAGTAGACATGTTGCCTGAGAAGCAGCTTGGGGAGGTGGGGGATGACAATTAGCAGTCACATAGCCTACAGGGGCTGGACTGTCAAAATACAAGCCCAGAGCTGAAGCTGGACAGGTAGAGGTTATCTCTGAGGGTCATGTAGAGAGGAGTTCCTGGTTAACGTTTGAGCTGGGGTAAGAAACTGGTGGTTTGTGGAAGGGACCAAGGGGAGGTAAGGAGATTCCCAGCTGGCCTAGAGAAAGAATAGGGGCTAGAGAGCTTGGAAGGAGAGTAGAAGGCTGTGGGAGCAGATAGGTCCAGTGTGCCTGTAGGTCTCACTGGCCTAGGAGTGGGGCCAGGGTTCAGGAAGGACCAAAGGCCAAGAGGCTCCACAGCTGAAGACTGGTGGGCCTGGAGAGCCCATGGGTCTCAACCATGAACACCGCGTGCCCCTGGAGGCTGGGGGGGATGGTGATCGCCCGCAGGTGGCAGCAGCAGCCGTGTCAGCAGCAGGGCATGGCAGTGGTGAGCAGGTAGCTCCCTTAGGCAGCTGTGGCGGTGTCGGTGGTGGGGTGGGGAGGGTGGTGAATGTCAATCAGAGGTTGGCAACCACCTGCAGACATGGCCGGCAGCATCAGTAGTGGCCAGCGGTGATTGGAGACTGCCCACAGATGCTGCTGGTGGTGTTGGCAGTGGGGGACGGGTGGTGAGTGGTGACCGCCCACAGGTGCCACCAGCAGTGTTGGTGGTGCTTTTTGCACTACCGAGCTCAGGGGGGGCACATACACCTGCTTGCACCCCCTACACGTTGCCAATGGTCTCAACTGGCCTAGGAGTGGGGCCAGATTCTAAGGAGAAGGACTGAAGACCAGGAGGGCCATACCTGGAGACTGAAGGCATTTATACACATACCTAATTGAGTCTGTTCCACACGTGAGCTGATGTGCACTGTGCTGCATTGCATACAGTTGTATAAGCAGTGAAATGTGCATCTGTGTGCAGAAAATAGCAGCAGTTTGCTTTTGAACTAAAACATGTTTTAGTTCAAAAGCACATCACTGCCATTTTCTGTGCACTGATGTGCATTTTGCTTATACAACTGCCTGAGCTGCAGCACCAAGTGCTTTTAAAAGTACCTGGTGCTGTGGCACAAACATATGTACAAATGCCCTGATGGGACCAGAGTGCCCATAGCCCAGAGGGCTGATGTAAGAATGAATAGAGCCTGCAGGGGTGGTTATGACTTGATCAGGATGTGTGACATCTGAGAGGCATGAGTATTACTGGAGAGGATGGAGTCCATGTAATAGCTCTTTAGGTGATGAATGGTGACACCTGTGGCAGAGTGAGATCTCATAGGAAGCCCTGGGGCAGTTTCCCATTTTCTAAAATCATAACATCCAGGTATGGCAAGGAGGAGAACGGGAGATTGCCCAGAGACAGCAAAAGAGAGCAAAGTTGACAAGGGCTGAGGGGTCTTCAAGGGCATCATGGCCACCCCTGGAGTAGGACCCTGTTACAGCCCTATACAATTCTGAAGACACCTTCTAGGATATCTATATCCTATTGACCTCATATACTTTTTGTACTCATGTAGACTTGACATTCCTTATAGCAGAGGTTCCTAACCACTGGGCCATGGCCTGGTATCAGGCCGTAGCAGGTTGGGTGCAGGGTCATTGCACAACCCCCTGCTCGGAGACCCATCTGTCTGCCTCGGCAAGTGGCTTCTGGGGTCACAGCTGAGCTTCTGGGGCTAAAGCTGGGTGGCGGGGGAGGCCCAGGAGGGTGGCAGCTGGATCCATGTGCTGCGTTCCGCTCCAGAAAAAGGTTGGGAACCACTACCTTACAGAGTATATACACTGTGTAATTCTTTGGTGCATTATAAGCCATCTATCATCTGCAGAGTTAGAAGTTAGACATTTTGTAATCTAAAATTTAATCAATTTTGATGACAAGCTATAAACTTTTGCTCTTTAATACTGCAAAGACCAAATGAATTAGACGTCAATATTTTTCTTTTATGGAATTCATAGAGAATGTCTTGGAAGTGTAAAGTTCACTAGTAAATGCTAAATGCATGAATGCATTTTAGTATACAACCTGATTAAATAGGTAGATGCTATAAATAATTTTAGGTATGGTGTAAATTCCACTAGAAAGAGTAATTTATTGGTCATGTTACTTCAGTGTGTAGTCTCTCTAATTATTTGGTTTTTCTTTTTTACAGAATATCTTAGTAATTTTGTAGCAGGGCACTCTGAGAGCAGAGATAAGAACCCAGGTACAGGTTGCCGGGACAACTGGTTAATGAGGGAAGTGGCTGCACCTGCACCTGGTCAGCTGACCGGAAGGGGCAGGGCCTGGTTCCTATATAAATCCCAGGCCTGAGGGCAGGAGGGCAGTTCCCTGCCAGCAGTTATGGGGTAAGAAGCTCCTCCAGAACAAGCAGAGGGGAGAGGCTAGACTGCAGGTACAGCTCTGAGACTTTGGAAAGGACGGAGCACCCCTTGTGTGGCTGGAATAAGGTTATAGCCGGGTGGCTAGGATTTATGTTATAACCCAGGGGCTTGTGTTTTGTTTGCTGTTTTCACTGGAGGTTTGGGTGAGGCTATTAGGGGGTGAAGGAGGCCTCATAGGGGACCCACGGCAGTGTGGGAACCCCAGTCCCAGAGAGGGGGCAGTGTGAAGCCACAGACCAAAGAATGTCTATTCCATCTGTGAAGCTTGGGGTGTGGTAAGGGGGTGGTTGGAGCCATGCATAGCCTATAAGGCTGGGGTGTACAGAAACACCCACTGCAGAACGAGCCAGTGTACAGCAGGAAACCATGTCCAAGAAGGCAGAAAGGCAGCCTCCCTATTGTACATTAACATCAAAGATGTGGTGGGTGAGACTTCAGGGTGCTTTTAGGCTAACTTTGTATAAATTATAAACTAATAATAAACTAATGTAAGGGTGCAACTCACTTCTAGTCAGAGATAATTCACTTTGGTACTATATCATTAGTTATAATTTTGCTTGTTTTAATTCCTTTATATAAATCTGGCAAATCCTAACTACCACTTCTAAGCATTTATTCTGTTCTTTCTCCTTGTTTTGGTGACCTGACTTCTCCCTGTCTTCCTCTTCTATTTAAATAATTCCTGCTATGTGTATTAAGACCTCAGATGTACTGACATAGGGGTACTTTCTGGGTGAATGCTTAATCTAATTCTTACCAAAAAACCCTTCAGTGGCAATAGAACATGGCCCCAAATTAGTACCTTTTGACTGTCAGAAGGCAGAACTGTACAGTAAAAGGTCCTGTCTTTAAAATCTTTATTGTTATATTTTTCTATTAATTTCACACATTTTAATGCCAATTGTGTCTTGTAGCTCGGTATTTATTGGCAATTAATGACTAGCTGGGCCAAAGATGCTCACCCCAACCTCTTTCCTACTTAGTCATTAACTGCCATGAAATTCCTGATGCAGCAATCTGAATGCTTAATTATTACTTTAGGACATTAGAGAGAGAATGGATCTTTCTATTTAAGTTCTCAGTGGCTAAAATGCTTCTGTCTTTGGATCTGGCTCTAGATATTCTCCTTCATGTGCTGGTTCTCTGTTTGGACCAATCACTTTCCACCCCTTCCCTCTTAATCACTTAACCTGAGCCTCCCTCCATCTACCTTACAAAACTTCCTCTTCCTTTCATTCACGGTTCTACCATATTGCCTCTTGCTCCTTACTTTCTATATGTTTCCATTTAGCTGTTCCCATTATAACTACATCCCACCCCAAGATTATTAAAGACAGCAATATCTTGGAACTAACATGATGTCTGCTTACCATCATACTCTTCTCAGTGTTACACCCCCTTCCTTATTCTTTGTGTTGTAAGCAGTTTTGTGGCAGGTGCTATATACTACTGTATGCCTTTATACTACTTCATAATGATGAAGATAATGCAGCCCCCCTCTCTGACCCATAAGTGCATCTTAATAAATTATAACAATGCAATAATAATTATTTTTTGTACAAATCCATTTTAAGGACTTATTTGCTATGATTTTTATAACGGGATATTATGCTCTTCATATTGTGTTTCTTGAAGGATTGAGAATCTCCCTCCTAAATAGCTTTATTATAGTATAGAAATGAACCTCTGTTGGTTGGATCGTACTGATTACTTATTATAACACAATTAAAATGACAGTTTATTATACCTTAATATATGCATGATACATGAATATTAATGAACAATTTAAATAATATAATACATGACTAGTACAATTCAACAAAAAGGCTTGGCTCCTGTCTGGGGCAACTCTCATGACTATTTTTAATGGCATTAGAGCCTGCCATCTTAAGCGCCAGCCTTTTCAGGAACTTCAATCCCTTCTTGGGCATACTATCTGTCTTCCCCTGCAGTTGGCTGCCTGACCACACTTGTCCACTATTTGGGAAAGGGCAAATGATCAGGGCTGTTGCTGGAAATGGGCAGGGTGCCTCCCAACACATAGGAAGCAGAAGGCCAGGAGGCTTTAGTCCCTCCTCAACAGGATGAATAGAATAGAAGAGGCTGGGGAAGTAGAACTTGTGCAAGGAGCAGGGGTACGCAATAGATTTAGAAGTGGGGGAGCGCCTACAAAGGAGTGTGAGTGTGTGTGTGTGTGTGTGTGTGTGTGTGTGTGTGTGTGTGTATATATATATGTGTATATGTATATATATGTATATGTATATGTATATGTATATGTATATGTATATGTATATGTATATGTATATGTATATGTATATGTATATATGTATATATATGTGTATATATATGCAAAATCCTCTTTTATGTTACCCACTCTCCTGATGGTTTAAATAAAGGCCCTAAAGTTAGGCTGATCATATGGACATCCTGGAAATCTGGGACATTTCCCCCCCACCCCACACTCGCATAAGTTGGGGTGGAGGGCAGTGTTGCATGCTAGGCAAGGAGTTGTGCCTGCCTGCCCGCTTATAGGTCTCTCCATGCCTCTCAGACTCCCAGCCAGACTGTGCCCTGTGTCCCTGCATTTCTGTGGTGCCCATTGTAATTCCTAACAGCAGGCTGGGACCAGCCTCTGAAATCCAACACTGGCCCAGCTGGGACATAGGGTTACCCTATTTAAGGCACACTCTGGGGAGAAACGGGCAGAGGGCAAAAATCCCCTGATACCTCAAAATAAAATATACATCTTAATCTCATGGTTTGGGGGCCAGTGTCATGATGTGGAAGCTGCCCTGTTATATTTAACCCTTGGGGGTTGACAATGCAGGGACAAAGAGCTGATTGCTTCTGCCACCAGCCCTTCTCCGCTTCCTGACTATTTCAAGAATCTGAGCTAGAGGGTGCTGTTGTTTCTGAAACAACCCTGTGGCTGCTGCTGCTGCTGGTTATTTCTGCTTTGTAGATGCTCTCAAGCAAGAGAAAGGGAGCTTCAGCTCCCTCCTCTCCCAAAGTTGTAAATGGCCCAGTGTTGTTCTTTCTCCTGCTTCCTTGATCTGGCGCTTACAGCCTAAAGGGTAGCACTTGCCTCTTGCTTCTTCACAGATCTCAGTAGAAGGAAAAGAGCAGGCAACATCTGTGGCTTCAAGCCTAAACCTCCTAATGAAGTGCAATGAGGTTGCATGGAGGCAGAATCTGTATGGGAACATGAAAGGTGGTCAAATCAGGCACTTGGTGGGGACTAAACTGAAGTGAGTTAGAAATGCAAAGGGGTCAGCAACTCCATCAGCATCATATACTTGTTAGAACCCAATATTACCTGTGGGTACAATCAGATCTGCAGGCACTCAACTGATACCTGATCTGTTGCATAAAACCTAAGATATAGGCAAGTGTGTTTAAAATCAGGCCAAGTACATGCATCACAAAACAGCGCTGGAAATGCCCATTCTTTGGTCTCTCGCCAAGCAAACAGAGCAGCAGCCTTCAGTGGCTTGTCCTGACAACTGAAGGATCCTGGCTCTGCCCCCTCCTTAGCTAGGGGCATGCCCGGAGCTATGGCTGCCTCCCTCTTCATACATGTATATGCGTGATCGTGCCCTGCTGAGCACTGTCCCGAGCGCCCGCTCTTCCCCTGGCTCTTCACGAGCCGCTTCTCCGATGCACACGTGCGGCTGCCCGGGACTTTAGTCTGCAGGAGCCTCTTCCCCCCGACGCAACTTGAACCGCTCGCTGGCCGATTTCAAAGCATCCCCGAAATATTTCTGTGTTTACGTGTTGAACCGAGAAGTCCTCTGGCAGAAAAACTGCAATCGCGCGGGTTGCTACTTCGCGGGACAGCGACTGTCCCCGTCGTCTGCCGTGCTCCGGCTTGAACTTGACATCAGTCGCATTTAAACCCGGCTGAATCAATCAAGCCTTGGCCGGGATGAGCTACTTGGGGCTGGTCCTGCAGGGGCTTGGACTAGATGCCCTCCCTTCCAGCCCTTGCTTTCTATGAGTCTGCGCTTCAGTCCTCCCCGCGGCACGGCTCACTCGGGCACCACACGGACGGCGCACACGGATGCTTCCCTTCGAAACAAACCATGCCGTGCTGTGCCTGGCAGGGCAAACGGACCCGCTGTCCCTCCTTTTTTAACAGGGCTTGGTCACATATAAAAGCTTCCTCCACCTGCCCGCGTGTGTGTGTTTGGGTGGGGGTGGGGAGGGGGGAGTGTAGGGGCTCTGGCGGCGGGTTCCTAGGCGCGAGCGGAGCCGGCTGCCCAGGTCCCGCATTCCAGGCTGGGGTTGTCCCGCCCCCCTGCGATCGGGATTGGGCGCCGCGGGCCGCCGCGGGGAGCAGCTCCTGCGCTGAGTGGCCGCGCTCGCTGCCCGTCAGCGGAGCCTGTCAAAACAAGCCCGGCTCTGTCACAACCTGGGGGAGCGGTCGCGCGGCTCGGCGAGGCGGCAGCACTTCCTGATCCCGCCGGCCCGGGGGCACGTTGCTGCGAGCGGCGCCCTGCTGCTGCCGCCGCTGCTGCCGCGGACGGGCGGAGCCGTGGCGCCCCGCTGAGCGCGGCATTTAGCCCCTTCCCGTGTGCCCCTGCCCGCTCCCTCGGCGCCCAGCTTCGAGCCTCCCCGCTCCGCCCGGGCGCGCCGAGCCGCTAAGGACCGGCCGGGATGGCCCGCCCTGAGGGAGCCGCCGCGGGGCAGTAAGCGCGCAGTGCGGCCCCGCGCGCCCGGAGAAGTTGCGCAGCCAGCGGAGCATGGCCGAGGGGGCGGGTGCCAAGGAACAGCCGGCGGCGGGGCGCGGCCCGGCCGAGGAGGACGCGGAGCCGTGGCCGGAGCTGGCCTGCCCGGACACCCCCGCGGCCGCGGCGGGCCGGCGGCGGGAGCGCCGGAGCGGGGTGTCGGCTCTGGGCGTCACCGAGCGCTTGCCCAGCAGCCTGGGGCCGGCCGCCGCGGAGCCCGAGGCCAGTCTGCTGGAGGCTGCCAGAGCCACCCCGCGCCGGAGCAGCATCATTAAGGTGAGGCGCCGCTGGGCCGGGAGGGCGCGCACCTGCCTGCAGCCCGCCCCGTGCAGCAGCCCCAGGAGACGCGGGGCGCGGGAGTCCCGGCCGGGGTGCGAGCGGGCCGGGCGGGGGGCAGAGCCCGTCGGGGCGGCGCTCGGCAGCCCGCTGGGGGCGCGGGCAGAGGGGCTGTGGCAGCAACCTGATGGGAAGCGAGGACCAGTTGCAGGCGGCAGTTTTGCTCAGCGGCGGCTCGCGATCCCCGCTCCGCCTCGTCCTTCCCGGCTGCGGAGCGGAGCAGCTGAGCGGGCGAGGAGCTGGGGCGGGGGCTGCAGGGAGCGGAGCCGCTCGGCATGGGCCATGCACAGGGCTCCCCGCTCCCTCGGCTTGACTGCTTTTCGCATCCAGCCAGGGGGCACGAACAGCACCAGCCGATAGCAGCCTACACTGCTGCTGTGCGGGGCTGCGCTGCACACCCTCATTGCTGCAGTTAAACGGACAGGTTAAATGCTGCCCCCTAAAATCTCTGTTTTGTAAGCTGGTATCATCACACTCCTTCCTTTTTGCAGTACTTATTTCCATTTATTTTTAAAAGAAAAACCAAGGAGAACATAGGCAGAAATGCATGCACTTTTTTGTTTTGTTTTGTTTTTTTTGGGGGGGGGTGTTGTTTTCTTGGTCTCTTCTGCCCTGTGTGAAGTAGATCAGATCAAATCATATGCGGTATCAACGCACACACTTGTTTCATTTTCCAAACAGTCTAAATTATGCTGAGGGTTAAGGCGAGGGAGGAGATGGCTGATACCAGTGGGTGGTATAGACTGTGAAGTAGTTACAGTTACTTTGTGGTTTGCAGATGTGATGGGAAATGTTTAAAAACGATGTGACCTTCCATGAAAAAGACTGTTCAAAGTATCAGAAAAGCATCTGGCTAGAAAGAAAAGCAGAGATGCAATTATTTTATCTGATCGGGAACACTTCAGTGAGTCATATAGGCACCAGCTTAAAATGATTAAATTGGTCTAGGTTAAAGTTTACCTGGAAGTGGGCAGCTTCAGAATAGTAAGTCAAATGTCTTGGCTCAGCTCTACAGCCTAGGGCCACATCAACAGTGTCACACAAGTCAAGAGTGTAGTTTCCATTATGTGGAATAGAAGACTGGTTGTATGGCAGTAATGGTTTTACAGAGCTGTAATTATGTAGAAGTGAAATGCAGGAAGGAGAATTTGTGTGACTTAGGTGAACAACACTTAGCACCTAGTAACAATGTGAAATCCTTTACTTTGAAAAGTACAAATGACTTTTAATTTTGTAGTGATGAAGAGCCCAATACTGTACCCATGAAAGATAATGGAAAACTTGACATGGGTTGCAGTAGGAAAGTTTCAAACCCTCTTATTTTCAGCCTGATGCAGAGCTTTAGCTCTTTAAAATATCTACAAAAACTACATTTTATGTTTCTTAGTAATTCCACTAACATCACCAGGAGGCAATGATGTTTTGTTTAGCAAATCACTATTATTTTTATGTGGCATTTTTAAGAACTTGGAGAACAAATAACTTCTCTCCTATAGTTATTTCTCACTCTTGCATAGCAAACTATTCAGTGCTCACAAATGAATCAAATCATGTTTGAAAGCTGAAGGTACTGAAGATTGCTGTGTAAGACTGTGCTTTACATTCTAATTTCATACTCCTTTTTCAGTACTTTTTCAAATAATTTTTTAAGAAAACAAGGAGGAAAAGCTACTTTCTTAGACACTGACCTAATGTCCCTCATTGTAAAGATTTAGATTTACAAAATAGATGTTGGAGAGGTGGATTTGTGGGCAACATTTAGACGAGAGTTGAAGGTGAATGATAAATGTAGTTTAACAGATACTGTAGATACTATTACTGCCTACATCATTACTGCATATGTATCTCCTTGCTCATTCTGGAGTGGCTAGCACTGGAGGGGACAACAGTGGGAAGGAAGACTTAAATTTGGATGCTTACACTATTCTTTCTTATACCTAGAGCAAGAGCTTGACAAAATCTGGTCCAAGATAGACATTTGTGCTTTGTTCTAGGTACTTTGTATATCTATTCTGTCTCACAAATTAAGTGTTCAGTCTTGGCATTCAACACTGACTTTTGAAGAAGACTAAAAAAGTGAAGTGTCTCACTCCTTAGACTTCCTTTGAAAATTCTGTTCTAAAATCCTAGCCCATGCTCTGACCCCTGGGTCAGTTCCAGCCAGTGGAGCTGTGTGATCTGGTCTCTGCAGCTCCCCACAAGTTTGGAAATTTGGTAGTGGAAGAGCAGTGAGAGTTAATTGCTGCTCCCCTGCTGTAGATTTCTGGTCCCGTGGGAAACCTACAGGCTGGATAACGTGGATCTTCCCACTCGATCATGCTGGTATGTGGTTGGGCTGGGACGTTGGGTTGGACAACTGTACACAGAGCATGGGGTTGGTCCAGCACACTGGATTGTACCTGCAGACTGACGTTGCTTGCACCACTCATCTGGTTGGGTGGCACTGTAGTAACCCATATCAAATTGGACTCAATTCAGCAAAGCATTTAAGTATTTGGGTTACGTGCTGTGAGCATTAGCTATAAGTAGTCCATTGAACTCAATGGGATTCTTAAATGGGCTTAGTTATACATGTGCTTATATACTTTGTTGAATTGGGGTTACTGTTCTTTAGGTATAAATCCCAACCTTCTAAAATGCTCATTGCTGTAGAATAATGAGCACGTCACTGATCTTTAAAACTTAGATCTGAATATACTAGTTGTCACAAATGATGGAAATATTCTGATTAATGTTACATATTTTGCATATTTGCAGAAATCTGGTAATACAGTAATCATTCTGTTTCAGTTGGAGATACTTCTCTTGATATATGAAAGCCCTAGAATGCATCATGAAGTATTTCCAGTACAGACAGAGAAGTAGTAATGTAATAATTGTACAAGGCACTGGTAAGACCTCATTGGGAATACCATGTGCAACTCTGGTTACGAATGTTCAAGAAGGATGAATTCAGGCTAGAACGGGTATGGAGAAGGGCTGCTTGAATAATCAAGAAAATTGACAACCTTTCTTATAAAAGGAAACTGAACAGCTTGGTCTGTTTAGCCTAGCACATTAAGGCTAAGATTGGAAATGATTGCTCTTCACAACTTCATTGAGGATGGAGAAGAGTTACTTTAACATAAAGACAGTACTGGCACAAGAACAAATGGGTATATATTGGCCACAGATAAATTAGGCTGGAAACTGGACTGAGGTTTCTGATCAGAAGAGGAGCAAAATTCTGATGGCTTTCCAATAGAGGAATAGTGGGAGCAAGAAACCTGAATAAATGTAAGATAAAGTTTGAGAAGCTTATGAAAGGGGTTTACATGAAGTAGTGCCCAGTAATAGCAATGAACTAGATACAACCTAGAAGGTCTCATCCAGTTTTAACTTATGTTCCTAACTCAATATAAAGAATAAAATTTGTTTTCCCACAAGGTCTCTTCAGGGCTTCTATAATGACAGTATCTTGGGTATTGTGTCAGTGGCTGATGGTAGGAGAGAGTGTAATTTATTTGGGAGTATGAACTAAAAGCTTCATTTGTCTGAATGTTTTGAACTCTAACATTTTAAGAAAAGCTGTCTAGCTGCTGAATTGAAATTGGCATTAATACTTTAAAAGTGATTATTTTATTGTTTCTGGGTTTGCAACCAAAGTATTCTTATGTGCAAGGACTCTGTTCCAACATTTTACATTTTGCAGCAGATAATGTTTTACAGTATTTTATTCTCATATTCATAGAAGTTCTTGAAATCTAAGTAAGTTTGCATGATGAGCTGTGTGCTTACAAAGATACAGAGTAATAATATTGTTCTATTGCTTTTTGTATGTTTTGTTCTACCTGCTGTAACATGAGTCAAACCAAAGAAAGCTATCAAAATGTGCACAAGTGCAACTTCTGAGTTGTGCAGAGGTTGAACACTTAGTCTTGGTCACGTGAAGCATTTAAACTCATGTTTAATCTTAAGCATATGAGTCAAAACGGTTGAAATTCCTCCTGAGTTTAACAGTCTGTATAGCTGGTATGACTCAGTCATTCAAATTTCTGTAGCCAAAAGCACTCAAGGGAGTGACATGACTAGTATCTTATCTTGATGTCAGACTTCACAGCTTGAATGAGAAGGTATCCCTTGACAACTGGGTTGCCTTTGGATAGCTTAAAGCACAGATCCAGTGTGGGGCTTAAATTCATGCCTCTTAAATAAGACACTTCATGGACATAGTGTTTTTATTGAATGAAATTAGAAACCTTCGTCCTGCTTTATTGTAGTCAAAGTACACTTTTCAAAATAAGTTTTACATGTCAACTGTAGGAACTCCGAATTCAGAGTTTGTATATCAAGATATAATTCCAGTGGAGTTGCTTCCATCAGTGGAAAATTTAGCCTCCTGAGTATATTTGTTTCTAATATACAGGCTTATTTTTAATAAACTTTCCTTCAGTAAATTAAATTTGGTTTATACCATAAAACATGAACCTTTCAAGATTGTTAATTGCATGTAAGTGCTATATATATTTTTTTGGAAACAAGGCAACTGACTTGGGGAGAGGAAAATGTAGAAAGAAAATATTTTAATACAACTTTTTTATTGCTATCATCTCATTGACGGCTTTTTTTAAATAAAAGGGAGATTTTTAGAAGGCATAAGTGAAAAGTAAACTTTATTGCCTGATGTGCTTTTTGAAAATATTCATGAGTTCTTTTATTTAAATAAATTCTGAGATTTATTGTTCTGTATAGGGTTTTAATTGTTAGATCTTATATGTTTCTATTGCAGCTTATTTGGGAGAACTGAATGCAAGTCCAAACTTTGTAGCCAGATCAGGAGGCATTACGTCAGCAAGTCTGATCACATTGCGCAGATCTACTTCACAGTTAATTTTGTAAGAAACTGTGGAGTGACCAGGTCCAGAGCCAGAGGGGTTTTTTTTCTTGATTTTTTTTTTTTTTCCCCCCCCCCAAGAAGGCAAGAGAGAATCAAAATGAAGCAAGAAGAAACTCCTAAAATCTCTGAGTTTAAAAGGAATAGTAAAGAACTATACTTCTGTAATGCTTGTAATTTAACTGGGGAAAAAAAGGTGGGTTATGAAGTACTGTGTTAAACCCTAGATTCTGTAAGGAAAATAGACCGCTGACTCTGGAGATGCATCAAAATTTGAATTATGAGCACATTAAAGAACAAAAAAGCTTTCAAAGAAGTCATAATTAGAAGTGTATACATAAAGCATTATTTATTCAAACATAAATCATTTTGTGTTTTAGTGCAGGGGTGTCAAAGATCCCTATTATGTGGTCTGTGGTTCTGCCTGTGGTTCTTGGGGTGGACCCACATGCAATGCATGGTTGATCAGCTCCATGCATTGCATGCAGTGCACAGGGCTGGGGCAGGCATGCACTGCTTGTGGGGCTGGAGCTAGTGCATGTTGCATGTAGTGCATGGAGCAAGTCTGGAACACACTGTGTGAGAAGCATGGGGCCACTCTGGAGTATGCGCTGCACGTAGTAGTACTGACACCAAACCAGTCCTGTGTGCTGGATCTGGCATGCATGGCCAGTCTATGGGATTAATTCAGCCCAGGGATGGGCACCATGCCATTTATCTGGCTTGTGGATAGGGCCCACATCATTCATTCAGCCTGAAGGGCTGGATGAATTTGACATTCCTGTTTTAGTATGTATAAAAGTGACAGATGAGGCATGATTTGGAAAATAAGAGAGGAATAGCTACTAACTAATCCCCTGATGGATAAAGATCCAGATTATTATTTGCATTCCAATAACAGTTCAAAGGTCTAGCAGAGACTTGAGTCCCATCTAGCAGAGCACCTTCAGTCTGTGCCTTGAAGAGCTTGCAGTATTAATGGATAAGAAAGGAACAAAAGCTGGGGTAATGGAAATGCTGTAAGTCCTGTGTGACAGAAGAGAAACTGAGGGACAGAAAGAGCAAGGGACTTGTCCAAAGTCACATATGAAACTTGTGGCAGAGCAATTACATTGGTTAAAATACCTTCAGAATCTTTTTTTCCTCTTCTGTTGAATAATCCAGGACTAAATCAAACTTAATTTTTGAAAACTGAAAATTTAGTCACTATTTTGACCATTTTTCAGTAAGGAAGACAGAAGATGCCATTATCAAAGGCCAGATTCCTTCTTCACTAATATTTAGTGCTTTATCTTGAAAGTCTTCTTAATATGGAACACTCAGTTATGTCAGCTGTTGTTTTTTCCCTTCAGGAAAAATGGAATATGTAAGCACTTTAATAAATGGATAGGGAGGATGTCTAATTTGTATATACCCTATCTGTGTTCCTTATTGAAACATTTTGTAACTTCATGCAGAGATGTTCCTCAGTGAATCTCAAATTTTTTCCCCTGCCAGCCTATGTTAACTATATACTTTCATTTAATTTTAGACATACTTCACAGAAACCTGAAAATGACACTGAGTTCTTGGGGAGCTAGGTCAGTTCAGAATTGGTGCAAGCAGAACTACCATTAATCACTGGATTAACATCTGTTTACTACCATTTTTGAATAAGGCTTTTCTCTCTCCCTAGGACCCATATTGATTCAAGGCCTACTTTTGGCAAGTGACTCGCTGAAATGCATGTAAGAAGTAATGAACCTGTTCCTAAAAATCAACAGTTCTTCTCTGCAGATGCTATCTGCTGTATATCATGTGGCTAGGCATTTATCTATGCAGAACCTGTGAATTCCAGATTAGAGCAATTTGTATTTTTTTTTAAAAAAACAAGGTGATCTAGACAAATACTGCATTTTTGCTGATCTGTGGTAATAACCATCTTTGTAACAAGCAGAATGTAGGTTTTTGGTTTCTAGAGACTTCTTATGTCAAGTTGTATGGGGAGGTGATAATTTTTTTTGAAGCTTCTACATTTTTAAAACTTAATTTAGTATTAAAATTTGTATTTAACTATTCACTTTTAATATTACAAAATTTAAATATTACATAACAACACTTCTTGGCTTATCACATTGGATTATATTTTCATAGTCCAATTGGAATGTTTTGAAGTATTGTTTCCTGGAAACTTTTTAAAATTTCACTCAGGTTTGTAATGTCCCTTCCCCCCCCCCCATGTTGGAATTTCCCACAAAATTCCTTTCTGTTTTCAAGCGACTCTTGAAGTAACACATTTTCTAAATGAACTCCCACTATATGTTTGACACCTTAGATAAGTTTAGACGTGATGCAAAACCCATGAAGTCAAAGGAAATCTTTTGACAAACTTCAGTGAACCTTTTGTGAGGGCTTTAGAAATTGTATAAAATAGTACATTATGTAACAGTTTACTGTGAAATTATTTGTCCAGTGTTAATTGTTTAAGTAAATTTAATGTCAATTGACTGCATTTTGGAAATAGTTTAGCCCTTTTTCTTGTTGCTTCGACCACAGGCTGTATAGGTTGATATGGGTCACAGCACTATCCCTCAAAGTTGCCATCTATACAAGATCATGACTGAAATCATTTGAAGTTCTCCAACTAGCAGTTCTTCAGTTTAAACTTTTGAGAACTTGAGGAACGAATTTTCCTCCATAGGTTCCCAAGCAATAAAACTCAATCCATCTTGTGTTCTGCCAGAGCCTGAAATTATAGGTCTTCATCTTTTTGAATAAGTGTTTGCTTTACCTTGGGAGAAGATTGTGTAGGCTTTCCTGTTTGATGGATTTTCATGGTAGGAGAAGGCTGTTATTTACTGCCAATAATAATAATAACATGATGTTCGCAACACTGGTTGATTAATTTTTACTATCTGTAATGTGAACTAAAGGCATGCAATGTGGGTATAGTAAACTGTTTTAAAATAATATTTTACTGGAATGTTGGCACTGCTGGATAGAGCAGCAGCAGAAGTGTGTTTTTCAGTGTTTCTCAAATATGTTAAGCAGCAGTTACTAGCATGGTAAATTTTTGCATTTGAGTGAATCTGTAAAATTTTGTTCAGAATATTTCCTACAACAATATTTTATATGTTCTGTAGTTCAATGTTTATTAGTTCATTAGATCCTTCTGCAAAAGAAATGCTGGTTTAATGATATTTTTTTTATCCTCTACAGGAAATGTGAAAATATAGTCAATTACCATACAGCTAGTAATGCGTCTTTTGTGGTGAAACATTTAGCTAATCAAATTTTCACATCTTATTAACATTTTTTTTCTTTCCTGTATGCACCTGGTAGACATAATTTTCTGTAACGCCGTGATGTTTTGGATGTTATTACTAAGAAACAGAAAAAAGATAATTTAAATCTTTTGTACCTATCCTGTATTTTTTCCCTTACACTGTTCCCACACAGCCCAACTGCTAGATTTTTTTTTTTACATAGTTTTAAGCAACACTCCAGCTAGGTCAAAAGGTTAGTTAACTTCTGAAAAGGATTGCACTTTTTAAAGTAAAAAGCTTTTATAAAGGTATTCTATTCTCCATTTCATCACCAAAATAAGATTTGGGTATTTGCATTCAAAATCTTGTTTTTTAAATCTTTCAGTCTTGCAATCCTGTGTGAGAGAGAGAGAGTGTGGATTATTGTTTGTCAAGAACAATACATTCAAGGTAGAAAGATGGTGTACTTTCCCTAAAGCCTTTTAGTTTAGAAGTTAGTCATTGTTAAGTGTAATGAAACACATTTGTACCTCCTAAATATATAAAACAAGCTTATATGATTTACTTATGGTCACCAGTGATCTTGTAAATTTAAGAAGCTAAAAGGGTCATGGCTCTGATCCTTAAAACCATTAACAGACTTATTTACATAATCATTTGAAAGGTAAATTCACCTAAATATATCCCTGGTCTAGTGCCTTTTAAACTAATGGAGTTATAATAAAGATGAACTTGACCAATGTGTGCTGAATAAAGTTATTTGGACGTATCTAAAGTGCATCAACTTTTAAAATCTTATACCAGCAGGAGAATTTAAGCAATTCTGATTAAAAAAAAAAAAAAATATAACGGGCTTGTTTCTTCTCCCAGTGTAGCAACTCCGCTGAAGTCAGCGTATACACAGGTTTAACATTTTAGAAGAATTTTTAGTTTTTGAATGATCAAACAGTTGAACAGTTAATCAGGTTACAGATCTAAGAAATAGATCGGTGTTTGGTCAGATCTTAATCTGTGATTACATACTGTTTATTCCTATGTAATGATATCCAAACTTGTATTAATCCTGTTCCACAGTGGGCCAGCTGATTCTCAGGAGGTTAGGCCTAATGCTTCAGTGGTGTATGTTGGCTCTGAATGCAGATAATATGGGGAAAAATAAGGAAATCACAAACTCTGTGTTGTGAAACATAATTCATCTCATGTACAGCATGCTTTTCCCTCACTCAGACTCCAGTAGATTACTTAACTCCTAGAATGTAATAACCCCTGTTATAATCTCTGTTTCAGATAGTTTGTGACAAAACACAGCAGAATGGAAACTTCATAAAAACAGGTTGGTGCATGATGTGGCATATGGCTGGCACCCTGGCAATATAAACATAAAAATGTATACCATGTTTTTTGCCTTCTCTGGTATGCTTTTCTTTCTGTTGATGTGCCATCAAATATAATTGCTTTTCAAAAATCCTTTTCCACCTACCATCTTGGTGATACAGAATGTGACTTGACAGGGTTATATGACAGTCTTACTCTGTGACTTGATTTTTGGGGAGGTGTATGGTTTCTGTTTGGATCTGTTTTCTGAGAGGGAATAATATATCTGCTGATCTACTGGGATTCTGATCTTGTCTAATGATGCTTCAGATTATGCTATTTCTAATGTACCTTCAAGGTAACAAGTGCATGTTCTAGGATTACTGCAGGATAAACCAAAATTACAAAGGGGCATTAAAAAAAACAACAAAACAGTAGATGCAATTTATAAGCCATTCAGTTCTCATTTGCTCATACATGCTTCAGATTCATACCATGGAACACATACCTGTATTTTCTGTTGCATGCTTGGGCAGAGGTATAAAAGTGCATGTATCAAGCACAATATTTACAGCAAACAGATTTTGCTAGTTTTTACACATGCTTTATGCACAAGAATAATTACACTGAAGATAGAAGGCCCAGCAACATGTGTAAATTTAAGCATGTGCATGAGTAAAGAACCTGCAGACAGATACCATAAACCCTTACAGCAGGATAACCATTCAAACTGGGATAAAAATGCAGTGAAGTAAGTTTTACCAGCATAGGAGTTGTGTGCAAACAGGTTATTATTAGGATGACCATAGTTCCTGGATCGGCTTGGACAGCACTGGATTTTATAAACCAGCTCAGCATCCTGGGTGTTGGAGAGAATTTAAGCAAAATCCCAGATGAGTGGGAACCTGGGAGTTGTAGGGTTTGAGGTGTGTTTGTGCATGTGTGCGTGCGTGTAGCTGTCGGGACATGCTGGGGAGCATGGTGCCTTTGCTACCGGAGCCAGGGCTGCGGGCTGGGACCAGGTTGCTGGCTGGGCTGGGGGCTGACTTGTGGCTCCAACCTTACCTTGGTATCTGCAGCCGCATCCTGGCCATGCATCACCAGGCCACGCCAGCCACATCATAATCCTTACATGCAGGCCAGCTTGGCTGCGCCCTGCCTTAACAGGAGAGAGGGGCTGGGGACTGGGGCTGGCTAC
Source organism: Crocodylus siamensis (assembly GCF_052110815.1). NCBI lineage: Eukaryota > Metazoa > Chordata > Crocodylia > Crocodylidae > Crocodylus > Crocodylus siamensis. The sequence continues at coordinate 185,383,538 of NC_143398.1, read as the reverse complement.
ACCTGCCTGGCCTAGGGGTTATAGGTGCTGGGACAGGGCCAGAGCTGTGAGTCACAGAGCATGCACAGCAACCCCAGCCTAGGGTGACCACCCATCCCTAGTTGGGCAGGACAGTCCTGGAATGGGAACATCAAGTCCTGGTCCTGGACTGCAGGACTCCAGCATTTGTCCTGGATTTATGATGTTGTGTAGGGATTGGGAAATGGTGTGTTTCCCCTTGTAGGGTGGCCATATTCCAGCCTGCAAGGGGCTCTTTGAGAATGTTGGGATCAGGACATGGGGTGCCACGTGCATGTGTGCACCCACACATGTGCACGTGGCAGGGAAACATAGCTGGGCAGCATGGAGAGCAGCCTTCTGCAGGTAAGTCTATGGGGAGGGCCTGCACCAGTCACTCCACCATGGCGAGGTGCCCCCTGCCTGCCTGGCACCAGCGGCGTGGGTGGGGGCAGCGGTGTAGAGTTGTGCCCCCACTGCTGCTGGGTGGGCAGGGGGTATGCAGCCAGTGCCAGGCTCTTGGGGAAAAGGCAACAGGGTGGGGAGCCCCAAGCCTACACTGGGCAGCCAGCATCTGCCCTTGCTCTGCTTGACTCTGCACTGGCCATACTGTCAGTGGGGTGTGGTGGGGAGGGTGGAGAGAAGGGGAGGGGGACAGGTGGGCATGTGTCCTGCCTTTTCATTTTGAAAAGGTGTTCACCCTACCTCAACTTGGCCAGCACCCTGGCCCCAGGCCCGGCCCCAGCCTGCAGCCCCGACTGGTGAAAGAGGCACTGTGCTCCTGAAAACTGGCATACAGTGTTCTGGTGTACATGTGTGTTTGTGCCTGTGCACATGTACCCCTTGGCTTTTTTCCCCATCCCAGATTTCCTTAAAATAATTATGGTCACTCTAGTTATTACTAACTCCCTCCTCCTAGTGGTATGGCACAGAAATAACATTCTGTTATTTCAGAATAAGATACTTGTTCAGCTGCCCCAAATCCTGGTACACTTTACATTGCTATACAAAAAACAATGTAAACAATGTAGGAGTAAATGTGTCTAGGCCTCTAATTTACAATACATGTAGTACTAAGATAGCGTGTGTTGTTAAACTATTTATGTGGTTCCCATCTCTATAGCCTGAGTGCATAGATGAAATGGGGGGCCCTAAACTGAAGCAGTGGGTTTTAAAAAACACCACTTCAATTTAGGGCTGATTTAAACCTCCGTGTTGTGCAGACACCCCGCTGACTCAACTGCCTCTCGGGAGGGGAGGGCGAGCTGCTGGTGGGTGGAGCAGTCCCTGGGCTGCAGGGAGGGGGAGCAGGGCTGGTGTTTCCCTCCACAGCAGCAGCAGCCCCCGCACTAGGTGGCACATGCCTGCAGGCACCCAGCTTGGGTGGTCCCGGGGGGCACTGCAGCCACAGAGGCAAGCACTGGGCTCTCATAGCTCGGGCAGGCAGGCAGGCTCGGGGGGGCAGGGAAGATCAGGCTTGCCACTTTTCTTGGGTGAAGTCTGTTTTTGCAGGCTGCTGCCAGGCTGCCTGCAGGGTTTTCTGCAGAGCCGTGGAGCTGCATGGGGCCCGGTAAATCTCCAAGTCATTTAAGGCATGTTATGCTGCTGAATTTCCTACAGTAGCTGGAATTAATGCGCAATATGCTGCCAAGGTGTGCAAACACCGACCCCACTAAAGCGGTGCAAAAGTATTTAGCCTGCTTTAAAGTGTTGTGCACACACGCCTCTTGTTTCGTCTACACACGGCCTTATAGACATGTAGGAATTAATCCTCGCAAAACTCCAGTGATGCAGGGAAGCAGTAACATCTTCATTTTATATGTGAGAAAGCTGAAGCTCCCAGGGTGGCAGAACAAGCCAGTGGTAAAAGTGGGATTTCATTTTAAGGGCTTACTGAGTGTCCAGGAATATGCTTATGCCAGTAGATTGTACAGTAATGTTAGCAAAATGTCTGAACATTGGTCACAGGAGATTAAATATAGACTTCTTGGTGTTCATGAAGAATGCTTGCCTGACTGCATGGTATTGGGACCTAATGCAGAAGATACCCTACCCCTGCCTCCAAGAGCCACTGTCACTTAGAAGAAAAATGAAAACTTTCAAGATATGGTAAAAATTCCATTGTCCTAGTAATGCACAGATGTTCTGACTTCTTAAGTACGCAATCTCCATCTCTGGAAATTTTCAAGAGCAGGTTCTACAGACACTGGTTTGGGATAGTGTAGTTAGGGAAGATCCTGCCTTGAGCAGGGGGTTGGACCCAACCTTGTGAGGTGCCTTATATCCCTACTTTCCTATGATCCTACAGTCTTACTCTTTTAATCAGAACTGAACTTTGGGCCCTAAAAGCCACAGTTTTAAAATGAAGTCAGTGAATAGCTATAAATAGGAGCTGTTAAAATTCCGAGTACTTCTTGATAACATGAAGCTTTTTGTTTAGGTATGTAGAAGGAGAGGTAGGGGGTTGAGCAGTAAACATGCTTGGCAGATTTGTCTTATGTGAAAGAGCACAGCATGAAGTGGGACCAGTCTTTTTTGTTTTTTTTTTTTAATCACTTAAGCCTGGTTCTTAATTTTCCAGGGTATATTGTTCCAGCAGG